>NC_044564.1:91178632-91478632 GCF_007565055.1 Rhinopithecus roxellana | reverse complement strand
AAGATAGATATATAGCATTTTAAATTTGATTTATATAGCATTTGGATATTAACTCAGTTGACTCTCATATTAGTCCTGAGTAGTAGGCAGGGTAAGTATATCTTCATCTTACAAGGAAGGAAACCAAAATTCAGAGAAAACCAGGGATTCACGTAAAAGTGAAAAGCTGGGCCTGTAACTCAAGTCTTACGCACTGCCCAGGAAACACTGCTGGGGTCATAGGCGAAATGCCACCCTGTGTCAGCCCAGAGGTCCAGCATCTTGTTCCTGACAAGCGTATTCAATCTTCTCCGATGAAAGAGTGTGGCAGTTTTCTCCACCATATTAGCTGGGAAAGCTCAGCGACCTTTCATGACAGTCCTATCAGACCCCCAGTGTCTGCGAGGGTGGAGTTGACGATTTGTGCCTTTCAGGACATGGGATCCTCTCGTGAAAAAGCCCGAGGTGTCAGCAACCATCCTGTTGAGCACTGGCAGAGGCTGGATAACGGATCTCTCCTAAGGTGGATTCTGTCATGTCGGACACTTATTTTTGGATAAATGATCTTTATACTGACTGCTAGAAAACTTCAAGCTGATTTTTTTTTTTTTTTTTTTTTTTTTTTTTTTTTTTTGAGATGGAGTCTCGCTCTGTCACCCAGGCTGGAGTGCAGTGGTGTGATCTTGGCTCACTGCAACCTCTGCTTCCGGGCTCAAGTGATCCTCCTGTCTCAGCCTCCCGAGGACCTAGGATTACAGGTACGTGCCACCACACCCGGCTAATTTTTGTATTTTTAGTAGAGATGGGGTTCTGCCATGTTGGCCAGGCTAGTCTCAAACTCCTGACCTCAGGTGATCCACCCGCTTTGGCCTCCAAAGTGCTGGGATTACAAGCGTGAGCCACCGCGCCGGCCTGAAGCTGATTTTTTGGTGCACCCATTGAGCATGTGAGACTCATTATGTGACAGCGCGTGCTCTTGTATCGGCTCCTTTTTGGCCCCGGTTTACACGTCTACCTTGGCCTTTTCCTTTTCTTTCCCACATGATTCTAATACGCTCTATATGACTGCATTTTATGTACCCTAACAAAGCAAAAGGCTCTGGAGACAAGTTCCCAGCTAATAAGTAAAGGAATGAATCCAGGAATAAGTAAATGAATAAATAGAGTATATGTGCAAACTATAGGTGCTAAGAGAATTGGAGAACAAAAAGTTTATTATGGGCTGAACCAGTCATTGAGTACTCCATGGAGATAGTGGGATTTGAGGTTGAATTAAATGGGAGGGATACCGAGGGAAGAAAAGCAATGTGAGCTTTCAGAAGAAGGCAGCTGGGATTGAGAATGGCGCTGGCTGCAGCTGAAGCCTTCTGAGTGAATGGGGTAGATGTGCGCAGGCAAGTGGGGCTCATTGGTGGAGGAAAGCCAGTGTGGAGAACTCGAATCAGATTCAAAAACAAAGCAGGCTTCTTATTAGACATGGGGAGGGGCCATGTGGGTTTGTTTCCTATCCCTCCAAAAGCTCACCAGGATGACAATAAAGGAAATACAAAGGTTAACCCACGAGGACCAACATAGCTGTAGAAGAGAGATTGTAGGATATCCCTGAAAGATAGAGAGACCCTGAAGAAGTAGTAATGGACAGAAGAGGCCAAAAATGTCCATCCTGAATGTCAGCAGAGGGGACATAGGTGAGAAGGAGCTTCCTTGTCTCCTAGAACTTGTCAGGTCTCAAAGGCACCAGGTGCCATGCTCAGTGGAGCCAAAAACCAAGGGGTTGATAAAGGTCTGGATGAAGTTGCCCATTCACCCAGGCAATTGCCACCCTCTCCCCTAAGGAGGCTGGAGGGTTATCTGGTGAGAAATTCAGCTCTTCTGCTCTGGACTAGGGGCCATGAGACAGCACAGTGCAGAAGAGAGGTCAGATGCAGGGTTAAAAATGGGGGGATGTGGGGAACGTTTTCATATTGAATGGTGAGGTCTCCAGTTTTCTTACCTTTCTTTGCTCTCAAAACACGGGAAGGCAGACACACACCAGGGGCCCCGACCTCCTGCAGGCACGGGACTGAAGGATGCTTCCCTTAAGAAATGAAATGGACCCAGAGAGGAGACCTCCTGACACTGACCTCTTAGGGACCTCCATCAGGACGCTTGTCACCTGAGGACTCTGAAAGGACTCTCACCCACTAAGAAGCTCTGCCCACCCTCCAAAGCTTTCATTCAGGCTTTTAGCATTTAAGTCTTAAATATGAGCAAATAGCCCCAGATCATCAGACATTTAAGGAGCAACACTCACATGACAGAGACAGAATAAAGTGAACTTAGAGGAAAGAGAAAATGCATAGAACACACAAAAACTTAAAAAAAAAAACACCTCTCAGAGATAAAGTAAAATAATGCATCCATATATCAAGTATGAGACCCTTTAAAAATAAACAATCCGACAATAAGAAGAGTTTTTGAAACTTAAAGAAAAAAAGCAAAATAAAAAAAGTCACGTTGAAGTAGAAAACAAAGGGAACGTTCCAAACGAGGAACAAAAAGGCAGAGATGGACAAGAAGAACATAAATGCAAGAAACTTAAGAGGACCAGTCAAGGGTATCTAACAGTGATGAACCCAAAAACGAAGCCAGAGAAAGGAGAAGAAATGAAAAGACACTCTATCAACGTACTCAGGATATCTAGATCTGCACTGTTCAAGATGGTAGCTACTAGCTACCATGGGTAACTAAGTTAAAATGAGAATTAATTGAGATTAGATGAGATTGAACTTTCGTTCCTCAGTTGCGCTAGCCACATTTCAACTGCGTGATAGCTGCACGTGGGAGGTGGCTGCTCTACTGGGCATGCTGATGAGGAGTGTTCCCTCATCACAGAAAGCCCTACTATATGGGGCTGCTCTGCACTGAATCCATTAATTTCATGATTAGTGAAAAAATACTCATTCTTTATAACCCCAGGGATTAAAACTAATATCTCAGAAGCTTCTAGAAGAGAAGAAAAAGCAATGACACACAATGAAACGAGAATCATGATGACACTGCATTTCACCATAGTGTCCTGGAAGCTGGAAAGCGGTCAAGTGATGTCCTCATACTTTTCAGGAAAACTTATGACCCACCCAGATTTCTACATCCAGCCAAACTGTGAATCAAGTGTGAGGATAAAACGAAGGCATCTCAAACTTGCAAGAACTGACACTTTTACTACTCTTGTACTCCTTTTAGGAAGTTAATGTAGGATGTGCTCCAGCAGAATGTAAAGGTATTCTAAGAACAAGCAAGAGGTGAGTTTAAGAGAGTTAACTTCTGAGCCACAGCACCTGTCACCTGTTGGTGCATCACAAATCACCCTAAGACATGGCAGCTAAAAGCAACACGTGTTCTAATCTCATCTGCTTTCCAAAGGTTAGGAGTCCAGAGGCAGCTTAGCCGGGTGGTTCTGGCTCAGGGTCCCCCATGAGGCTGCAGTCAAGCTGTCACCCTGCAGTCACCTCAAGACTTGCTTGGGGCTGAAGAAACCACTTCAGGCTCACTCACGTGGTTGTTGAGAGGCCTTGGGTCCTCACTGGCAGCTCCCAGCATGGCAGGTGGCTTCTCCAGGGGGACCGATGGGGGTGAGAACCCATGACAGAAGCTGCAGTGCATGAAGTAATCTTGGATGTGACCTGCTATTATTCCACTCATTAGCAGAAAGTCCCTAAATCAAGCCTCCACGCACGAGAAAGAGAATTGAGCTCTACCACTTGGAGAGAAGAGTATCAAAGAATTTGTGGACTTATTTTAAAAACCACCACAGATGTTAAGAAGTAGTCTGAATATTTAGGGAAGAAATAATATCAATAGTACAGAAGCGATGCAGAGACTAGAAAAAGAAAGAACATTTCTTAGTTCGTTTTATGAGGCCAGCATAACATTGATATCAAAACTTGACAAGGACATTAGAAGAAAGGAGAGCACAGACCTGCATCTCTCATGAGCAGGCATGCAGCAAATAAAATACAAAAATATATAAAAAAGATAATACATCATGAACAAGTGGTTTTTTTTCCCTAGGAATATAAGGTTGGTTTAAAATTCAATATAATAATCATATTAATAGAATAAAGGAGAATAAAACATGTCATATGATAATCTCAGTAGATCCTAAACAAAGCATTAGATAAAATCCAGCACCTGTTTATGACTCATTAGAAATAGAAAGACACTTCCATAATCTGCTAAAGGATATCTCCGAAAGATCTGCATGTGGCACCTTACACAATGATGAAATATTGACACCTTACATAAAGATGAAATATTGACACCTTACATGAAGATGAAATACTGGACACTTTCCTCCTGAGGCTGCAAACAAGTCAAGGATATCTGCTGTGGCCAATTCTAGTCAAGACCTCCACTGTCCTGGAGGTCCTAGCTGGACTGAGAATGCCTCCCAACCGTGCGGCAGCCTGAGTCCTTCACGTCCCCTTTGCCCTGTCCTCAGCCCTCTTCTCACCTTGCCACCAGCTACCAATTCCTGCCAACACTTGGTCCAGGCTAAGGCAATATCTAATTGAAGACCACATTACATGCTTACCCCCAAATTCTGAGCTATTGGGCAAGGCCTCCAAAAGCCCTTTGCATAAGAATCCCATCCCCCGAGAAAGTGGTGGATGTAACATTGAGATGGACCGCCCCAACTCTAGGTATCGGGGGTCACCTCTTCCAAACGGAGCAGGAGAAGCAAGGCTTACTCTCTAGGTAGGAGGTTCCAGGAGGTAACCCCAAAGAAGAGGAAGGCAGAAACCATGGGTCTCGGTTGATGGGGACCGTGCATGAAGCTCCCGGATCGTGAACTTCCAATGTTAACTGACTCAGTCCCCCAGTTCACTGATACAAAATATCCAATTTCTGTAAGAGTAATTGGGCACTTACAACATGCCAGGCCTGCCTTCTACACGTCCTCTCACTTCGTGTGCTTTCTACACATTCTGTTGCTCTCCTTCTCTCTCTTTTTAGAGTTAAGGTCTCACTTGTTGCCGAGGCTGGAGTGCAGCAGTGTGATTATGGTTCACTGCAGCCTCAATCTCCTGGGCTCAAGTCATCCTCCCACTTCAGCCTCCTGAGTAGTTGGGACTACAGGTGCACACGACCATGCCAGGCTAATTTTTCATTTTTATTATTTGTAGATACAGGGTCTCACTCTGTTGCCCAGGCTGGTTTTGAACTCTGGGCTCTAGTGATCCTCCCACCTTGGCCTCCCAAAGTACTGGGTGTGAGCTCCTGCGCCAGGCCTACATGCGCTTGATTCTCGCATCTGCCCTAATGAGGGTTAGCAAGGGAACAGAGAGCCAGAATCACAAGCCCGGCCAAAGCTGCTTTTCCTCTTTCCTGTCGCCTGGTGTCCTTCTTTCTTCCTGGCTTCCTCATGCCCTCTGCTGAAGGCACGGCCCTGAGAATAGGAAGAGCTCACCTCACCCTTTCCAGGGCCAGGCACTGGCGATGCGGGGGAAGCGTAACTTCCATTGTTTCTCTGTCATCCTGGGCCCAAGAGGTGGGTCCTCCTCTGCCCATTTAACAGAAAAGAGAAAGGAAAAGTGAAGTAACCTGCCCCGATCACACAGCTAGCCCTCTGTTTCCAGGATCTTGGCTCTAACCATTGGACCCTATCGCCCCCGAGGCTGTGTCTGGGGGCCTTTGATTTGGCCTTTGACCCAGAGCAGTTTTCCTATTCCTGGAATTGGGTCCTAAAACCAGGAGCCCCAGAACAATGGCCCTTGCCCATCCATGACGAAATGTCAGGCCAGCAGGTCTGGGTGATTTTAAGGGAAGGTTTTCCCTAGCAGGGCCTCAAGACACAGCCTATGGGTGGCATTCACTCCAAAGGACTCCCCGAACTGGGACCTGTCATGGGTGTGTCATGGCTAGTTCCTCAGCAAAGCATTGGAGGGCCTAATGGAGAGGAAAGGGGAGAAACAATGGCTACCCCAACCCCTTAACCTCATGAAGCCTCACTTCTTTAACTATCAAGGATCCAGAGGGAAGAATTAAGGCCCGAAATCCCATTCAATAAAAACTGCAAAGGAGGGCCCAGCTGCAGTGACTGCAGAGGCGATCCAGCAAGCCTTGCTGGAGGGTGTGACTTCAAAACCTGTCTGCACGCTGTTACCCTGCACGCCCAGGGTATTTCAGATGCGACTTCCTTCTCTATGCCTTCATTCATTTAGGCTTCAGTCTAACGTGTGTTAAAGTCTGGTGAGAGCGATCACTTTCTGTAATAAGCTTCTGTTTGTATTGCTATTAACTAATGTCAAAGACAGCATTAGACTTTCATAGCAGTGCTTTTTTTTTCTTTTCTGCTGCCATGAAATTGAAGCTTATTCATGGAAAAAAGGCAAGACCATGGGCAGTTCTGAATGGAGGAGGCAGAGGGTGTGTGTGAGTGTGAGGGTGTGTATAGATGCATGTGGGTATGTGCGGATGCCTGTGGATGTGTGTGGATGTGTGTGGGTGCATGTGGGTACATCTGGGTATATGTCTGAGGAAAAGATGGGAATGGGGAGGCATAGCAAGGCAAACATCTCCTTATTCAAGAGCCGCTTGGCATCCATCCAGCTCCTCCTTGCTCCAGCCACAGAGTGCCCTCGGGAGGGGCCGAGTCAGCTCAGGCCTCCGGGGCTGGCACTGAAACCCGCTGTGGCAGACCCTCCTCATGGCAGAAGGAGCATTTGCGGTTTGACACACATAGCCATGTGAATGCATGTAAGCAGTACTGTGACCCTACTTCACATGACCACAACCTGTTGGGAGTGCTGAGTTGTTAGCGGAACGCTAAATCAGATGCAGGTTTCTCAGAGCCACTTGTAGCTGGGGGTAAGCCTACTCTTTGTGTAGCTGACAAACACAATGGAAAATGTGAGATTTGGGTTTGAGAGTTGACTCGGGCATCTCAGGGGAATGGCTCACCAGAAAGATGTTCAGCTTTTAGCAGCCAAACTGGAAATGTCCTGGTAACCAAAAGGGAACCATCTCAACCACAGGCAAATCTCTATGTTCTCAGCAGCGCTCTGGGAACTTGCAAGGAGTTCTCACGCCGGAAGGATTTGAGGATCCGCTTGGAATGGATTCAGAGGAGCAGAATTCTTCTGTCTTCATGAACCAAAATGGGCACTACTGTTAAAGTTTGATTTTTATCAATCCATCTCCAGAGAGATTAGATCAAACACCAAGAGGAAAGTATTGGAGATGCAGACCAATAACAAAAAAAAGCCCATGGCTGGGTGTGGTGGTTCAAGCATAGTCCTAGCACTTTGGGAGGCCGAGATGGGAAGATCACTTGACTCCTGGAGTTTGAGACCAGCCTGGACACAGTAAAACCTCAATTCTACAAAAATTTTAAAAATTAGCGGGGGGTGGTGGCACCTGCCTAGAGTCCCAGCTACTCAGAAGGCTGAGGAGGGAGGATCACTTGAGCCCAGGAGGCAGGCTGCAGTGAGCTATGATTATGCCACTGTACCCCAGCCTGGGTGACTGCGTGAAAGCATGCATCCACTAAAAAAAAAAAAAAAAAAAAAGAGAGAGAGAGAAAGAAAGAAAAGAAAAGAACTCACATGTGTGCAGAGAAGAGAGCCATTTTAATGACCTGCAAACACGTTCTGCACGCCCCCTGCACCTTGCTCAGAATCTCCAGCTCTTAGACCCCCCACCTTGGCATCACTGGTTGTGGAGGTTTTTGGTCTGGGTACCCAGCTTTCATTTCTGCCACAAACACAATGCCTCTTAAGAAACCTTCCTGGAATCCCAGGCCTGGTACTGTTCTTAGCTGTGAAAACTTAACGTGGCAGTACATTTTAATTAACTATCTGCCCTTAGTTTTTCCTTTAAATGTTCTCGTTGCAAAGGTATTTTTCCAACTGCCAATTGAAACTTCTGAAACCACGCAGTGTGTATAAAGACAGCAGGCGATGTGAGCTGGCAAGCATATGAGTATATCAGTCAGGATAAGCTGGGTTTTGCTGCAAAAACAATCAGACCCCTGATCCCAGCAGTTTAGAAAGGCTCATGTCTCAGTCACATCATGGGTTCGTTACAGGTTGGCTGCCACTCTGCTCCGTGTTAGCTGTGCCCTGGGACCCAGGTTTAAGGAGTGTCCTCTTTCTGCCACTTGCTGGTATGACAGAGGAAGAGAAACAAGGTCAACTACATGCTGTCTTCGAGTGCTTCCACCCAGAGGTGGCACATGCCACTTTAGCCTGTGTTCCATTGCCTGAGGGAGTCACTTGGCTCTGCCTCAGTTCAGTGGGAAGGGGCCACATCCACAAGATCCCTCCTGGAGGAGGGTGGCTTCCAGAAGGGAAACCTGGATATTTGGTGAAGGCAACAGGGCTAGCATTGAAAAGGGGCCCTCTGTCTATTCTTGGTGTCTGACCTGAAATTAATAAGCAAGGTTTATCTGTATATACAAGTTTCCAGGAAAAAGCCTAACGTTGGGTATTCCATTGCAGGAGGCACCCCTCAAGCCTGGTATTCCTGTTCTCCTAAGGACCCTATGAAGCACGGATAATGTGTGAAGAACATTTTCTTTCAGTCCCGCCCTTGCCTTTGAAACTGAGCCCCACATAAAAGCCCCAGCTCAGGCCCAGGCCTGCCCAGCCCTGGCCAAGCCACACTCTGCTCCCGGGCCCTGGAGAGCCCCCTCCCCTCTAGTACCCTGGGTGGCCCAGCCCTCCGGAGGCATGTCCCTCAGGAGAGCAGAGGCCCCTCCATCCCATCTGGATCCCAGAGCCCAACCGTCTTGGCTGAGGCTGCCCAGGGTAGGGTGTCAGTCAAACTAAAGAATATTCTTTTAATACTGAATAACCATGTAGGGCTGGCAGGGATCCCTCCGCCTGACAGATGGCGAACACATGCCCGGGGCGGCCGCTCCCCACATCAATCTCACTCTGTGGCTTTCAGCACATCCTTGGCCAGGCCCCCTCCTCGCAGGGCTCGTGATGGTAATACAGAGGCTTTCTGAGGCTGGGGGTTGGGGGTGTGGAGAATTTTTCGCAGGAGGGGCAGGAAGTTGGGGTGCTGATATCAGATGCTGTTAGATAGACACTCGCTTTCCCCCTGACTGGAGCTGCTGGCCTCGGCTGAGCGGCCACCAGCAGGCAGATGGCTCCTGTGTGGGCAGAGGGGTTTGGAAACCGCTGCAGCAACTGGGAACCATTTTGTGCTTGCAAGATCAGCTTCTTCCCATTGTCCCTAGGCTTTTCCTATCCTTTGGCTTTCCAAACCAGTCTCTTTTCACATCCCTTAGATCAAGTTGGAACAGATAACTTGTGAAATCTCAATGACTGGCAGGAGATAGGAGATGTTTCTGAGTCCATGTGGCATGGAGACGTAGCCTCGTGGGGCAGTTAAGCAGTGAACTTGCTGCAGGCAGGACATCTGCTAAGGTCTGAGTGTCTGAGCCACCAACTGCCCTTGCCATTGCCGTGGTTTGCAAGACCATCCACACACCAGTGCGTCCAGGTTTCTATTTCTAGCCCAGGTCTTTCTCCAGATCTCCAGCTCCACCCTCCTACAGCCAGCTGCCTTCTCACATCTCCATCTGGGTATCTCAGTACCATCTGAAACTTTCACATCCAAACCAAGCTCAAGATGTTTGACTCTGACATTTGCGTCTCCAACAGTTCAGAATCTCAAAGTTGCCACCCTCTCAGTCTTAATCAGTTTTCTAGTCTTGTAACAGAATACTTGAAACTGGGTAATTTATAAAGAAAGGGATTTATTTTTCACAGTGATGGAGGCTGAGAGGTCCAAGGTTGAGGGGTTGCATCCGGTGAGGGCCTTCTTGCTGATGGGAACTCTGCAGAGTCCCAGTGGCGCAGGGTACAGGGGCTGAGTGCGCCAGTTCAGGCCTCTCTTCCTCTTCTTATAAAGCCACCAGTCCCACTGCCATCATAACCCATTAATCCATTAATCCATGAATGAACTAATCCATTCATGAGGGCAGAGCCTCTTAAAGGCCCTACCTCTCACTACTGCTGTGTTAGGGATTAAGTTTCCACATGGGTTTTAGAGGGTACGTTCAAACCATAGCACCCTCCCAGTTGTTCAAGTTAGACAACTGGTAGATTTCTCCCTTCTCTTTCTCCTCAGTCCACTCTACTCCTCTCCCATCTGATCCACCAGTAGTTTTTATAATCTACCTTTGTTGTGTATCTTTTTTTTTTTCTTTTCAAATGGAGTCTTGCTCTTTTCACCCAGGCTGGAGTGCAACTGGCATGATCTTGGCTCACTGCACCTCCGCCTCCCGGGTTCAAGCTATTCTGCTGCCTCAGCCTCCTGAGTAGCTGGGATTATAGGCAGCCGCCACCATGCCCAGTTAATTTTTGTATTTTTACTAGAGATGGGGTTTCACCATGTTGGCCAGGCTGGTCTCAAACTCCTGACCTCAGGGGATCCACCCACCTCGGCCTCCCAAAGTGCTGGGATTACAAGCATGAGCCACTGCACCGGGCTTGTTGCATATCTTGAGTCTGTTTATTTCTCTTTGCTTTCATGGTCACTGGTCCTCTGCAAGCCTCCATCATTTCATGCCTGGACTGTTAGATGAGCTCTCACTTTCGCTCTTGTCCTCTTCGCCCCCATTCATTCTTCTGGGGTCTCAATGGGGTCTCCCAACAGAAACTAGGCCATGGCAGGGTCTGGCCTGACACCCTCTAGAGAGCCCCATTCTTCTCTCTCCTAGCATGGGCTGGTCCTGATACTCATTCCTGCCCCGTGTTAAGCTGCTGTGATCCTTTCTTTTTTTTTTTTTTTTTTTTTGGGACGGAGTTTCGCTCTGTCCCCCAGGCTGGAGTGCAGTGGCCGGATCTCAGCTCACTGCAAGCTCCGCCTCCCAGGTTCACGCCATTCTCCTGCCTCAGCCTCCCGAGTAGCTGGGACTACAGGCGCCCGCCACCTCGCCCGGCTAGTTTTTTGTATTTTTTAGTAGAGACGGGGTTTCACCATGTTAGCCAGGATGGTCTCGATCTCCTGACCTCGTGATCCGCCCGTCTCGGCCTCCCAAAGTGCTGGGATTACAGGCTTGAGCCACCGCGCCCAGCCGTGATCCTTTCTTTATGACCCTGCAGCAATGCTGGCCTCTGCAAGTTGCTTGATCTTGTTAAAAACTCCTCTGGGCTCAGCATCTTTGCACAGGCCTTCTGCACTGCCTGGAGCACGCTTGCTCAGGTCATCACTGACTGACTCTTTCTGGTCGTTTAGCTTGAAAGTCTGTAGCTTGAAGGAGATGTAGCCATGACTCCAGAAGAGGCAGTTGGAGGCTGAGTGCCAGGCAAGGTTTTGGCCAGCAGGGCTTTGTGGGAAGCCTGTATGTCAGGTGTGCACTAGCTGAAGCTGTCGTCTACATTAGCTGGCCATGTCAGCATGCAGAAATGCTAAGGCAAGTGGACCAGCTACAAAGGTGATGCAAGAAGCCTTTGAAAAGGGCCTGAACTAGGGAGGTGGCCTGCACACAGCCAACCAACAAGTGGGTAGGTGGCAGGTAGGTGGCAGGAATCGGTCCGCCTCTAATTGCTGATGCTCTCATCTGAGAACCGGTGTCTGAGGCAGGAAGAAAACCATTGTAACAACCGCCTTTCTTTTCTGCACAACTCTGCTCCCTTAGAGGACTCTTCCCTGGGGGCTGGCATTCCTAAATTAGATGATACCATGGCTCCATTTCACATCTGTGGCTCCTGCTGGCCGCACAGCTTTCCTCGCTTAGGGTTTAGTGTAAATTACCGTTGCCTAAGTGAAGCAACTCCGGTGTCTTGCACATGTGCTTGAAGAAAAAGAATCTTCAAGGACCGAAAGTAACCAAGTTCCTCCAGAGAAAGAGCTGCAAGTTTCCCAGGAATAACATATTGTGTTGTTTGAGGCACCCCACGGAGGGAGCGCAGGGCAGCTCTGGGAGCTGAGCTCCCAGGGGCACATCCTGGCGGGAACGTCCTGGGGCCATCTCTCCCACGCTGCAGCCAAGCAAAAAGCCTTCCAGAAAGTGGTATGAATTGCTCCTTACCAAAATAGTAATGGTGGGGAAGAAACCTAGAGCCAGGACAAGAGCTCCGTGGGCTTTCTCACACCCTGTGAGAAGCTCGAACTGTAAAGCCTGTTTCCTGCAGTTAGAGATTTTCTCCTGGGGATGGCCTGTCTTCTCAGCTCTGCGCATTGCCTGCCTTTTGTGCTGCTGTAAAGCCTGTTTCCTGCAGTTAGAGGTTTTCTCCTGGGGATGGCCTGTCTTCTCAGCTCTGCGCATTGCCTGCCTTTTGTGCTGCTGTTTTGTTTACTGTGCTGGATGAATAAAAAGCCACTCGGGTGAGCATAGAGGCAAAAGTCTCGTTTACTTTCTCCTATAGCTTGAATTGATCTACTGAGGAGAGATTTCACTGCTGCACAATTCTTCATTCACTGGGGAGCAGGCAAAGCCATGCTTGGAGGGAAGGAAAAGGAAGTGCTAATTTTGAGAAATAGGCCTGAAGCTTTTAGCAAGAAACAGAGATGTGGGGATGGATTCAGA
The DNA here is from genome assembly GCF_007565055.1 of Rhinopithecus roxellana. Lineage (NCBI taxonomy): Eukaryota > Metazoa > Chordata > Mammalia > Primates > Cercopithecidae > Rhinopithecus > Rhinopithecus roxellana. The sequence continues at coordinate 91,466,124 of NC_044564.1, read as the reverse complement.
GAAGCAAGGAGTCACATCACTGCCATCTGGACCACAGGCCATGCAAATGGTTATAGAAATGCAGGATTTAGGGCATTTTGACTTTTATAATGCTTGAGACCTGAAGAAGCCACAATTAGGTATGTTGGAAAAAAATAGTCACAGTGGGACGGAGTCCTGCAGATACGTTTGTAGGGAGTTAGTGATTTATTACTCCCTATGACACACATGCACAAACCCTGGGTAAATTCACATTTGAGCAGATCATTTTATTCTATATAATATCTCCTCAAGTCAGGATTTGTCCCCAGGAGGATCAAAGGGAAGGCAGCTGGAATTGATCCATTTGTGGTATCGCACTTTCTCATCTCGTGCCTCATTCTGCTGAGATTTGGAGGTAATATGGGGGATGTAGGGTTTTAGATAAAATTTACTTTGTGGATTTCCCCCTTCCCTATCGTTTAGCCTTTTATGTAGCTCAGAGGATACCTTTGGGCGTTTTCAGAAGCTTAAAATCTTTTGTCTATTTTTCTTCTTCGATCCCTATTTTTTAACAGGTGATATGTACAACATTATAAAGACATATACGATATTTATTGATTTATTTATTTGAGACGGAGTCTCACTGTGTCACCCAGGCTGGAGTGCAGCGGCGTGATCTTGGCTCACTGCAACCTCCGCTTCCAGGCTCAAGTGATCCTCCTGTCTCAGCCTCCCGAGGACCTAGGATTACAGGGACGCGCCACCACACCCTGCTAATTTTTGTATTTTTAGTAGAGATGAGGTTTCACCATGTTGGCCAGGCTAGTCTCAAACTCCTGATGTCAGGTGATCCGCCTGCCTTGGCCTCCCAAAGTGCTGGGATTACAGGCGTGAGCCACCGCGCCTGACCCGTGGACAATATTTAAAAGGGTATACAGTAATCAGTCAGTTACCCTCCCACTCCTGTCTCCAACCAGCCTCCGTCAGTCACCTTGCTCTCCAACCAGATATGACCTGCGTCCACACAGACACATGTGCATGTGTGCATGAATGTCCGTGTCTACGTAGGGAAGAACACAAATGGTAACAGTGCTATATTCACTTTTCTGCAGTTTTCATCATTTACCTAAACAGATTCCTTTGGGATTGATATTGAACTACTGAAAAGATGAGCCCAACCAGGAAGTCCTTTTCTGTGAATGCCTCGGCTGGGAGCTGCTGGCCTGAGCCTGGTTTGCTCTGCACGTCACGTATCCCAGTTGCTGAAGGGAAGGATAGTTACACATTTATTCCTCAATTTTCTTTTAGCTTTTCTCTTCAGCTCCTGTGTTAACTTCTGTTTCATGTTTACTTGGCATCTCCTGTCTTCCCTTTTTTTTCTGCCCACGATGACATTGCCTCTTCTTCTCTCATGCACTCTCTGTCTCAACTTGGCTTCCTAAGAGCTCTTCTTGCTGCCTCTGACATGCTCTCGTTTCTCTCTGGTGATTTTTCTTCTCCCTAAAGAATGAGTTCAGCTTTTCACGAGGCAACTCCTTCACATCAATGATTGACACGAGATGTTTTTATTGGCAATTGAAGATCTCTCTTTTTGGTAAAATATATTAGTCCAGGAGGGTTCTGCCTGGAGATGATGTTATTTCTGGTCTGTAGGGAGTGTTGCTCAGCCATCCAGCCTCCCAGCTGAGTGGAACAGAAGGAGGTGAAAAGGACTTGCCCAGCATGTTAAAGAGAGCCAGCACATAGGTGACATCAGGATGCCTTATCGGCTTGCCCCTCTACCCAACAGCGTGCAGCTGCCTGTTAGGGACAGAGAGACAGAGGGAGGTGAAATTGTCCTGCGAGTGAGAAGACGGGAAGATGAGGCGCACCAAGTAAACTTGAGGAAATGCGTGTGAGTGACAGAAGGAAGCTTTGCAGGAAGGCCCAGCCATCAGAAGGAGGCCACGGCAGGAAGGCTTAGTGGGGAAGGCTTTCCTCCATCCCTCCGACCTGAACCCAGAACTCATGAGCAATGTGCACAGGTGGCTCAGGGGGTGGCTGTTAGAAGGCAGGGCGGTGGGAGAAGCAGGACCCTTGGGCAGGGTGAGCAGCCAGAGATGGTGCCTCCTTCATGAGAAAACAGGGCAGCTGCATTTGCTGCCCCAGCCGGCTCCTGTCCGGAGGGTGAGAGGGGCTGGCATGGATGGGAACTTCATCCTTCCCTCAGGGAGCAACCAGGAAAGGGTCTGAGGTCCTCTACAGGAGTGGATTGGTCACGCTGGAGCATGTTCTTCCAGGCTTTGCCTTCCCAGGCACACGCACCCACTCCCACTCTCCTACCCCTGCCCTGTTTTCTCCTTAGCATTTGTCACCTGCTAACATGCTGTTATCCTCCTTACTTTGCTTTGTTATTATTTTAAAAGTACTTTCCACCTTCCCTCATTAGAGCATAAGCTCCACCAGGGTGGCGACTTTTTGTCTGTTTTTGTGTTTTTTTTCTCCATGTTGTTCACTGCATCTCCCCAGCACTTAGGACAAGGCCTGGCATGTAGTAGGTGCTCATTAAGGATTGTCGGATGAATGAATGAATGAGGACTGTTCTGATGAGGACACTGATTTGTTTTTTCTAAGACCAGCAGAGCAGGCACAAAAGAACCAGCGAGCAGGCAAGGGTAGGAGCAAAACTGCAAATTTATTTTTGGTCACCGAGCTTCAGGGGAAGAAGGTGGGTAGGGAGAGGTCTGTCGGCCTCTGGCCTCCGGCAAAGGAGGCCGACAGAGTCCCCCAGTGGGGCCCTCGGGCGGGGTTCCTGACACAGTCCCGACATCCCGACAGGAGTGGGGCTGGGAAGTCCGCGTGTGGCGTCCGTCCTGATCGGCTTTTCTAGGAGTGGGAGGGCAATAGGCGGGGCACGGGCGTGTGGGGGGGGGGGGGGGGGGGCGTTCCGCAGGTGCGACCAGGTAAATCTTAGTCTCTTCGGATTGACGTCACCTGGCGCATGCCCGATTGGTCTGCACCGTCCCCGGCGCCGGCTGCATTTTCGCGTGCGTGGGAAAAGTTGGTGATGAAGAACCCGGAAGTGCACCATCTTGCCTCCGTTCGTCCAAACAGACACTTTGTGATGTAACCCAGGGCAGGGAGGCCATGGATGTCTCCTTAGCAAAATGATGCCAAGCTTATTATTTCCTAGGAAATATGACCAACATCCCAGTAGTAGAAGGGACATGATCTCTCATACAGATAAGAGAGGAGCATCTTGGGAATGAAATCAGGCCTCCTGTGGTGTGATGTTTGCTTTTGGCTGTTTTTGGGGCAAGCTGGCCACAGCTGGATAAAAGTAGCCACGTTCACCTTGGCTCCCTCTGAAGCCACAGGCAAGCCCCAAGCCCACTAGTGTCCTGAGCAGAACCTCTCAGCAGGAGGAAGACAGAGGAGCTCAAAGCCCTGGGCTTCCTCATCTGAAGGGAGAGACAGATTTTCTGGGAGGAGAGAAAACTGGGCTAGGGAGTAGGTTCCCCTTAGGAGCTCTGCCTGCATTCTGGAGAGAGGCTGGAGGTCACCACAATGCTTCCCGTGTGGCCTTGGGAGAAAGCAGACTTCCTCGGAGGAAGGTATTCCTGCCTGCAGGTTTGATTTTCTCTTCTTTCCAGCTCCAGAATTTGTCAGGGCAAATTCTGGCTGCCTCCCGTTTCTGTCTAGCTCTTGTGTGGCAGCCTCTGCAGTCACCCTCAGGCTTCCTGGCCTTACCCAGCCCCTTGTGGCTCCTTTGTGTCCCCCTGCCCCACTTTTTTCTTTAATTTGCGACAGACTCTTACTCTGTTGCCCAGGCTGTGGCAGGGCAGTGGTACGATCTTGGTTCACTATAACCTCAACCTCAGGTAATTCTCCCACCTCAGCCTCCTGAGCAGCTGGGACTACAGGCGCCTGCCACTACACCAGGCTAATTTTTGTATTTTAGTAGAGATGGGGTTTTACCATGTTGACCAGGCTGGTCTTGAACTCCTAGACTCAGGCAATCCTTATGCCTCAGCCTCCCAAAGTGCTGGGATTACAGGCATGAGCCACTGCGCCCAGCTCTCTGACTTCTTTTCCCAGACCTCCCCCAGTCTCTGCAAGGCTTGCAGTCTGGAATAAACCAATTTCCCCAAACCCTCAATCCATTCCTTGCATCCTTGTTGAGTCTGGCATTTGAGGAACCTGGCCTCCCCCTCAGCACTGAGCTCCCTGCTGGCTGGAGTGGAGGCCCTCGTGGCTGGCAGTGGAGCTGAGTGGCCTTCTTACCCCTGATTTCTGTTTTTAAATGGTCTCTATCCCTCTCCTGGCCAAAAATCAAGCCATCTAGCCATGCACCAGCTAACCTCATGGTGACTCCTGGGCCTGGCTTCTTGGTTCCTCTTGGTTACAGACTTCAGTGCCTGACCTCCCTCTTCACCCCCATTCATGTCCTCAGTCACAGGGAGTTCAGTATCCAAGTAGACACCCATCCACCTCCTTGGCTATTTGTCCTTGACACCGTATTGCTAAAGACCCTTTTTCCCCTCCACTGCAACCATCCACTTCCATGGTCACACGCTGAGTCTTGTCATTCACAGAAGCCATTTTATCCAAATCTCATTTTCAAGCATTCCATTCTCTGACAAGCACTCCCTGTTGCTCTAGTCTCCTGGCTGCTAAGATCCCTCAATCTCATCAAAGGCTGTAACCCACTAAACCCTACACTTTGCCTGTCAAAGGCTTCCCCTAACTCATTCCCCACTTAGATGTCGTGGTCATGTGTATAATCATTCTCTTCAAAAAAACCTCTGTGCCCCTTCCTGGCTGTCCTCTGTCTTGCATGTGCAGGCTGTGTTTTCCAAAGGGTATCCTTCCACCCACTCCTCCATAGCGCGACCTCGCTATTTCCCATTGAGAATTGGAGTCTGATTCCTTGCCCTTGAATCTGGACTGGCCATATGACTTCATTATATTTAAAAGAATGCAGTGGGCTGGGCATAGTGGCTCACACCTATAATCCCAGCACTTTGGGAGGGAAAGATGGGAGGATTGCTTGAAGCCAGGAGTTCGAGACCAGCCTGGGCAACATAACAAGATCTTGTCTCTACAAAAGTAAAAATAAAATAAAATAAAGTAAAATAAAATAAAATCATGCAGTAGAAGTAACAGCTCTAGCTTGGAAATGGCCCCTCAACTGTCCTCTGGTCCCTCTGGGATCCTTACTCTGGGGAAATCAGCCAATCAAGTAAGGAATCCAATAGCCCTGAAACTTCCATGCTGGAAAGACTGTATAGGTTCTTTTTTTTTTTTTGAGACGGAGTCTTGCTCTGCCGCCCAGACTGGAGTGCAGTGAGCAGATCTCAGCTCACTGCAAGCTCTGCCTCCCAGGTTTATGCCATTCTCCTGCCTCAGCCTCCCGAGTAGCTGGGACTACAGGCGCCGCCACCACGCCCGGCTAGTTTTTTGTATTTTTTAGTAGAGACGAGGTTTCACCATGTTAGCCAGGATGGTCTCGATCTCCTGACCTCCTGATCCGCCCGTCTCGGCCTCCCAAAGTGCTGGGATTACAGGCTTGAGCCACCACGCCCGGCCTTGTATAGGCTCTTGAGTCAACAGTCCCAGTGGTCCTTGCAGTCCCAGCCTTCCTGCCATCTCAGGGTGCCAGACGTGTGAGGAAAGCTGTCTTGGATGCTCCAGACCAGCCTGTCTGCCAGCTGAATCTCATTGAGTGACCTCTGCCAGTGCTACAAGGAGCATAAGAAGCATCCAGCTGAGACCTGCCTAAATTCTTGACTTTTGAGATAGAATCAAATTGCTGTTCATTAGAGCCACCAAGTTTTGAGGAGGTTTGCTGTGTGGTAATCAAGACAGAAGTACTCTACTTGGAGACCCCAAGCTTGATTGGACCCAGTTGTCTGCCTTTTTTGTTCCTATTCTTGAGCAGCTGGAGAAAATTGAAAATTGCGAAACAGAAATGACTGGCTTCACTTTAAATATCAAATGGCACCACGCCTAGCAATCCCACGATGTTTGCTCTTGTTACAATCATCGGACTATTTCACACATTTCTTCTTGCCTCAAACTCTTCCATTCTCTTCTTCTTTCCCAAGTCATCTGAGGAGAGATGTCAAATAGGCAGCAGGCTAGATAAGTCTGGAGTTCAGGAGAGAAGTGGTGATAGATAAAAAAATTTAAGAGGCATCAGGGTGTAAGCGGAATGTAGAATCATGAAACTGGATGATATCACTAGGTTGGAGCATGGATGAGTCCTCAAGCTCCCCAAGGCTTAGAGGTCTGGTAGAGGAAGGAGAAGCCAACAAAATGGTTCTAGAAGGATGGCTGGGGGTTACAGTAAAACCAGGAGAGTATCATGTTTCAAAAGCAGAGAGGATAACCAGGCACGCTGCCTCACGCCTGTAATCCCAGCACTTTGGGAGGCCGAGGCAGGCGGATCATGAGGTCAAGAGTTCAAGACTAGCCTGACGAACATGGTGAAACACTGTCTCTACAAAAAATACAAAAATTAGTCGGGTGTGGTGGCAGGTGCCTGTAATCCCAGCTACTCAGGAGGCTGAGGCAGGAGAATCACTTGAACCTGGGAGGCAGAGGTTGCAGTGAGCCGAGATCGTGCCGCTGCACTCCAGCCTGAGTGACAGAGTGAGACTCTGTCTGAAAACAAAAACAAAAACAAAAACAGAGAGGAGAACGTTTCTAGAGGCAAAGCCTTGTGGAGGTGAGAGGAAGTAAGGTAGAGGATGGAAGTGGATACCTGGGACTTCCTCCACGGCAGTAGGAAGAGACAGGGAGGTGCACAGAGATGCTTCTGGAGTCAAGATTAGATGGTGGAAGATGAGGGAGTGCCCAGCTGATGATGTTGTTTACTTTCTCTGTGAAGTATGGATGTCTAACAGGCATCTCAGACTTACGGTGTCTAAAACACAATTCCTTCCTCATCTCTAAACCCACTCCTACCTTGGCCTTTCCCAGACCAGTTAGTGATTTCCCCATTCAGTGTTTTGACTGGAAACACCAGTTCCTCATCTTCTCTCACACTCCATGTCCAATCCAACAGCAAGTCCTTCTGACTCTACCCTAAAAATGTGTCTTAAATTTGGTCATTTTTCATGGTTTCTACTGCTATCACCCTTGTCCAAGCCACCCTTGTCTACCACCTGACCACGGCCTTTGCTGAGCTCCTTGTGGTCACTCTTGCCCTTTCTGAAGATCTGTGACCCTCAGAACTCTAAGAGAGATAAGTGTAAAACACAGAAATCAAATTTAACGACCCCACTTAAACCACTCCAGTGGTTTCCCATTGTGCTTAGAATAAAATCCCAACTCCATAGGCATTGGTGGGCACTGATTTTGGATTTGGTAAAAGAGAGGACTCAGCTGGAGACATAGGAAAGTGAGCCTCGGACAATTGCCTCCCCAAAGTGGACAGTTCCGAAAATTCAGATTACGGTTGGCATTATGTTTGCAGTTGTGGCTACAGTTTAGGGCTGTTCTAGTCACATGAATGAGGTCTTGCAAGATAGTGGGACAGGCTCATATTGAGATATTGGTCCTGCTGGCCTAATCAGAATACCACTTCCCCTTCCATCATCAGGCCCCTGTACACACCAGCCAGGGCCACTGAGTGTCTTGCATTTAAGTCATATTTAAATTTCAAAAGTTCCAGCTTCCCACTAGGAGTCCCCTGAAACCATCCTGGCTGGGATAGGGAGGGTTGTCATGTTACTGCTCCCACATGGCCTCCTCTGACACTGTGGGGGGATATGGCCCTTTTACTGGTGAAGTAAAAATCCAGACACTTCACTTGGCCTCTTCTGATGCCACTCCAGTGGAGAGGGGAGAGATGCCTCATTACTGCTGGGTGGGGTTGGGAGTCTGGGCTCCCTACATGGTCTCCACTGACACTTTGGGGCTTTGTGTATGTGTATGTGAGAGAGGCTGGTCACTGCCTGGTGGATTTAAGGTCCTGGCTCCCCACTCTGCCTGCTCTGACACCACTCTGACATAAGGGTTTGTCATCCCCTTGCAGTCTGGCAAAGGTAGAAGTCTAGGCTATTTGGCCTTTCCAGGTGGAAATGTGCCCCAGTGCCGAGACCAGTTCGGTCAGGGAGATCCTAACCCAGCAGCACTGGAAGAATTAAAGACACACACACAGAAATATTGTGGTGGAGTGGGAAATCAGGGGACTCACAGCCTGCAGACCTGAGAGCCCCAAACAGATTTACCCACATATTTATTGACAGCAAGCCAGTGATATGCATTGTTTCTATAGATTACAGATTAACTAAAAGTATTCCTTATGGGAAGCAAAGGGATCAAAACAAAGAGATGGGCTCTGGCTAGTTATCTGCAGCAGGAGCATGTCCTTAAGGCACAGATCACTCATGCTACTGTTTGTGGCTTAGGAACACCTTTAAGCAGTTTTCCGCCCTGGGCGGACCCGGTGTCCCTTGCTGTCATTCCGGTAAATCCACAACCTTCAGTGTGGGCGTCATGGCCATCACGAACATGTCACAGCGCTGCAGAGATTTTGTTTATGGCTAGTTTTGGAGCCAGTTTATGGCCAGACTTGCGGGCCTGTTCCCAACACCCCAGGAAATAAATATGAGAACAGAAGACTGTCCTAATTCCCAATAGGTATTCAAAAAGGTTTGGATGAATGCTAGTCTGCAAGGTGTTTACACCACAGGATTCTCAGCATATCTATGGTCCACAGAGTAGGATACAGACCATAGACCAACTCTGAGAAAAGTAAGACTTAAAAGGAAACCACCAGGGACCTTCCAGGAGTGTCTTAGGGATAAGTTGCTGTGATGCTGAGTGCTGCGGTTTGGTTTTTCTCCACCAAAATTCACATTGAAATTTGATCTCATTGTGGCCGTGTTGGGAGGTGGGGGTTAATGGGAGGTGTTTGGGTCATGAGAGTGGATTCCTCATGAATACATTAATGCTCTCCCTCAGGAGTGAGTGAGTTCCTGCCCTTGTGAATGGATTAGGTTAAAAAAAGTTCAGCTTCCCTGGCTTCCCTTTCTTGCTGCCTCTCTTACCATGTGATCTCCTTGCACACACTTGCTCTCCTCCCTTTTTCTGCCAAGAGTGGAAGCAGCCTGAGGTCCTCACCAGATGCAGCTGACCAATCTTGAACTTTCCAGCCACTGGAATCATGAACCAAATAAACTTCTTTTCTTCATAAATTACCCAGTCTCGGGGATTCTCTGTTATAGCAACACAAAACAGACTAAGAAACTGGGCAAGTGACTGCTCAAAAGAAGATGGTGCTGAGTTTAGCTGCAGTTCTAAATTTTAAAAAACGTATCTAAAAAAAAGACTCAAGCAAAAGAGGTTATACATGAAGGCAGTTGTCCCAGTTCTACCAGCCACATTTAGCTTCAAGACACTTCTGTTACTGATTAATCCTCTTTATCTGCAAGCTCTCCTGATTCTTTCTCAGCAGGGCAGTTGGGCATGGCTGTGGTCTGTCATTCAGTCCCGCAGTTGACACTTCTTTCTTGAGCTGTTGGCTGGCAGTTCAGCTGTTGAACTCCCTGCTTGGGACTTGTCATTATTTCTCTCTAAAGAGTTAGACTGTTGGGTGGTGTGGACTCTGCTTCACACAATCATGAATCCTTTTAATTTTTAAATTAATTAATAAAAATTAAAAGTAAAAGTAATTTTTAAAATCAGGTAAGTACAAGTCCTAGAGTCAAGATATTGACTGTGGATATGATCCATTCTTTCCCTGTCTCCTCTGAGGATGAATCCTGGTAGGCTGGCTGTTTAAAGAGAGACTGATGAGATCTGTGGTGCTGTCAACAGGAAAGCTACTATTTAAAACACTCTCTTCTGATTCGACTTGAGTGCCTTAATACACCTTAAACTTTATTAAGGTTATTTGTCCAGTTGTGTCTAAAATGTACTGGACAAATTCCAGGTAGCGATCATGGCAATTCAAGGTTAATATTTCAAGTTCCTGTTCCCTAGCATGTCCAGCAGTGATGTTCTCCAGGAGACTCTGTCTAGCTGAGGAGGTGGGACCTCTCTATACATGAGAAATGAACTGACAAATAAAGGATTTAAATAACTAGAAATCATAGGATTAATTGATCAATGAATTATATATCTTATGCTATTATATAGAGGGCTTTGGAGGAAGAAAATAACTTTTTATAGCTTGAAGAAGTTGGGGTTTGAGCTGATTCAGGGAGGAAAGCTGGGATTTGGCTATGTGCTGTGGCCACAGGAATCAGGCTAACTATACAGAGGCAGATTCGCAGCATGGGCAAATGCATGGATGTTGAAACCCACACTGGATTCTCAGAGTGAGAAGATGAGTCTGGCTTTGGAAGAGGGTCAGGTAAACTGAGTAAAGGAGAGAAGGTTTTTAAAAATCAGGGTACATAGGGATTGGCCTGTAAAAGGCTTTGAAAATTAGGTGAATAATCAATTGATACTTACTGATTGCTTACTAGGTGCCATGTGGTGTTCTAAGTCCTTTACATATATTTTAATTCTCGTAACAATCTCATGAGTTAGGTACTGGTGTGGTTGTTGTTGCCGCCAACACCATTTGGTAGCTGAGGAAATTGAGAAACACAAGGGTTAGATAAGTGTCCCAGTTGGAGTAAGTGTGAAGTGCAGGGTGTGAACACTGGCTATCTGGCTGTACTGTCTCTTGTTAAGGTTAAGCAGTCTTAACTGACCTTCTTGGCAAATGAAGATTTCATTTACAAATTTGGTGCATGGATTCTCAGTGAAGACCAGGTATGCTGTTGGCTTAAGGTGCAGAATTTCCTTGGAGCACTATTCGACATCCAGACTTTTCCTGGGCCTGCATTTGCATTCTGTTCCTGGGGTACATATGGAAAGGCATTACCCAGTCTCCCACATGTCTGAGCCCAGGCACACCTAGAAACATGAGATAGATTGTCTATAACTCCTTCTAAGTGATTTTGGTGGGTGGAGGGCTCTGATCCAGTTGTGTGATGTATCACTTTGAGCCAAAAAGAGAGAAGTCCTGCCAGTGAGGTTGAGAAGTCAGCCAGGGGAATTCATTCACTTACTCTTTTATTCATTCACTCAATCAGTGTCAGTTGAGTGTCTGCCATGTGCCAGGAACAGAACAGAGTTCAAGGAATACAGACAAAGTACTCTCATGTAGATTAACATTAGTTCATGGGATAATGTTAGATGCCTGCATGAAGTCAGTAGACCAGAGTAATGTAATAAAAAGTAAAATGGATGGTGGGGAGAGGCCTGAGTTCATAACATTTGGGATATACCTGAAAGATTCAAAGCAAATGGCCAAGTGAAGAGGAAGGAACAGACATTTTTGGCAGAAGTAACAGGACATGCAAAGGCTCTAAGGTGAGAATAGCTTGGTGAGTTGGAGAGAAGAAGGCCAGTGTGGCTGGAGAGGACAAGTGGGGAAAGAAACCAGAAATGAAGGCTTAAAGAGGCAGGCAAGGGCAGGCTAACAGACTGTTAGAGTTTGCAGTAAGGAGTTTGGATTTTATTCTGCGTGTGGTGGTAAGTCATTGAGGTTTTCAACCCAGGGACTTAAGAAGACTCATTTTATTAACATGTGTCTTGAGGGCCTTGAACAAGTTTTGTCAAATCATGTTTCTGAAGAAGAGCCTAGTATAAGTTGCTGGTGGCACATGCCTGCAGGTATGGGTAATGGTTGGGTGGGAGGTAGGGGCACTTGCACAAGGAGCTCTCTAAGGTGGGAAAATAGGTAGGTAGCACTGGACTCTTCAGCCACTGAGATTAGAAAAACCAGGATTCTGAGGTAGCAGCGCTTGAAACTAGCAGATGAGGCCTCATAAAGTTTTTTACATAACTTACGTGGGGAGATGGGACCCACGTTCCCATTTCTTGAATCTGGGAAGGGCTGTGACTGTTGTGGCCAATGGAGTGTGTTGGAGTGATGACACATGACTTCCGAGGTTGGATCATATGAAGTGAGGCTGGAGCAGGCACCCTTGGAGCCCTGAGCTGCCAGGTACCCTTGGGCCCCTGTTCAGCTTTCCTGAGTCAGTTGTGTCAGGGAGGCCACATTGGCACTCTCATCAACAGTCCCAGTTGAGTCCAGCCTTCCAACTACCCCTGCCAAAGTACTGGACGTGTGAGTGAAGCCATCTGCCAGTTGAATACCACTGAGTGACCTTCGTGGCTGCCACATGAAACAGAAGAATCTCTCTGCTGAGCCCTGCCCAAATTCCTGGCAATAAAATCCCACCCATAAAATCATGAGATACCATAATGTGGTGGTTATTTTAATCCACTAAGTTTCGAAGTAGTTTGTTAAGAAGCAATAGTTATCTGGGACAAGGTCCTATTTGCTGCAGGTACCTGCCTCCCTTTATCAACCTATCTTTGAGGGAGAAGATCTCCTTGAGGGAGCCTGGAGAGGGTGATCCTTTGTTAGATTCAATATCAAAGAAAGACAATCTCCTACCAATTACCTGCAAACCCAGAGTGTGGTGGAGGCAGAGATTTGGTTAACCAGTGGGATCTAAAATGGTAGCTTTGCCTGAGGACCTCAATTTGTGAGTACTCTGAGGGCTGGTGAGGCATTTTATTTATTTATTTATTTTGAGACAGCGTCTTGCTCTGTCACCCAGGCTGGAGTGCAGTGACATGATCTCAGCTCACTGTAACCTCCACCTCTTAGGTTCAAGTGATTCTTGTGCCTCAGCCTCCTGTGAAGCTGGGATGACAGGCATATGCCACCACACCCAGCTAATTTTTGTAGTTTTAGTAGAGGCGGGGTTTTTGCCATGTTGGCCAGGCTGGTTTCAAACTCCTGACCTCAAGTGATCTGCCCACCTCAGCCTCCCAAAATGCTGGGATTACAGGCATGAGCCCCTGTACCTGGCCTTGTGGTATATTTTAGATGACCCCAGGGAGGATCTATCTTTGAGTCCCATAAGGGTGCTAAATAGATACTCAGGAGTAGGGAAGAAGTAGCAAATCAAGAGGTGAGGAGATTCTGTGGCCTGCATTTCACCTCTGTGATGAAATGCAAGGATGCCTGAGGAATAGAAATAATGGCTACATAGGAATAGAATGACCTGGAGGACCCGCAGCTCTCCTTATTGACCCCCATACCTCAGACTTTGGGGTCTGTCTGCAGAAGGCCCAGTTCTTCAGCCAAGGCTGACATGGTGCTATGAACTAGTGACCCAGAGGAGAACCCCATCAACCCCGTGGCCACAGGCTAGTTGGGGGACAGGGGCCCTCATAAGAATGTTCTCCACAGATCACTTCCTTAGGGATTCCCATGAAAACACAGCTCAGAGTGTTTAAAAGACTCTCAGCTGCTGTTGGAGGCCCAAGGTCACAGACCAAAACTAGCATTATACCAAGTCCAGAGCTGCTGCAAGACTCTAAGTGGCTCTGGCTCCTGTGTCACCTCGAATTTGAGGCCCGATTCCATTCCAAGACAGAAATATGGGCAGCGTTTCCAAATACAAGAAAAAAAAAAAATTCATCGTCTTCCTTCAGGGTGAAAGTTGTGTGGGAACAAAAAGCTGTGTTGGGGCCAAGCCTCTGCATGGGCAGGGCGACTTCTGGCTTGGTTCCTTTTGTGTGTGTCACAAAATGAGTTTATAAACGAGTTTAAGGAAAACCTCAAAATAAAGGAGAAAAACCTCTTTGGCGAAATGACAGTGGGGACGGAGCTATCTTGCTCCAGGACAGCTTCTTATGAGGATTCTGTGTGGCTGTTCCTAGGGGTATGTGAATTAGGCCCCTTTGATTTCATTTATGTTTTATAACTGGGTCTTCAACTGGCCGTGGGATCTTATCCTCATTTCCAAAGGTGAGGAGCCTGAGGACAAAGGCAGGATGGCCAACCATGACTCAGAGGTGATGGGAATGAGTTAACAGCCACGGGAGGGACCTTAGCAGACCCCTGAGTTCCGTGGCCAATGCGGGGCACTCGCAGCGTCTCCCAGAAGTCAGTGCCAACGCTGAGAGCAACAATGGGGATGCAGATTTCCATCTTCTGGAATTCACTCACTGCAGTTGGTCCTTTTACATTTAGTCGGACATACTTTACAACTTACTGTTAAATATTTTCTGCAGCATACTTCACTTATGTCTACGAAATCAGCTTTTCTAAAATATTCATAGATATATAGGTGTGTGCATGTACTTCTATTATTTTTATCTCAATTTTCTGTTGTTCACTGATTCCATGTTGGAATAATTTATTTAATAGTCACTAAGAGTCAACACCATGACGATTTTATGGAATTAAAAGAATTTAAAACCAGTAACATGGGCTTCCCATTTCTTTGGTGTGATTACACATTGTTTTTATGAATATGTGGACATAATTCTTTCTAATGTAGGCAGAATATCTTAGTTAAAAAACAATTCTGGAATCTGAAAAACAGAAATATCCGTTCATTGCCAATAGTTCCGATGTACTGAGACTTTCATGTTTGTTAAACTTTTCATGATTCATATAGTTTCTCAACAAGAGAAACAAGTGCCAGAGATGAGAATTTAATTGACAAAATGCTCTTCCAAAAAAATTTTGATGAAGATAGAGGAATCTTTTCTTTTTAATGTAAAAATGTAGTGGAACAAATTCTTACATAAAAATATGCCAATAATCACGAATTTAAAAATACGTAATAATCAAGATAGAGGAATTTTTCTTTTTAATGGAAAAATGTAGTGGAACAAAGTCTTACATAAAAATATGCTAATAATCAATAATTTAGCACTGAATTTACTTAGAGTGATTGTATTGTGGATTTACACACACGCCAAACAATTTACTTTTATTTTCAGCTGCTTTAATATGTTAGTGTGCTGGGTTACCCAGTTGAGAATACACCTTAATGTCAACTCTAACCCTGCCCTACTCCTCACCCCAACCCTAATGCCAACCCTAATCCTGACCGAGCCCTGCCCCCAGTCTCACCCCAATCCCAACCCTAACCCTTTCGTTTGCCTTCCCATCTGTGATACTCGGAATTGATGCAGCCAACTTGAGCGCAGGCTCACCGCAAATGCCGCCTTCGCCACCTTTTTATGAAGCCACCTGGAGTCTGTGTTTGAGGGAACGTTAGCATTCCCTTCCCTGGAAAGAGAAAGTTGCTGCACAGAAAGGCTCTGCGCCTCGACCCGCGCAGCTTCGGTTGGGGGTGCTGCCTCCTGAGCTCCAGCATGCTGTTTCATTTATTATTTCTCTTTATTGCCTCTGTGCTGGCAATAAAGTTGGGGTCATAAAATTAGAGTGTGGTCGCCCCGTACGGTTTCCCAGATTTCCATGTCATGTTGGGAAACTCCAAAGTTCCTGATCACTGCCACTGCGTATTTTCAACCCTCTTGTATAGATTGACACTGAACATAATTTTTTTAAAAGAGAGAGGGGGGAGGGAAGCAAAGCAAACTTCAACATTTTGGAGCAAACATAGGCTTTATCTGGAAGAGGGGTTAGTTACTTGTGGCAGATTTGCAATCCTGAATGCCCTTCTCTAGCATGAGAAACATGTAGGCAGGCAGCCCCCGGACCCCTGCAGCCTGGGACCACACAGGGAGAGACACAGCCTGAGCTGTTTATCGCAGACTAGGAGTGCGGGGCCTGCCGCGCAGCTGCCCGGCCAGCGCGCGTGTCTGAGCCTGAGCTGGGCCGGCTGCGGGCTGCAGGCGGGCTCTGGGCCGCCACCCAGCTCTGTCTCTACGCAGCCTGGCGGAAGCCTTCAGCCAACCAGCAGGTTGATTGACTTTTGTTTCTCTTTGCATTCCTTTCTAAAGGACAAGGAGTGGCTGTGTTTAAAGAGGGAAAACTCAAGGAGGTCTAACCACAGAAACAGCAGCAGAATTTTCTTTGTTGCTCTTCCAAAGCAGGGCTTCCGTTTTGAAAGAAAAAGAACAAACAAACAAAGGTTCCCCATGACCCCTGCAAACGACATTCTCCTAAGACACACAGGCGAACAAGTATATATCAATTTTTATTGCAGTGTCAGGAAATAGCAAATGGTATTGATAACTACCTTTTTTAGTGAGGGCTACGTATGCAGTTATGTGTTGCTTAACGATGGGGACACATCCTGAGAAATGCATCTTTATGTATTTTCATGGTTGTGCAAACATTACAGTGACATTTGCACAAACCTAGATAGTATAGCCTACTATATATACACCTAGGCTACAAACCTGTTCAGCATGTGATTGAACTGACTATCTGTAGGCAACTGGAATACAGTGGTAAGTATTTGTGTATCTAAACATAGAAGAGGGACAGTAAAAATATAATTCTCATGGGACCACAATTGTATATGCCATCCATTGGCCAAAATGTTGTCATGTGTACATGCCTGTATGTGGTCCAGCATGATTTTTTACAGCCCAGTGGGGTAGGTACTTCACTGTCCCCAAGCTGCAGGTGAGAAGAGGTGAACCTGCCAACCCAGGATGGCACAGCTGCTAATTCCAGCCCAGGCCTGGCTGGCCCTCAAGCATGCCCCTGACCCCAGGCAGTATTTTCTTCCTGAACCTGACTGGGCGGCCATAGCTGCCTCCCAAAGAGGTCAGTGGTTTTTAACTGGGAGCAATTTTGTTCCCCCAGGGGACACTTTGGTAAAATCTGGAGACATTTTTGATTGTCACAGCTTGCTACTGGTGTGTAGTGGGTAGAGGCCAGGGATGTTACTAAGCGTACTGCACAGGACAGCCCCCATGACAAAGAATTATCCCACTGAAAATGTCCATAGTGTCAAGGACTAGAAGCCCTGCCATAGATGTTTCTATTTTGTGACATTTATGTTTAATGTGGTTTACTATGCTGTGAATAATTGGAGGGGAAATTGGATTGTGAAAGCAAAACTACTCCCGAAAATGGTCACCCATGGCAAATGTTTGGAAACCAAACCAAACCCTACAATACTTTCTCCTTAAAACCTGGGCAAGATCTACACACCTAGAGGTGGTGTCTAGTGAACAACTGATGGTTGCTTCCCAGTATCTTCTCATCCATTCTTTATGCCTTTTTGCAACAGCTAGGGCAGGATCTCCAGGGGTTTTTGCTGAACCCACACCAATTCCAGATCCTGCGGGGAGGATGTGGCTGAGCTTGAGAGATCAGGCATGTGGTCATCCTGGCCTGAGAGACCAGTGGCAGAGGGGTGGGTATGTGACCCACACAAAGGGAACTCCAGGTATTTTCTGGGAGTGCTGGGACAGGAGAGCTCCCTCTCAGAGTAGGGGGGAGTGAGAACTGACACTTAGGAGAGATCAGAGTGAAAGGCAGGTAGGAAAGGGATCCAAAACCCTGAGGACTTGGAGTTTGAAAATTGATCTGCCCTCTGCTTTTACTTCAGCCACTTGCATTTTGCTTTTGTTTTTTTTTTTTTGAGACAGAGTTTTTCTCTGTCACCCAGGCTGGAGTGCAGTGGTGCGATCACAGCTCACTGCAGCCTCAACTTCCCAAGCTAAAGCAATCCTCCCATCTCAGCCTCCTGCATAGCTGGGACCACTTTGATTTTTTTTTTTTGACATAAATCACCGTATATCTTGGGGAACAAATGTCTCCCACTCAGCAAACTAGAACTGCAACAGGGACTCAACTGTTGGGGGTTGGCATTCTGGGGTTCATGTGGGGATGTCTTCCCAAGGGAATCAACTTGATCTCGGTCCTAAATCTCCTTTTCGGAGCTTCCCCCTTACATAGCTGTCTTCCCTAACTGGGATCCCCAGTTAGAACGTTGATGGCTATTGAGCAGACATCATGCTGTGTTTTGTCCACCTGGTGAGAACCTGGAGGATGGGATGATGAATAAGCCAGAGTGTAGAGAGCAGGACCGGCACCCGAGGCAGGGCGCCCCGGCCCTATTCCCAAAGCCCCATGTGCTGGCCGGGACCCTCGGTCACCAGGGCTCACCTCACACAGCCCCTGATGTTGGTCTCCTGTCCCACTCTTTTCTGCCTACAAGCCTTAGCTGAAGCAGCTCCCTCAGCCTGGAACACCTTCTGCCTTCCTGCCCTCCTTCCACACTTGGCTTCAATCCTCTCTCCTCCAGAGAGCCTTCCTGGATTACTCTGATTTCTTAGCCTGTTTATTGACTGTCAGGGCTGAGTTACGTGGTGTATTTTCATTGTCTACTCAACTAGATTATATGCTCCTGGAAGGCAGGCTTGTGTCCTCTCTGCCTTTGCATTCTTGCAGTACTGGTTGTCTGGAAGGGCCAATGGACCTGGGCCCAGAGCCACCTAGGGCTGTGTGATTGTGGGTTCCTGCTTTGCATGACTTCGTTTGGAAGAAAAGGACAGACAGCTTGTTGGGGAGACAGACTTTGTGACCCTACACTTCCCAGTCCCTCTGCCAATCAAGGGGCTTACATGTGTGTATAATATACGTGTTCTCAGGTGCTCTAGCACTTGCCTCGTTCCTCCGTGTGCTTTTCTGCTCCTCACTTTGCGATGATTTCTTAGCAGTTCATTCCAGCTTCACCACTTCCCAGCTGTGGGACTGCTGCCAAGTTCTCAACTTCCACGTCCCTCGTCTCCTCACCTGTACCCACCCTGTAGGGTAATTATAAGGCTTCAGTGAGCTAAGTCCTGGAGGTGCTCCCTGAATGTTAGCTATGAGGAGGAGCAGTGGAGCAGGGGAATGCAGAGGAAGGAGAGGTATCGTGGAAGAAGGGGTAGTCTTACTGGCTATGTATTGAGCAATTTGTCAAAGTTGGGAGCGTCTTATGCAGTCATTTGTTTATACCTCTGCTGTCCAGTGTGGTGGTCACTGGCCACGGTGGCAACTGAACACTTGAAATGTGGCTAGTGCAAACGGATGTGCCGCAAACATAAAAGGCATTGGGCTTGGAAGATTTAGTATGAGGAAGCGAGTGTATAATAACTTAATATTTTTTATGTGAATTATATGTTGAACTAATATTTTGGATATATTAGGTTTAATAAAATCTGTTATTAGAATTAATTTCACCTGTTTCTGATAATGATGTTTTTTGATGTTTCCACTAGAAATTTTCAAATGACATCTGTGGCTCCCACTCACTGATCTGAATGGGACTTCCAGAAAGTGACTTTGGGCATATTGAATAGAACTTGCAGCCCATACGTTATCTCTTGCATTGGACAATGGTGGCAGAAATCCCACTAGAGCAGCCTCATTGCTTAAAGACCTTGAGCTTTGGGAAACTGTAAGGTTCTCTAGGGAATTCTGAGCTATCCGTCATTTGCACCCTACTATGAATAAGCACCAGAGTCTTTTTTTGAAAAGCAGGTTTTGATATGAGGAGTGGCGTCGGAGGAAGACAGAAGGAAATAAGAACCGTGACAGCAATGCGCAGGGAAGGAGGGAAAAGGGGCCCCTCCCACGTGGGTGAAAGGAACTGAGTGGGCAGATGGCGAAACTGACCCACAAATGATGCCTTCACGGCTTTGTGTCTTGAGTCCTTTTGTCCTTCTCGCAGTCCTGTCACGGTGGTCTGCATGTTGTGGGAGCACACAATAACTGTTAGAACTTGATGACCATAAATGAGATTTGAAAGAAGGGTTCTGCTATATGAGACAATTTCCCACTTGGCATGATTTGGCCTGGAGCCTGCAGACTATCCACAGGGTGACTAACCGTCACTTCTTTACTGGGCAAGGAGTTTTCCTGTGTGTTTTTTTCCTCCTTATCTATTTTCCTGGCATGTTGAGATGGGGTTGGAGCCAGGACGTCGTGCGGAAGTGAACAGCCTGGTGCTCAGAGGAGGGAGTGGCCTGCTTTCGGTCACACAGGAGCGGTGGATCCTGCGGCCCAAATGTGTCTTGTATCACTGAACTCTGCAATGAACAGCCATGCATTCCTTACAGATCCTTAAGAGGGGTGAGTGCGAATAGTAGCCTCTGATTCCGAGCTCAGGGAGGCACCCCATCAGAGGGCTGGATCGTTTTCCAGATGTCCGCCTCCCGAGGGGCAATGTTTCGTTGAGGCTGGTTTTTGTCTGGTGCTGTTGAAGAGACTTCAATTTCCTGATTTATGAGATTGAGTTCCTGTGATTCTGAGGGCAGCATTACTGGTTTTCCAAATCATTTCCCAAAAGAAATGATTAAAAACCATTAAATGAAGAAAAATCATTCGTTCCCACAATAAAAGCCATGGAAAAGCTGAGAGCTCTGCCACACACCCTGAGACGCTGGAGCTGCCTGTGCCTCCAGGGTCTGAATTTTGAGAAGACCAGCCTCAGAGAGAAGATTCACAGCCTCAAATGCAATCTCGTTCTCTCTCTCTCTCTCTCTTTTTTTGGATGGAGTATTGCTCTGTCTCCCAGGCTGTAGTGCAGTGGCTTGATCTCGGCTCATGGCAACTTCCGCCTCCAGGGTTCAAGCGATTCTCCTGCCTCAGCCTCCTGAGTAGCTGGGATTACAGGCATGTGCCACTACGCCTGGCTAATTTTGTATTTTTAGTAGAGACGGGTTTTGCCATGTTGGCCAGGCTGGTCTCGAACTCCTGACCTTAGGTGATCTGCCTGCCTCAGCCTCCTAAAGAGCTGGGATTACAGGCGTGAGCCACCGCGCCCGGCCCTCTCTGTTTTTTTTTTTACAAAAGTTGTTCTCTGTTTATAATTGTCCTTAAATAAACAAATCCAACGATCCTTCCTTCCTTCCTTCCTTCCTTCCTTCCTTCCTTCCTTCCTTCCTTCCTTCCTTCCTTCCTTCCTTCCTTCCTTCCTTCCTTCCTTCCTTCCTTTCTTTCTTTCTTTCTTTCTTTCTTTCTTTCTTTCTTTCTTTCAAGCATATGAAAGACTACAAGAAAGCACCCCAGGAGAGGCCTCTCTCTCGAGGTCTTGCCCGCCTCGGAAAGAAACCTTGAAGGACTTTTTCCTTGTTACGATTCCTCTTGTTAAAAAGCTGTGCCGTCCTAAAACGTTATTGAACAGTAGCTTTTCGCACAAAGGCTGTGTAGCCAATAGTCCCCTCTAAGCTGCTGCAACCCCACCGCTTCCATCTCCCGCAGAGGCAGCAGGGCGGGAGCCCAGGGCTCTGCTGTGGGCCTCCTCGGCCTCACCGTCCTCACCAGCTTGGCTTCCATTCCTTCTGAACAGTCTTCTCCCCTGGGTACTTCCATTTCCCTGTCCGTTAGGAAGGCTATAGGAAAAGTGGCTTCTAAAACTTTTAGTGAAGACAGCTCTTTAGTGCCAATTGTTTGTTGGTGCTGTAATTGTTGAGCACCATGTTTGTCTCAATTTTGTCTAAAGTTAGACACTTTACTTGGGAATATTGTCTGAGATCTACATCAGAAAAAGATCCGGACAGGTGATTTGCAATCCACTCAAACCATTGCCAAGTGGTTCTTTCACTTCATTTATTTATTTTCAGAACACTGCTATGAGTTCCTGAAATGAAATGAAAGGTTTGTAGTGATTAGTACTTGAAAGGAATAGGTCCCTGATGGTAGATGTTTCTGGTAAATTTAGTTTGTGCCTGCCTGCCCGCCTTCCTGCCTTCCTGCCTGCCTGCCTTCCTTCCTTCCTTCCTTCCTTCCTTCCTTCCTTCCTTCCTTCCTTCCTTCTTTCCTTCTTTACTTCCTTCCTTCTTTCCTTCCTTCCTTCCTTCCTTCCTTCCTTCCTTCCTTCCTTCCTTCCTTCCTTCCGCCCACATAGAGACCCGTGACCTCCAACAGGGTGATAATATGTCTACCTGGGCCATTTGGCCACCCCAGGTATAGTGGTCCAGCTCAGCTGGGGGAGGTCAAAGGTGAGAAAGATTCAGCCCCTGCCCCCCAGCAGTGTTCAACAGTTATTTTTGCAGGCTGGGTGTCAGTCATTGTGGATTTGCTAATATCCTGGGTATTAAATGATCTCCCCATGGCACCCATTTTTCTGGAAACCTTTAGTACCTTCTTGCCATCCTCCAACTAGCAATGTCCAGATTCATTTCCCAGGTTTCATTCCCCACCAACCTGATCCCTCAATTACAGAAAACTCTGCAGCCTGCCTGTCGCCCACAAAAATACACCTGGGAAGTAGCCCTCAGTCAGTGGCTCTGGGGAAGGTGTATAAATACCCCAGCTCCCTTGCCTTGTGGGTGGATGACTCTGAGATGTGAGTTGTGCTGCTTCTTAGGGTTTTCCCACAAGCTGAAGCTGTAGTTGCCTACTACAGCTTGATGGAACACCCTCTATCACCTGCCTTTTCTTCCATGTATCCCCTCTGCATGCCCCTTCCAGTGTCCTGGTATCTCCTAAATAAACTCCTCTACTTGAGTCCTGGGCCTCTGGACATGGTTCTGGGAGGACCAAGAAGTTACCTGGATATGGTGGTCACAAAAGTGATAGCTGGTATCAAGGAATGGGGTTGTATAAGTGTATAGTGAATGTGAATCTTGCTGTTTGTGTTTTAACTTACAGAAATAAATTGTCCCAAAACTTCTTGGGCTGCTCTTTATCCCACTAGATTGTGGGATGTACAGTCAGGAGATCATAGATTCTCAGGATGCCTGGCAGCATGTGGGGGGCCAGAATTTCTGGGGGTGGAACTTACTGGACAGCGTCAACCCCGATAAGGGTATTGAATAAGACATAATTGTCTACAGAACTTACTTCCACATTTGTAGAGTTAGGGCTCACCTCACCTTGTTTTAATACCCTCCTTTCCTTCTCCTGACTCCCCTGCCTCCAGCAACCACACGTCCTTAATTTTGGGATACAATCCTAGTATCTCATGGTTTATTCCCTTTGCCCCATAAACTATGGAGATGCCCAGAAATCTCAAAACATTAGTGCTCAAACCACATCTCCTGGACTGCCTCTGGTACCTGGAAGCAACCGCAGAGGTCTTTGTTGGAGCGTGTGTTCCTGACTGGGATTGGAAAGCACGGTTATCAAACCTGCTGACCCTGGCACTTGCCAGGCAATGTCTTCAGGAAGCAGTGAGGGAGGAGGTGACCCAACCTGCTGGTGCAGGGGAAGACCTGCCATACTCCAGAAGCCTCTCCAATGCCAGGGTGGCGAGTGGTGTGGGTGCCCTCTCCTTCCCTACGCACCCTCACGATGCTCCTCCTGGGACGCCTTTTTATAACCCTTTAACCTGATTGTGCCTGCATCCAATGGTGTGAGTGTGTGTGTACATTTTTGTGCCTTTGTGTCTATATGTGTGTGCACTCTTGTGTGTGTGTATGTGTGCCCACGCAATAGGCTCATCCATGGCTTTGGAAGGTTGACACCATCGTTATGGAGGCCAGTGCTCATGGTCAGGATGCAGAGTTCTGGACAGAGATGCAGGTCACCTGTGTCCGATCTAGTTTCTCTGTTGCCACCAGCCACTTTGTGCGAATCACTGTGCTGGCTCCAGTTTCCTCTGCAACACAATTCAGAAGCTGGCCAGAAGTATTTCTGTGACTGTTTCCAGCTTGAAATGCTTGAAAGGGGCTTGTGGTAGGGAAACCACAGGGAAAATTGCAGTACCTGAGCCTAGTCACAGAGACCCGAATGGATGAGGGGAGCACTTAGTTACTAGAAACTAGAGAGAGCTCAGGACAGAGACTTCCTGACGGGAAGCTGCAGTTGAGGGTGCAGAAAGCCTAGAGCAATCCATGAGGAGAAAGGAAGGAGGGGGAGTCAATATCAAACCTCGCTTCCTCCCTCCCTCTAGTTCCCGCTGAAGCTCCTCGTTACCCAAGCACAATGGGAACTACAAGGGTGAGGAAATCTAGAGAGGTGTGCGGAGGAGATCCTGCTGACAAGCCTGCTACCTACTTACTGTCAGTTTACAGCGAGCTCCAGATGGCGTTGCATTTTCTTTTTTGAGACAAAGCCTCGCTTTGTTGCCCAGGCTGGAGTGCAGTGGTGCAATCTCAGTTCACTGCAACCTCCACCTCCTGAGGTCAGCGATTCTCCTGCCTCAGCCCCCTTGGAATTACAGGCGTGTGCCACCACGCCTAGCTAATTTTTGTATTCTTAGTAGACATGGGGTTTCACCATGTTGATCAGGTTGGTCTTAAACTCCTGACCTTAGGTGATCCACTTGCCTCAGCCTCCCAAAGTGCTGGGATTACAGGCATGAGCCACCATGCCTGACCTCAACTCCCATTTTCTTTATTTATGTATTTTTCTTTTTATTTTTTATTATACTTTAAGTTCTAGGGTACATGTGCACAATGTGCTGGTTTGTTACATATGTATACATGTGTCATGTTGGTGTGCTGCACCCATTAACTCGTCATTTATATTAGGTATATCTCCTAATGCTATCCTTCCTTCCTCCCTCTACCCCACGACAGGCCCCGGTGTGTGATGTTCCCCTCCCTGTGTCCAAGTGATCTCATTGTTCAATTCCCACCTATGAGTGAGAACATTTGGTGTTTGGTTTTCTGTCCTTGCGATAGTTGGCTCAGAACGATGGTTTCCAGCTTCATCCATGTCCCTACAAAGGACATGAACTCATCCTTTTTTATGGCTGCATAGTATTCCATGGTGGATCTGTGCCACATTTTCTTGATCCAGCCTGTCCTTGATGGTTGGTTCCAAGTCTTTGTTGTTGTGAATAGTGCCGCAATAAACATACGTGTGCATGTGTCTTTATAGCAGCATGATTTATAATCCTTTACAACTCCTATTTTCTTCCATTTATTTATTTATTTTCCAAGTTGGAGTCTAGCTCTGTCGCCGATACTGAAGTGCAGTGGCACGATCTCAGCTCACTGCAACTTCCACCTCCCAGGTTCAAGCAATTCTCCTGCCTAAGCCTCCTGAATAGCTGGGATTACAGGCGCCTGCCACCACGCCCAGCTAATTTTTTTGTTGCTTTTTGTATTTTTAGTAGAGATGGGGTTTCACTGTGTTGGTCAGGCTGGTCTTGAACTCCTGACCTCATGATCCGCCTGCCTTGGCCTCCCAAAGTGCTGGAATTACAAGTGTGAGTCACCGCACCTGACCCACTTTCTTCTGTTGATCCGACTTCAGCCAAAATATGATTAAATACATCGTTAGCTTCCTGTGTTCTGGGTGTTCTGTCTCGGTGCTCCTGTTAACAGTCCAGTAGTGGGTGCCTTTGACGTCCTGCCTCTCGCTCACAGCCAATGGGGCCTGTGAGTACCAGATTTCACCCAGTAGTGTTTCTTGCATCTCATCTCTTGTTTTCACCCCACACCGAGTCCCTTAACCCAGACGCCTGTGGCCCCTTCCTATTACTGTGGCAAGAGGCTCCTAATTAACCTTCCTGCTTCTGCTTCCAGAATCAAATTCTAAAGGCA
Source organism: Rhinopithecus roxellana (assembly GCF_007565055.1). Classification (NCBI taxonomy): domain Eukaryota; kingdom Metazoa; phylum Chordata; class Mammalia; order Primates; family Cercopithecidae; genus Rhinopithecus; species Rhinopithecus roxellana. Next base: position 91,440,957 of record NC_044564.1, on the reverse strand, counting down.
GAACTTCTGCATGAAGTCTTCTGCTCAGAACTCCTCAATGTGCCCTTGTCTGAGGCCATCTTCTAAACTCCCAAGCACGGCCTCCTTCCCATCCCACGCCCTGGATGGCACCCACCTTTTCTCTCTTCCCCTGTGGCCTGGCATGGCCCCGTCTGTATCCCTGTAAACAGACTGTGCTGTGCCCTTTCCTGCTCCCAGAGGACAGTCCCCTGTTTGTGGAATCCCCGTGTGTGCCAGGAGCTGTACTCTTCGTTCCATACACACATCCAGTCCCCTCCTGCTGCCCAAATGTAACAATTTTAACTCCAAAATTCATAGTGCACTCAAAAGTCAGAGAGGGAATCCCCAGGTCCCCGAAGCAAAGCCAGCATGGTGAGCAGAAGTGGACTCAGAGTCAGGGAGAGGGCTGGAGCCAGGGGCACACCGTGGGGCGAGGGCCTTGGGGCCAGGCCAGTGGGGAGGTGGGAGGGGGTGCTGCACAGAGTTGGGGTCTGTGAGAACTGTCCACTCCCTGGCTCAGGCAAAGAAGGGTTGCCTATTTAGGGTCGGGGAAGAAGAAGAACCTCCTGAAAATGTAAAGCAGAGACTGCCTTCCTGCAGTTGGGGGCCCACACTACTCAGGCACTGTGGGAAGCCCGAGCTGATAAATTAATATAAAATGTGGGTTAGACCTGCATGCCTGTAACGTGTCATAGCAGAGGCAACAATGCTAGTGCTGAAAACCTCTTTCCCAAGATGATTTCTCATGAAAAACTTCTAATTGCAGTGGAAATCAAGCACTCTGAAACAGAGTGTGCAGAGGCAATGCTCAGAGATCTCACACTGGAGGAACACAGGCAACACGATGCCTGGAATACCTGCATCACGACCCTGTGTAAGGCAGAAACAAGATGTTATTTAGAAATAACAGAAACATGTGGGAAAAAAATTCTAAACTTTAAAAATAAAAAAATGCAGCATTGACAAAAACCCAGGCTAAGGATTAAACACGAGGCTATTTGAATGGTGAGTTGATGAACTGGAAATCATTTAAACCCCACAATAGTACCAGGAGGCAGACAACGATTTCTCCTTGTTAATACAGGAGGACATTGGCACGTGGAGGTAAGAAACTTCCTTAGAGCGGTCTGCATTTGCTCTCAGGTCCATGCAACCGAGCCGTGTGCTGGGGCTGGCTTTCACCGGCTTGTGAGAGCCAGTTGGGTGCATCTCTTCCCCAACTCCAGTTTCAATGACCTAATGGTGGGAGCTTGAAATTGGCTATGGTGAGAATATTTATACCACAGAAATTGGCAAATGCTACAATCAGATCTTTACCTTTTTTTTTTTTTTTCAAGAGAGTGTCTGTTGTTAAACTTTTACCAGCACTGGTGTGACCCACCCTCAGACTTTAAATCAAGAGCCACGAGGCCGCCTGCCACAGGAGACTCATGACAGTCACAAGGCTGAGGCGGGCGGCATGGGGATCACAGTGCCCTGCTGAGCTGCGTGCCCTGTCTTAGGCGAGCAGCTGCTGTGGAGTCCCAGCTGGCTCTTAGGATTATGTGGGGATGTGCACCCAGTGTCAACAGCTGAGTTTTTAAAGAGAAGCTGCAAGGTCCAGAACTGTATGTGAAATCTCAATTTTAAGATGCTGGTGACCGATTCAAATTTTTTAAAAACATTGCTCTGGCCAAACAAAACACATCTGTTGGCTGGATTTGGCCGTGGGCTGTGATTTCCAGCTTTAACCAATAAACTCCATGGCTTCGTGTCATCGCTCCTTCCCTTAAATGCCCTCCTACTTGTCAAGATCTGGTGTAAATGACAGTGGCTCCATGTATTACCCCTGAACCTCCATCTCTAAGCTACCTTCTGAATGCTGCACCTCCCTTAAGGAACTTACTGACATAGTTTGATATTATTTGTGCACACGTTTTCTCTTCTCTGGTGGCTAAGTTCCCTGAAGATCAAGACCTATGTCTTGATCATCTTCCTATCCCTGGAAATGTTTTGCACAGTCCTTTGTGTATAGTAGACAATTAATAAATATTATGCAAATCTTATAACTTAAATCTTATAATTACAGAAACCCAGTAGATGTGAATTTGAATTGCATTTTATACTTGTCTTGAGAATGGTGACTCATCTACTCAGCCAGGAAGACTGAGTTTAGATAGGAAATGTCAAAGCCATGTTCGCAGTGCTGGAGACGCTTCTCATCACTCCCAGGTTTCTGAGATGCTCATGGGAAACCTTTATCTCCTGGGCGTGTTGATGCACATGTTACTCAGGAACGAGGATTCCTGAGTCAAGCTCTGTGGCCCAAAGAGGGAGCTTCCCATAGTTGTGGTTGACTGAGGTGAAAAGGATATGGACCATTTTCCTATTTAGGTAAGCTGTTTTTTCCCCTTAAAATATAACTTGTTAAAACCAAAAGCATAATGTCTCCTAATATTAGTATTTAAAAGAATGTTTAAATGCCCTTTAGTTTTAAAGCATAATGAATTTCAGAGCAAGATTTAAAGGAATATAAGCACTTTCATGCAAATCTCAAATTAAATTTGACAGTTATTACCTTCCCCCCACATTTTCCTATGTTGTTTTAAATAAAGGACGCTTGGTTCTTTCACATGTAATACTACAGCTCTGTAAAGCTGCAGCTCTTTAGCCTTTGAAGTTCCCTGCGATATTCAAATGTCTTTGGATAATCTATCTCTGACTGCTTTCTGCTAATTCCAGAAAAGAATTGATGAGTTATCTCTAAATTCCAAGAATTACAAGAGTTCCTTTTCTTTCATGGACAGAATTAGCTACATATCTTCTGTTTCCTTAGATGGTATTGTTTTCTAAGCAGGAGAAATTGTGGTTCCAATCAACAGCTTCTCTTGTCTTTAGCCTTCCCTTTTGACATCTAGAAATGAGTGTTTCTATTTTCCCTCCCAGTCTTCCGTAGGACAAGATGAAAGTCTTCTGCTCTCAGCTGTTTTCTGTCAAAGAGCTTAGAATTAGAAAAATCCCAAACTTATCAGTACGCTGTGTTAAAAACAGACTTAAAACGAGTAGTGAAAGGATGTTAAATACCTATACAAAAGGTTTCCTTCTCACATTAATCACTAACTTCATTATTTGCCTATTGAAGCGGTGGTCAAAGTGGTGAAAAATGAAAGTGTAGATTGTTTTTTTCAAAACTACTTATAATTGTATTTCAGATATAGGATCTACTTTGAGCCATTGGGTAAATTTCAAAGTTTAGTCTGAAGATGGGATAGAAACAATCTATGTGTCATTTAACTGTAAATTGAATTTTCTTCCCATAGGTAAGAAATATTTCAATTCTGCTAGCCACCCAACTTATCTTGTTTCTAAAGCATTGGAGATTCATGTGTACAATCTTGTAAAGTAGGTAATTCATGAGTGCATTCAATAAATCAACATTGAGGGCCCATTCTGTGCAGGCACTGGCTCGACAGTGGTAAAGAGGGCAGATGTGGCCTTAGCCTGTGTGGTGTGCAGGGACATCCTCTCTTTATTTAATATTGTCCTATGGGACAGTCATGGTATAGTTCTAGAAAATGAATAAGTTACTTATTTGATAAGGTTGTACACAGTGCACATGAATGGTGGGCAGGGTCAGCCCCAGATAACCTGAGTCCAATCCCTTCCTTTTGACTGATGGGAGATCCGAGGCTCAGAGAGGTGAAGCTGCAGCTTGGACATTGCTTTGATCACATCCTAACCTCAACTGCTGAGCAGCTTTGAGGTGTGATGCATTTGCTTTCAATTGCCAGGACTAAGTGATTCCCTTCGTACCTAAGGCTGATGTTACTGAAGTTTGAAAGAAAATTTTTTCGTGCTATATACTTTTTTTGTGTGTTTGCTTTTTAAGATGGGATCTCAGCCTATCTCCCAAGCTGGAGTGCAGTGGCATGATCATAGCTCACCAGAGCCTTGAACTCCTGTGCTCGAGCCATTCTCCCACCTCAGCCTCCTGAGTAGCCTGGACAATAGGCACATAGCAGCATACCCAGCTAATTTTAAAATATTTTTTGTAGAGACAGGGTCTCACTACGTTGCTTAGGCTGGTCTTGAACTTGTGGGCTCAAGCAATCCTCCTGCCTCAGCTTCCCAACATGTTGGCATTACAGGTGTGAACCACCACCCCAGCCCTGTAATGTATACATTGATCATTAGTGTCAGTTCACTCGATCAGCTGAAGGCAGCTATTTCTGCTTGTTACCCAATGTCTTCTGCTTCACTGAGCTGAACATATCATCCTTAAAACAGACAAACGCTGGAAATGTGTGGTGGAGGCAAACTTGTCGCCGTAACTGGGACTTTTGCCTCTGCTCCTCTGGGATAAGCCCTGCATCTTAAACGGGAAGTGTAGGAGGATTCTTTCATCGCAGCCAGAATTGATTATTTTGAAACAATAGAATTTAAATGTTGAAAGTGTTGGTCATTGATGACATGATCGTCCACTGTGTGTGTGTTCATTCATCCTCTCTTTATTTAATATTGTCCTATGGGACAGTCGTGGTATAGCTCTAGAAAATGAATAAGTTACTTACTTGATAAGATTGTACACAGTGCACATGAATGGTGGGCAGGGTCAGCCCCAGATAACCTGAGTCCAATCCCTTCCTTTTGACTGAAGGGAGATCTGAGGCTCAGAGAGGTGAAATGAATTCCCAAAGTTCCAACTGGTCGTGGGATAATCTCTGACCTCTTGGTCTGCCAAGAGGTAGACCAGAAATATTTAAGAGCAATGCCTTAAATATTCCAATCTCGTGTTTTACAACCCTTTGTCTTATGACTCTGTTACAGTCTTCATTGTAGAATTTCAAATTCTCTGATGCTGTGTGTTTATTCACCAAACATAGAAGTGTTAGGTTTTCTTCCATGAAGGATGCGTTTCCCACCTCAGCCTGTGCCTGATTTTGCGTGGCTTATCTTCACAGAGCATGTGGACAGTCTGCTCCTCAAAGAGGGACCTGTCTGCAGCCATGGATGTTTCAGAGGCCAAAGGAAAAGGGAAACAAAAGGTGCCAGGAGTTAGCACATGTTGTTTCTTACACGCTGGAAGTGATGGGTTGATGCAGGATCTTTGCACCTCCTGTTTTTATTCCAGGGAGGAATGAATGGTCCCAGGGCAAAAAGGAAAGTTAGAAGGAAAGTTAGAAGTAAAACAACCCAGATTCTGGGGAAAAGGGAGGTTGTATGTGCTGATGAATAAGAAATGAATGTTTCCCTTATGAAACTGTCAATCGTGAACCACTTTTGACCTACAAAAATGGTCATTTTATTTATTTATTTATTTATTTATTGAGATGGAGTCTCACACTGTCACCCAGGCTGGAGTGCAGTGGCATGATCTCCGCTCACTGCAGCCTCCACCAAGCAATTCTCCTGCCTCAGCCTCCCGAGTAGCTAGGATTACAGGTACCCACCACCAGGCCTGGCTAAGTTTTTGTATTTTTAGTAGAGATGGGATTTCACTATGTTAGCCAGGCTGGTCTCGAACTCCTCACCTCATGATCTGCCCACCTCGGCCTCTTAAAGTACTGGGATTACAGGCATGAGCCACCACGTCATTTTAAATGGCTTAATCTTATGTCATTTTCCTTTTCCTCCTTCTCCTACCAAACCTGCATGCACTTGTCTTTCCTTGTCATTAAAGTTTTCAGGGTCTTTTTAGAATTTCACACATTTGCTCCTTGAGAGGCACAACCTGATGCGACTTGGGTTTAAAGGGGACACTCAAACATAGCCGTCAGCCAGGAAAATACTCCTTTATTCAGCCTCTGCCTAGTGCCCTTTGCTTTGTGGGAGGGCTTGGAAAATCAATAGTTCAGTGCTGTTGCTTCCTCACTGCTCTGGCCCAATGATTCAGGTGAATATGCTTAACATAAACATGTCTTGAGAAATTATTCAGCTCTATTCTTGCCTGAGGAGGCTGAGACACGATGCCTCGATCTTGATGCCCAGGGGAGTCTTATGGTTGGGTCCTTACTGCCCTGAGACCTGAATGAGGCTCCCTGTGCACCATCAGAAAAGCAGCCTGCCAAGCTGTACTCACCAGGTACTCAAGCCTGGGTGTCACTGGCGGGCAGCAGGCCAGCTGAGAGGAGGGCTATGGGCCATGGAGAGGGGGATAACCCCACTGCAGGCTTGTGGGCTACCAGTTTGTAGGATAGCTTTGGGTGAGTCTCAAAATCTCCACTGACTGCCTCAGTCCCTTCATCCTTAGAATACAGTGGCCAAGCAAACTTTACTGACAGCAGAAATCAATGCAAGGTGGGCCATAAAGATCCACAAAGCCTTGTTATGGAAGAAGTTCTCGGTTGTAGAAATGGAACAGTAGGAAGGACGATTCTGGATAAGTACTTAGGGTCAACTAGCATAGGGACAGGGGAAGGCAGCGTGAAATGAAAGTTATTGGATGCCACTGCTCTTCTTGTAGCCATTGAGCAGATACGATTAATAAAACCTGGCCTTAAGGAAAGCTCTACCATTGACTGTGGCTGGACCAGTGACCCTGAAGTTTCTTCCTGAGTTCCAGAAATGCTGCAATGCAATCCAAAGCCCACAGCCCTCTCCATCCTTTACCAGTAGAAACAGAACCCAAGACACTGCCTTTTCATTTAACCAACATGTTTACTGAGGACCTGGAATACTCCAAGTCTTATTCTAGGCCAGTGGATTTCAAATGTGGTCTCCAGACCAGCAGCTTCTGCATCACCCAGAAACCTGTGAGCCAGGCAAACTCTCAGGCCCCCAGCCTAACTGAGCCAGAAGCACTGGGGGTCAGCCCTGCATCTGTGTCTAACAAACCCACCAGGCAACTCTGGCACAACCCTAAAGATGGAGAATGACTGTTGTAGGCATGGAATATGAACAAACGAACAAAACTTCTGGGCATGGCTTCTGTGGCCCTGTTCCTATGCAGTAAGGATCATCAACTGTGCCTGACGCACTGTTGCTAAAAAAAGAAAAAGCTTTAACTTTGCCAACCAATGAAAAGGAGGCCCCATTTAGGAAATGATGAATGTATGATTTGATGAAATGTCACCATGTCCTCCAAAACTAGGCCATCTATTAGAAATTCTGGAATTGTTCAGCCATGATGTAGTATTATAATTTTGCTGTGAACGAGTTTAAAATCCTTGATGAAAATATTTCCTTTTTCCCCTGGTTCATAACTACAACCCACATTGGAGTTTTGATACTAGAAAATAATGTTCCATGGTCTTGCTTCCACCTGAAGACAAAGGGCATCGCTGAAAAATTATTCTATCAGTGCCACCAAAAAAGCGTGACCAGTTGTGGGTTGGGTTTTACTCCCTTTCTCCCTTCCCTCCTTCTTTCCTTCTTATTTTACCTAAAAAACGTAAAATCTGATGAGCCGTCCCTATGCTTAGGCATTCCTCCAAATTTATTTCATACTCCTGGTTTCTTTTCTGGAAAAGAAATAGTAAAAGAACAGGGCTGCTTTGTAACCATTCATTAAAATAAAATGTGCGTTGTGTGAGGGACCCTTTCTAGCTACTGACTTCCTTAATCTCCACAAGCTATGTCTTATGATTATTTCCCTTCGCTGCAAGACTCCAAGGTTTGGAGAGGTAAAGCGACGTTCTGGTAAATGGTAGTGGAGATGGAGCCAGTATGTGAACCCAGAAGTCCTGTCTCCCAGCTCCATGAGTGCCCTTTAGGTAACGTGTTGTGATTGGCCAAGTGCATATTTTTTGTATGGGCTATTTCACTTGTGTGCAAGGAGAGTGGGGTCTGGAGGCCTCTCCAAGGTAGGCTGGGGTTACCTCTGGCCTCCATCCCTTTTCCCTCCTGGGTGCTGTCTCCCGCTCCATCTATCTGGGGTCACCAGTCAAAATATGCTGCCAGAGGGTGGTCTGGGGTGAATCCCAAGACGTCCATGGCATGGAAAGCATTTCAAGTGTCTGCCATCAAGCATGGCATGGAAAACTGCAGGCCTTCCTTCCTAGGATCAGGTGTGTCAGGTGGACCATCAGGGGCTGGGGCTTGAGCCTCCTCTGAGGACTGGGAGCTGGGTGGTCCCAGACTCCCCTGCCAGGACATTTCAACAGCAGGCATTCTAGCAACTGGGGTGGCTCCCACCCTTCCTCGTAGCTTTCTAACTTGAAGATTTGACAAGAAAGACATTTTTTCCCCAATAGGTAAGTGGCATATAAATGTCAAATAGGAAATACTTAATATGTTGAATTTGATTCCATTTGAAAAATAGGATTTACCTAGGTGGAGCACAGAGGAACTTCAGAGCAGTAAAACTACGCTGTGTGATACTGTAATGGTGGATGCATGTCATTGTACATTTGTCAAACCCATAGAATGTGCACCACCCAGAGTGAGCCCTAGCTTCAGCTCTGGACTCTGGGTGGTAACGACGTGTCTGGGCAGGTTCATCAGTTGTGACAAGTGCACCCCTCTGGGGGCTGTAGATAATGTGGGAACTGTGCTTGCGTGTGGGCACGGGGGCTATGTGGGATCTCTGTGGCTTCTGCTCAATTTTGCTGTGAGCCTAAAACCGCACTAAAGATAAAGTCTGTTTTTAAAAATAGAATTTGTCCTTAAAGAATAGAAAAAGTGGTTTTTAAGACACACGTTTTCCTCTTTCATCAGTGTATAGCACATATCATCCTGCTGTTTGGAAATTATTGGAGGAATCTGGGTATCAGTCAATCATTTTTAAAAACATCATTGATTTATTGGATAAAGCACACGTTAACTAGGCAAGGAGAAAGGCCAGTCAAACTGACCCATCTAACTGCACGTGGCCATTTAGCTAAGTCCGGGAGAACTTTAGAAAAATGAAAAACAAAAACAAACACCCAACTTCACAATAATAAAACAAATACGGTCAGCAATTCTTTATTCAACACATAGGTCAACTGCCAGAAAGAAGTAATGATGTAGGACATGTTGACAAAAATTGAAGGTAATAAGGGGCTTGTTTAATTTTACTGCATTTCAGTGAGGCTTGAGGTTTTCAGAATGGCCTACGTGTTCACAGGGTGACCTACAGCGTTTAGAATCCGGCCCTAAATTACTGCCTGGGCACCCCCCACGCCCTCAGGCCCAACCCTGGTGCAGCCCTGTGGGCTGGATCGGAAGGGCCATTTGGAAGTCCATCTGGTTCTTTCAGAAACAGCCTTGTTTGTTTGCCTTTTCAGTGACACTGTTTATTCAAACCTTTTTTTCCCTTTTGAAGGAGAAAGCTTACATTTTTTTTTCTTTCTTTCTTTCTTTTTTATTATCTGCGTTTCTTTATCGCCATTGCAGATGAGAAGAATAAAATCTCAGAAGGCAAAATAAAGGCAGACTTAAAGCTGGGAGAGAAAGGAGAGGAGGGAGGAGGCCGCTGCGGCCCTGGGTGGCGGCTGCTGGCACCACACGCATTCCTGGGCAGCCTGTGATTTCCTCGCAGGGAGGCCGGGCCCTGAAACCCGCCCAGCGACGTGGGTGGGCCTCTGTGAAGACAGTGTCTCTTCCCATTCAGGAACTGCCCTGAGCCGGCCCCAGGCAAGAGGGATGTTTGTTGTTTAAGTAAATAAACTGGTCAGAGGCTCGGCTGGCTGTGCAGGCTCTGATGCCTCCCACAAGCCTGGTCCCAACCGGGAAGGGGCCACCAACAGAAAGGAGCCACCCGATGCCACCCACCACGACACGCCCTTCTCCCCGGCACTGCCGGGGTGCCGGGTGGCCAGAGGTCAGTGCTTGGTCATTCCAGGCAGCTGAGCTGTCCCTGCAGAGGCTGTGACCAGGGCCTTCCCTAGAAATTCCAGGAAACAGAGGAGACCCACACCCCCCACTCCCCAGCTCCCGCTCCCCCGTTGTTGGTGAGGAGTCTGGGCCCTTCATATTGTTTTTTCAGATGCTCTGTGGGGTTCTCTTCCTGGCCCACCTACTGACTAAAACACTTCACAACGGCTCACTTGTGTCTTTTGCATGTGACCTTGAGCTCAGGGCTACTCAAAGGGCGGTCTGGGGACCCGCAGCATCAGCCTCACCTGGAGCCTTGTTAGAAATGCTGATTCTCAGGCCCTGACCCAGACCCGCAGAAACAGATGCTGTGGGAAGGGCCCAGCCATCTGCAAGGGCAAGTCCTCCGGAGGCGCCATGCACGCGCAGGCTTGTACAGTGCGAAGCTGGACTGCAGGCTTCAGGGAGCTTGGTTTTCTCTCTTCTGTGCACTGTAGTGTCCCCAGAAGCAGAGGACTGTCAGTAGACAGCAGGCGCTCAACCCACGTTCACAAAGAACAGGGACGTAAGCGAGAGGCGAACCATGGATTTGGGTTGGTGTTTTCCTCGTGCTCCTTCCTAGAGATTCCTCTCTGCCCGGCCCTGTGCAGCCCGTCCATCCCCGTGAAGAGCCCTGGGTTTGCACCTCAGTTTTGCCATCTTCTTGCCTTTCCAGAGGTGAATTAAGCGCAGAGACAAGATCGGGGATGGAGGGAGTGAAGGGCCGTGGGATGTGGAAAACAGTTCTTCTGAGACTGCTTCCAGAATCTTCCCTCTCCGCAAATTTCCTTCACCTTGCTTCCTCATGCACACCTGCACTCTCTCTCACACCCACACTCTGCCTTTAAACCCAGAGGTTTTTGGAGGTTTGTTTTGTTTTTTAGAGACAGGGTCTTCTTGCTCTGTTGCCCAGGCTGGAGTGCAGTGGTGTGATCATAGCTCACTGCAGCCTCCAACTCCTGGCCTCAAGTAATCCTCCTGCCTCAGCCTCTCGAAGTGTAGGGATTACAGGCATGAGCCACTACATCCAGCCTGAACCTAATTTTTTTTTTTTTAATTAAAAACACTAGGAAGAGTCAAACATCCAGATTGCCTCAGTCAACTTGGTTCCCAGTGAATGCTGGAAGCTGCCTGGACAGGGGTTCTTTCAGTGCTGTCCATCTCGTGCTGGGTCTGACGTCTGACATCCGCTGACCGCCTCCTATGTGTCACACACTGTGCTGGGCATGGGGGCTCCCAGGGACAACACAAAGAATCAGTGTCTACGCTCATGGCGCTTCCATTTTAAATTAAGAAAGACACATAGTAAAATAATTTCAATAAAATAGAATGTTACAAGTATTAGAAAAGTGTTAAAGTTTCCGTTAATTACACACCATCTCAAGACATCTGTTGCCGTCTTGACTTGTCATTGGTGGGATATTTGCCTTTGTGATTAGCATGTTGACTTCGGATTCTTCTAGCTGGATGTGCAGCCTCTGAGGGATAAGGATTTCTTACCCTCTTGGCTTTCTCAGTTCTTACCCAAGCACACTTCAGGTGCACCGGTGGTTCTCGCTGGGGGAGACTTTGCCCCCAGCAGACATGTGACACATCTGGAGACATTTTGGATTGTCCCGACCAGGGAAGCATCTGGTGGACAGATTCCAGGCATGTTGCTAGACGTCCTCCAACACACAAGGCAGCCCCGCAACCAAGAATTACCTGCCCTGAAATGTCTGTCGTGCCCTATTGAGCAGCCCTGGGCTAGAACAAAGAGAGAGAGAAGTTTCTTGAGGAAGACTTGAAGGCAGGGTTCACGTGGGAGACTCAGCATTGGGCAGGAGGTCTGTGCAAGAGTCCATTCTCCTAAGGAAAGCTTTGCAGACACAAGCCCTCTGCATCTACTTGGGATGTGCTGGCCAAGTAATGTGTAGCGCTCTGTGAACTTAGCATTGGGGGAGAGTTAAATCCTACAACATTTTCATGCAAGTGTCTTTTGAGCCAGTCTCTCCCAGCCAGATCCTCTGAAGGGAAACTGTTTTCTAAAGGGAGGGGTTACTTGAGAACCTGGAAGAACGTCCACGAGCTGGCCTGCTGCCGCCTCCTGAGCGCATGGCTGCGTCTAAGCTGAGGTAGGCAGACCTCGAGGAGCAGGCCTGTCTTGGCCCGAGCATTAGATTCAAATGACAGGAGAGCTCTGCAGTTCTCCCTGTGGGATGCAGGCTGCACGATGGCCGGCCAGGGAGAGGGCATTGGCCTTTACTCAGGCTGTGCCGCCGGCCCAGACTCCAGTGGCAAGAACAGTGTCCCGATGTGGGGATGCCTCATGGAGGGGGGTGGGGCAGGTGAGGGGAGACCACCTTGGCAGAAGTGGGAGGACAGAGAGGGCCCCCTCTGAGGCAGGCTCCTCCTTCTGTGTCTGAGCGGGGTCCATTCTAGCTGCTATAACAGAACACGAGACTGGGCGGCTTAGAAACAACAGAAATGTATTTCTCATCATTCTGGAGGTAGGAAGTTCAAGACAGAGGTGCTGGCAGATCTGGTGACTGGTGAGGGCCCATTATCTGGTTCATAGATGGCAGTCTTCTCACGGTGTCCTCACATGGCTGACGGGGTGAGGGAACTCTCTGGGGCCTCTTTTATAAAGGCATTAATCCCATTTGTGAGGGTTCCATCCTCATGACCTAATCACCTCCAAAAGGCTCCACCTCCAAATAACATCACCTTGCAGGTTAGGATCTGACATATGAATTTTCAGGGGACACAAACATTGAGTCCTTAGCAGTGTCTTTACCCTGCCTTGTCCCACCCTGTCCAGGGGCTTGGGAGGTGAGACTGTGCCCTCCCTGGGTGCTCAGATTCTCCTGAGACTCCCATTCGACAAGAGGGTCTTTCTGCGCACGCTGATCCATGGGGCACCCATGGACACGCTCTTTGTAATCCCTTTAGTCTTGCTGTAAGATGTGCACATGAGAAATACAAATGGCACCTGTTTGTGCACAGGTACCTTGTGAATGGCTGCATGGGGCTCCATCCCAAGCCTACAGGTAACAGAAGAGTGCCAGTTATTAACCTCACTTCCCTGTATTTGAAAAAGCAAAGGTCTTTGGAAGTAAATGGGCTCGATCTGAATGCAGTTCTGAAAGACTTCGAATGATTACCCCATGACTCTGTGCCTTGGTTTCTGTAGCTATAGAATTGTTAAAGGATTGAAAGAATCTTTGTGGGGCAGTTAGTTACAATGTCTGGTCCAGAGTAGGTGCAGTAGGGAAGCTGCTTTTGTTATTATTGTTACTGTTATTTCCCAGGCTTCATTCAAGGCTAAGAAAGTCTGAACTGATAAAATATTTTGCAACTGGGCCAGGTGCGGTGGCTCATGCCTGTAATCCCAGCACTTTGGGAGGCTGAGGTGGGTGAGTCACTTGAGGTCAGGAGCTCAAGACCAGCCTGGCCAATATGGTGAAACCCTGTCTCTACCAAAAGTGTAAAACATTAGCCGGTATGGTGGTGCATGCCTGTAATCCCAGCTACTCAGGAGGCTGAGGCAGGAGAATCACTTGATCCCGGGAGGCAGAGGTGGCAATAAGGTGAGATCGTGCCACTGCACTCCAGCTTGAGTGACATAGGAAGACCCTGTCTCAAAAAAAAAAAAAAAAAAAAAAAAAAAAAAAATTTGCAACTGGCAAATAGGGTAATTGTACTCTTCTTTACCTGTAGCTACCTTAAAGCTTCTTAAAACTTTTGGTGGTATTTGTGGCAACTAATACATGTAGAGATGAATTAATCAATATATAAATGTGTATATGGCATAAAAGAAGAGGATGTAAGATAGCTTTTTAAATAAGTATTTAAAAATAAACTCTCTTGGGCAAACCTCATACTTATATAGTAACATCACCTGGGTGAAAAAATTTCCAGTGTTCCCACCATTTGGTAAAGTGCTTGCTGAATGAACTAAGATGTTATTGTCACAGATTAGTAGCTGAAAAGGTAGTTTTAGTATTATGCTTTTATGCTTTCAATATTATCCTTCCAAACCTTTTATTAATTTTGTACTGGCTGTCTTAGAAAAAAAACATGAGGAGAAATGAAACAGTTTCCCAGATTCTTTGTTCGAATAAGTTGGAGCTGTGTGTGTGTGTGTGTGTGTGTGTGTGCGTGCGTGCGTGTGCTTGTGTGTGTGTAAGCATCTCACCCATTCAGATATTCTCTCTCGGGGTAACTTTTCTAAAAGTAAATGCATAAAAACCTTTTTACATTTAGAACCCAGTAGTTGAAAACGTTAAATTCAGCACAGATATAAAACAATCCAACGTTATCTTATTTCTGAAAATGACCATATATCTGTTTTCTTATTTATTAATTTGTATACCTATTATTCACTCTTTAACATTTATTGATGACATTCAGGGTGTAGAAAGATCCTGAGGTTAAATACGCATGGAGGGTGATACGGTGTGTAGAAGAAGGTCCCTTTCTTCCAGGAGTTTATGACAGATGAGAGAAAATGTCCATCTCTCCTTCTGTCTTGAAACATTCCGTCTTGCCCCTGGGTTCTGATTAGGAGCGGAGGATGACGTTCACCCTTCCCCTTCTAGCTGGTGGCACTCAGGTGCCGGAGGGTGGGGAGCTAAGCGTAGCCCACTGTGAGGACCAGGCCAATGGCGAGCACAGTGGAGCCAGGACTCGGAGGGAGCCTGGGTCCCCACACGGCGGGGCTGCCTCTGGGGCTGCACATGCTCCGACAGTTCATGCAAGAGAAATAAACCTTCTCCTTGTGGAAGTCATTGCTGTTGTGGCCTGTGTTTTGGTGGGGAAGCCTGTACGCTAATGGCACAGCGGGGCAGGCGTGAGTGCTCAGCAGGACCCCGGGACAAGCAGCACCAGAACCTGCGGGGAGGCCTCGGGGAGGCCTGGGGCGAGGCGGCGCCAGGTCGGGGAAAGCAGAGGCCGCTGCAGGCGGTTGGAAGAAGGCTGCCTGCTTCCAGGCTGCGCGGAGGCCAGGCCACCTGGATGGAGCGAGGGTGCGGAGGGAAAGGCTGGGAAGACGGGGCGTGGGAGACCTGGAATTCCCCGCACAGAATTTCACGTTTGTGCTGAAGGCACGAGGAGGCTGCGGAGTTCTGGAAGCGCCTTGGAGGGCAGCTCTGGGGCTGGCCGCTTTCCTGGTGGAGGGAGACCAAGCGAGGCTGGCCCAGGGGTTTTCCAGCTGCGTTCCACAGAAGCGCTAAGGTCCCGCCGAACCTTCTGGGACATCAGGGAGGGATGGGAGGGGGAGGGCAGGGGTCCGCGCTCCTCTTGCTAATTCACCCGGAGAGTGTCCGTTCGATCTGTTGAATGTAGGCTCGGGGCCTCCTCACTTGAAGAAAGGGCGTGGGGCTGCGGCGTTCGTGTTTCGCAAGCCACCGGGCGGGGACGGGGCAGGTGGCAGGGTGGCAGGGGATGGGGGCACTCGCGAAAGCAGCGAGCCCAGCCTGAAGTCTGTGCTCAGCAGAGGAGGCTCCGTGCAGGTGCGTGTGGATTTCCAGGGTCAGGAGCTCTGGAGTCACCGCCTGCAAGCGTGTGCCGGCTCCCCTGCTAACTAGCTGTGTGACTTCAAGCCTCAGTTTCCTCATGCACAGAATGCTGAGAAGCAGTCCGCTCCTCAGGAGGATGTGGAGAGGCATAACCAGCTCAGGTGTGCGGTGTTCATCAAACAGCACCTAGCACATATGAACTCCTCAGGCAACGTTGGCTAATATTATTGTTACTGCTGTTATTATTATTATCTGATCTATTATTATAATCTACTGCACGGGAAACGTGCAGTAGATGATTAAGCCAGTGTTGACAGATGGGGAATGAAAGGTGAGAACTGGTTGAGAGTGGCAGTTAGAAATCCAGCTTTCATTGAAAAGTCCCCATTGGGAATTAATTCTGGCTATGGGAAGTGAAAGTACAGCAGATGTTATGTTGGTGAACTGTTAGCTTTCTTGTAAGACTGAACCGTGATGGAAAAACTACTGTAGCATAGCTCTGCATAATCCAAAATACGCTTAGCACACAACAAAATCTATTGGGGAGTTTTGATGATGTAATGTCAAAAGGAGAGTGACTTTCCTGTGGGTGAGTTCCCTAGGGACAGTCCTTCTCAAGCTGCACCCACATTTCCTTGTTCTGTTTTTCTCCCAGAGGCCGTAGGGAGTTACCGCCCCCGCCCCCGACCTTTTTTTTGGGGATGGAGTCTCACCCTGTCACCCAGGCTGGAGTGCAATGGCATGATGTTGACTCACTGCAACCTCTGCCTCCTGGGTTCAAGGGATTCTCCTGCCTCAGCCTCCTGAGTGGCTGGGATTACAGCCATGCGCCACCAAGCCTGGCTAATTTTTGTATTTTTAATAGATACAGGGTTTCACCATGTTGGTTAGTCTGGTCTTGAACTCCTGACCTTGTGATCCGCCTGCCTCGGCCTTACAAAGTGTTGGAATTACAGGCGTGAGCCATCGTGCCAGCTTTCTTTCTGGCCTGTCTTCATCTGCTTTTCCCAAGAGTCTCTCTTCTGACTGCACAGAAGAGCAAAGAGATAAGAAACGTCTCTTCCACACTCCAAAACACATGCCATGAACCCTTTGCCAGCTTTTCTTTGTTTTAAGCGTGTTACTGTTTGTAACTATAGGGGATTCACAGAAATGATGAGCAGGGAGAGCATTTCAAGTTCCCAGGAAATCCAGTAAAGACGCTGCTCCGCGTTGCTGGCCTCCGTTGCTGTGCGATAGACCACTTCTTTTGTGGGGGGTGGGGGCGAGGGGATTTATATCTTCTGACTTCCTTCTTAAGTGTTTCCCTGGACTTCTAACTCTTGTCTTAAAAACAACCCTGCCCAGTTCTGTGTAGCTGGGAACTTGGAGTCAACAACGTACACTTTAACTCAAGAACCATGCATAAGGCGTACTTTTAAAACTCCATTCTGAACAGCAGGACGAGAAAGGAAGAAATCATCTTTTGGGGTACAGATTGTGTAAGGATAATGTGAGATAAAGAAAGTGGAGTGCCTCATCTCCCGTGCCGTGTTCGCTTCTCCACGCAGGATGGGCTTCAGGTTGGAGGAGTGGAACAGATACGGATGCGAGAAAACCCTGAGCAGGCGGGTCCACCACGACAGAGGCCACGGCGGGCGTCTTGGCCAGACCTGCAGATGAAGTTGATTTAATTATTGCTTGTAATCGTGGGATCATAGAAAACAGACGGCTGACAGAAAGCTAGAAAAGGGCAATGTCACGGGGTGTGTTTCTGTGTGTGAGAAAGAGAGAGAGAGAGAGAGAGGGAGAGGGAGAGGGAGAGAGAGTCACATGTTGCTGGCTCCCTCCACGAGACTCAGCCTGTCCGGCTGATGCTCCGGCCCCGACCCTATCAGAAGCTGTCCCACTGGAGAGTGGGGGTGCACCTGCTCCTGGCTTCCTTCTTCCTTCTCCAGGGTTGCGTTGGGCTAAGCATGTCTGAATCACAACAGAGCATCACAGCTCTTGAAGCCCAAGAAAAACCACTGAAGGAACTAGTGACGCTTACCTTTGAGAAGAGAGGACCCAGGGAGAAGGAAGTTGCCCTCTCATGCTTCTCCACGTGCCAGTCACTGGGCCATGCACTTTCTACAAATTGTCTTGCTTACTTTTCCTAGCAAGCTCATAAAGTAGGGTGAGAGAGCTTCAGCACTTGGATGCTGGTCTTGGGGTTAGGAGGGAGTGGTGCTGAAATCCAGCGTGTCTTGCCTTTGCCTCCGTCTGCTTGTAGAGAGGAATAGTAGCCACACATAAATATTTGAAGGGCATTCACAGGGAAGGCGGTTTCACTTATCCTTGAAGCTTCAGGGAACAAAGCGAGAAACAAAGGTAGGGGTTTAGGGAGGTAGATGTGTGTTCCTTTACAGAAAATGAATGCTTCCAATAGGGCGGCTTGAAATTAGAGCCGGCTGAATGGGGTTGGGGATGGAATTGAGTTCCCTGCAACGGACTGAGTGTTTGTATCCTCCCAATATTCATCTGTTGAAACCCCAATCCCAGTATGATGGTATAAGAAGCTGGGGCCTTTGGGAGGTGATTAGGTCGCGAGGGTGGGGCCCTCATCCATGGGATTAGTGACCCTAGAAGAAGAGTCTAGAGAGCTCTCTGCCCTCGTTCTGCCATGTGAGGATACAAGAAGACAGCCGTCTGCAGCCCAGAAGACAGCCCTCAGCAGAACCTGGCCACCCTAGCACCCCAAGCTCTGACTTCTGGCCCGGACTGTGAAAAACAAGTGTCTGTCGTCTATGAACCACCCAATGTATGGCACTCGTTCCACCAGCCCAAGCTGGCCGGGATGCGCCCTGTCTGTTCAGGTGGTTTTCTCCCAAGCCGCTGAGAACCAGCGCATAGCAACCAGGGAAGGCCAAGCCTTCTAGGCCCTATTGATTGATTGCCAAAGACTCCCTGCTCCAGGCTGCCCAGCCCTGAGCTTGCTGTGGTCTCTTTCACCCCTGAAGAGCCACACGGCAACCCCTTGAATGCTCCTCCTCCTGATCCCTGACTCTGTGGCTGGGGAAGGAGTAACTTCCATTGGTTCCAGTGATTTTGTTTCTGGTCATTGCTCCCTGTACCGGGAAGTCTCTTCTGCCCCATCAGAGAGGCTGCCCCTAACCACCCACCAACCACCCCACTAAGCAGCAGCCCACTCCAGCCCCCCAGTGTCTGCACAGCGTCCACCACCACCTGAAATGAAACATTTTCTGTTCCTTTCTCTGTTACTGTGCAGATCCCCGCACTAGGATGTGAGCCCAGTGAGGGAGGGGCCACATGTGCTTGTCTCACTGCCCTATCCCAGGCACCTAGAACGGGGCCTGGCACACGGTGAGCTCTCATGAAGGAGGTCATGGCTTCACGTTGTCCTGCACTGACCTCCCAGCTGTCTGGTTGGCCTCTCCTAGATGTCTGCTAAACATCAGCTTTGCCTTCCCCCACCACGCCTGGCCCTTTCTGCCCCTCTCTGTGTGCCTGAGGCCTGTTCCCTGGCCAGTTGTTCAAGCTGATTCTACACTTGGCTAAACCAGCCTTTTCTCTTTTTCTTTTCTTTTCACTTCTTTTCCCTCCTTCTATCCCTTCCTCCCTCCCTCCCTCCCTCCCTCCCTCCCTCCCTCCCTTCCTTCCTTCCTTCCTTCCTTCCTTCCTTCCTTCCTTCCTTCCTTCCTTCCTTCCTTCCTTCCCCTCTCCCTCCCTTCCTCTTCCCTCCCCCTCCCTCCCTCCCTCTTTTCTTTCTTTCCTTCTTTCTTTCCTTCTTTCTTTCCTTCCTTCCTTCCTTCTCCCCTCTCTCCCTCCCTCCTTCCTTCCTTTCTTTCTTTCCCTTTCTTTCTCTTTCTTTCTTTCTTTCTTTCTTTCTTTCTTTCTTTCTTTCTTTCTTTCTTTCTTCTTTCTTTCTTTCTTTCTCTTTCTTTCTTTCTTTTTCATCTCTCTTTGTTTTCCTCTTTCTTTTTCTTTCCTTCTTTCTTTCTTTCTCTCCCTCCCTCCCTCCCTCTTCTCCCTCTCCCTGTCCTTCCTTCCTTCCTTCCTTCCTTCCTTCCTTCCTTCCTTCCTTCTTCCTTCTTTCTTTCTTTTCCCCCTCCCTCCTGTCTTTCTTTTCTTCCTTCCTTTCTTTTCCCCTCTTTCTCGCTCTCTTTTGCCTTTCATTTTTTCTCACCCTCCCTCCGTTCCTCCCTCTCTCCCTCCCTGCCTCTCTATACTAAGGTCTCCCTAGTGGCCAGAGGCCCTGGAGGGTGGCCGTTCCCACCTGAGAAGACTGCCTGCTCGCCCCCTCTTCCTGCTGTATCCTGCTTTCCCTTTGTCTGGGCTGTCTCAGCAAGCTCCCTGTGCCTTCTGGGAGCCCTGAGCTCCAGAGATGGAAGCCATCCAGTGGCTGGTGACGAGGAACCCAGATCCAGGAGTGCTTGCGCGTCCCTCGGCAGGAGTCTGCACCACACCACCATGAGCCCTACTGTGTTTTCCTGGGAGAGTTCTCCACCAAAACACATGGGAAACTTTTATTTTGGAGCCCGTTGGGTGACTTACTGGCGAGAGTCACTTCATCTGCCAACGTGAACAAAAGAACGAGGGTAAGGTTAGGAAGAGGCCTGATCATGTATCAAGAGATGATTGCTGGAATAATCGTATTTTTGCAAAAAGTAAATCGACATATTTAACATTTAAAGCCTTGAACATGCTGTGAAAGTCAGGTTTGTTCCCAAGGGAAGAAAAGAGCTGTTGCTTCTCTGTTCCTAGTGATGTTAGGGTGACCCCAACCTCCTGTAACCTCGTGGTGATGAACTAGAGTTCAACGTGGCTTAGACGTTCAATCCGTAATACTCAGTGGGCCCACAGAGTTCCCATGGCACGTGTCCTAACATCTGTGCTTGCCTCCCCAGAGTGGGTCTTGTCTGAAAAGCCACATTTATTAAAGTGATTTCTATCAACAATTTAATAATTAGAGAAGTTGTTCTAAGCTGAAGAGGAAATGGTTCACTGCAGCCAATAAATGTCTTTGCAATTTAGTCACTACATGTCTGACCTCAATTTTTTTTTCCAGAGGAAACCACAAAAGATACCTACTACAATTGTGTTGAAGGTTCTTGGGGCAGATGTTATGAGTGGTGGTAGAGCTGTGGCTGAACCACCTCCAGGACCAGTGGGAGGTCACCAGGACTTCTTACCTTAGAGACATTTATTTTTCTTCAAACACGATCTTAAAACATTTTGCCAGGGTGAAAGGGACTTGAATCGCTCCTGATCTATTGCTTTAATTTTTTCCCCTGCTGCTTGGGAGTGTGGATGGTCTGGGTTGAGGTGAGTATGTGGGGTCTATTGTAATTTATAGATTTTCATGAAAACTAAGATACATCTCAGGAAACCATTCCTGCATGCAATTTGCTAAAACAAAGCGGTCCACAGAGATGTATGCTCTGAGAGTGGTTGGTTAGTGAGGCCATTCAGCCAACTTCAAACATTGATTGAATACCCTTTGTATACCGGAACACCGCTAAGCATTAGACCACTCACAAGAGGGGGATAGAAGGACAGAGAAAACCAGGTGAGCTCTTCCCATTCCCGGCAAACTCTGGGAACAAGACCCCAGCTGTGGTGGTAACTAAAGACTAGGTTACCAGCTCTGGAAATTCTTTGAAATGCAGCAGTGGCGGCATCCCCAGCCCATGGAAAAGCTGTATCTTCTCCCTCCCTTTGCTTCAACCTCAAATCTGTCAGCACTGCTCTACCTATGTATGCAATT
The DNA here is from genome assembly GCF_007565055.1 of Rhinopithecus roxellana. Lineage (NCBI taxonomy): Eukaryota > Metazoa > Chordata > Mammalia > Primates > Cercopithecidae > Rhinopithecus > Rhinopithecus roxellana. Next base: position 91,419,960 of record NC_044564.1, on the reverse strand, counting down.
TAAGCCCAGCGCAAAGAACTCACTGAGGGGTGCGGGACCAGAATTCAGCCTGCTCTGCTCACCAGCGGTGTGCTCTGGGAGGCTGGGGCCTGTCCACAGGGGCATGTTTCTCATCCTCACAGAGATACTGCTTGTTTTAGTGAGGGCTGGGGATTTGATCCACGGACAGTCCCAGGACAAAGAGATAAAGGAGCCAATGGCATCTCATCCACGTGTTACCTGAGGCAGAAGAAATTCTTGGGCTTTCTCAAAAGCTATATTGGGAACACACACTGTGCACACATGCATACACACACACACCACACACACACCACACACACCACAACACCACACACACACCACACACACCACACACATACACCACTCACATGCACACACCACACACACACCAACACACTACACACACACCACACATACACACACCACACACATACACACACCACACACACATCACACACACACAGCCACACACACATACTACACACACCACACACACACCACACACACCACACACATACACCACGCACATATACCACACACATACACACACCACACACACCCCACATACATACACCACACACATACACCACACACATACCACACACACCATACACACAACACACCACACACACACTGCACACACCACACACACCACACTCCACACACACACACACACACACACTTTCCTCCCCTGACGTTTGGCTTTGTTTTATTGGAAGAAGCAGCAGCATTTTGATTTTGAAGGAGACTACATCAAAGGCCACAGTGTTTCCTGTTTTCTGATCGGAACGGCAGGGATCAGCGCTGTGTGCAGGCGCTGCTGCAGTCCCCATGCGAGCACTGCTCTCCTCGCCTCACGGTTTCAGTACATGGGGCCGTCTCCACACTCACAGGGCTGTCCGTGCTTCTCCTTAGACAAGAGCTGCATTTATGAACAGATAGGGGCTTGAGACAACAGGGCTGAGCTCCCCATCTGGCAATTAGTGAGGGATGACACCCTAGGCTGTCTCTCAGAGGTGGGCACACCTGGACCCGTGAGTCAAAGTCTGGACTTGCAGAAAAGTTAAAGGAAATAGCTGCTGTATTAGTGAGGCTGATCACAAGCGTCTGGGGAAAGGAGAGAACAACATGGCATTATTGAAACTTCCACCCATTTCCTTGAGAAATATAAACCCTGCACCAAACATTGCAGATGAAAAGAGAAACAGGGTCTTCCTATGGGACATGACCCACACACCCAGGACAAAAGTAAGGCTGGCCGTTCTGTTTCCGCACAGTAACGTGTGTTAGTTCAGGACTGACGCCCGGCTGCCCCCAGTCTGGGGTTTGCCTCCTGCCTTTGTTAGGAGAAGCGAAGTAAGCTAAGGCCCCTGGAGCCAGCCGTTTCCTGCTCCTCTGCCCCGTCCCCTAGACATGCACACATAGGGCTCTCTTAGTGTCGGAGGCCCAGAGGAAAGCCAGAGTCATCAACACCTGTTGTTTCCAGGGCCAAACATGTCATCAGGCGCTGCCTGGCTGGGCTGTCAACAATGGCATGATTTTGCCAAGTTTGGAACAGGAAATGGACTATTCTTGAGCAGTGCCTTCAGGATGGGTAGGTGCGCTGTGTACGATGGTACATGCACACACATCTGTGCACGTGCATATGCACACACATGCACCTGCCCACCCAGCCCACGCTCGCTGCCGCCTCAAAAACCGCTTGTCAGTTTAGGAAAACAGTTTAGGAAAACGATTGCGTTTTCTCCAGTAACAGAAGTGATGACTCTGATGGGAAATGCGCAATTAAGCTCTGAGGTGATTTCCCTAGAAATCAGTAAAAGGGTTTACTGGAACTTAAGAAAAAAAGATGAAAAGTCTGTTTTTCCTTAAGGATTTGCTCCAAAGAAAGCAGCTCTCACCATATGTTCTCCCGGAGGGAGGAAGGAGGGGACAGAATGTACAAACTGAATGCTGACTAAATGTTGCAGGCCTGGATTGAGGGGGTGGCTAGTCACCCCATCCTGGAAAGGCTAGCAGAACTGTCACTTTGAAGGCAGTTTAGGAAAACCCTGGGCAGACTCCGGGTCTGATGGATGTGGAGCGGCCTGTAGCTCGATCTATGATCGATAAGTGCAATGTGTTCCTCAAGGCAGGTGAGGAGGAGCTCGGGCTGTAGTAAGTGTTTTAGTATTCTGGAGCGGAGTTTTATACATTTTTAAAGGAAGTCAGCCTCTGAATGCAGATCTCAATATTGTGACTAGCCTGTTGCCCTGGGGCTGACCCTGAGGAGAGAGACTGAAATCACAGAATTAGGACTCAAAGTAACGATTAGAGTTCCTTGGTTCTACCCTTGTCCTCCAGGTAGTACCATCACTAGCCTGGTTTGACAGGGACCTACCTGTCCTTCTCTCGAAGTTCTCCAGGGAAGAAAATGTTATAGGTTACACTGGTAATGAGTGGGAAGGTTGGAAGGATGCGGGGGTAGGACAAGAAACAAAATAAATAAGCCAAATATACAGCATGTTAGATGGTGACAAGTGCTATTATGAGCAGCACTAATCTATAACTTGCGTTTGTTTCGCTTTTATTTTGAATCAGGGTCTTACTCTGCTTCCCGGGCTGGAGTGCAGTGGCACAACTATAGCTCACTCCAGCCCTGGACTCTTGGGCTCAAGGATCCTCCTGCCTCGGCCTCCTGAGTAGCTATAGGCATGTGCTACCAAGCCTGGTTAATTTTTTATTCTTAAATTTTTGTAAAGATGGGGCCTCTCTATGTTCCCCAGGTTGGTTTTGAACTTCTGGGCTCTCAAGCAATCCTCCTGCCTTGGCCTCCTAAAGTGCTGGGATTATAGGGGGGAGTCACTGAGCCTGGCCATAACAACTTGCATTTGAATGAGGTTTCATAATTTTCTTTTTCTTTTTCTTTCTTTCTTTTTTTTTTTTTTTTGAGCTGGAGTCTCCCTCTGTCACCAGGCTGGAGTGCAGTGGCATGATTTCGGCTCGCTGCTACCTCAGACTCCTGGGTTCAAGCAATGTTCCTGCCTCAGCCTCCGGAGTAGCTGGGACTACAGGTGCACGCCACCACACCCAGCTATTTTTTGTATTTTTTAGTAGAGGCAGGGTTTCACCATGTTGGCCAGGGTGGTCTCGATTTCCTGACCTCGTGATCCGCCCACTTTGGCCTCCCAAAGTGCTGGGATTACAGGCGTGACCCACCACGCCCGGCCGAGGTTTCATAATTTTCATGGGCCAGGACACATCTATTCTAGGTCATCCTCACAAGAATAACTGCCCTGGAATGTTAAGGAAATTTTCTGAGGTCATCTGATTAAAAGTGCCTTTTCTGGCATTAGAACGCAGGTCATCAGGTGTGGAGTGCCTTTTTCCTCTCTATCTAACCTCAGAAATGAGTACATAAAGTTCAGCTCTGTCTTGTTGTATTACTCACTGGAGATTGGACCAGGCCCGCTCACTTTCTTGTCCCTAGAAGACGGGAATTCTCGTGTGGAGCTGGCGAGGCAGCCTGCCTCTCAGTCTGTAGACCGGAGCTTTTCAATGACAGCGACTCAAATTGCAAGGTTCCAGTGCATGCCAAAGATCGCCACGGAAGGATCGACATCACAGGGACGCTAACCCAGGAGGCCAAGTCTGTTCCGGAGTCAGGAAAAGTCCCACTGGGCAGGAAGAAATGGTTTCACGCTTTCAACCGTGTTCCAACAGCAAACAGATAGCTTAGGGAACAGGAACATAGAGCTTGGGCCAGGCTCTGCCAGGTCACTTGGCCGTGGCACCTCCCTTTGTGGTGGCTGGGAACCTTGGTAAGGGAGACACTGCAAAGCTAAAGCCAAAGCAGAGCCGGAGACCGAGCGGCTTGAGCGTTTGCTTTGGAAATGTGCTGTGATTCGTTGGACTAAGAAATCTAATTCCTCTTTTTTTCCTTGACCACCCCACCTGTTCTTCCCTGCCTTACAACAACGGGGAGGAGGGGGAAAAATCAGGTGTTCTGTGACAGCTATAAAAATAATTAATTAGGCTGGGCACAGTGGCTCAGGCCTGTAATTTCAGCAGTTTGGGAGGCCGAGGCAGGTGGATCATGAGGTCAGGAGTTCAAGACCAGCCTGGCCAAGATAGTGAAAACCCATCTGTACTAAAAATACAAAAAATAGCAGGGCACGGTGGCAGGTGCCTGTAATCCCAGCTACTCAGGAGGCTGAGGCAGGAGAATCACTTGAACCCGGGGGGTGGAGGTTGCAGTGAGCCAAGATGGTGCCGCTGCACTCCAGCCTGGGAGATAGAGTGAGACTCTGTCTCAAAAAAAAAAAAAAAAAAATTAATGAGTTTCAGCAGCTGTTTTGGAACCCAGGTTGGAGAGAAGCACGGGCTTTTCATTCTGGCCAGGGTGGGTGAAGGACCACAAGAATAGCCGGGCACTGAGCCTCCATCTGCGCACACCACGTGGCATGGGAAGTAAGAGAGTGGAAGTTTAGCATCAGGCAGAGCGGGAAGTGAATCCCAGCACTGCCACTCTCTAGCCTTGGACCCCAGGCCTGTGCGGCACAGAGGTGTTGCCTACATGGCAAGACCGTGTCAAAGAATGAATGGGGAGGCATAGTATCCATAACCCCCAGCGGCAGCTCGGTGAGCGTCACAGATCAGTCACACCAGGCGTGCGGTCACAGCTCGTAAATTTGACTGTCCATGGTGGGTAAGGGAAGAGCTAGGGAAGAGATAAAGTCAAAAAGGTGGGCAGTTCCTGCGTGTTTACCTGTCCCGTTCGATCAAGGCAACTTGAAAGTCTCTGTGTTTATTCATCTTCCATCAACAAACTTGTATCTGGGGACTGAGCAGCTGCTGTTCCCCAAAGAATCTTGGTTCCCACCCCTCAGAGTGTGAGGGTCTCGCCATTCCAGGTGTGCTTCTAAACTTCAAAGCTCCTGGGAATCTCAGTTCCCTCCCACTCACAGTGTGAGAGTTTCACCATGCCAAGTGTGATTCTAAACTTCAAAGCCTCTGAGAATCTCAATTCCCACTCCTCATAGTGTGAGAGTCTCACTGCCAACTGTGATTCTAAAGTTTTTTTTTTTTTTTTTTTTTTTTTTTTTTTTTTTTATTGACACAGAGTCTTGGTCTGTCACCAGGCTGGAGTGCAATGGTGCCATCTTGGCTCACTGCAACCTCCGCCTCCCAGGTTCAAGAGATTCTCCTGCTTCAGCCTCCCCAGTAGCTGAGACTACAGGCACACGCCACCACGCCTGACTGATTTTTTGTATTTTAGTAGAGACGGAGTTTCACCATGTTGGCCAGGATGGTCTCGATCTCCTGATCTCGTAATCTGCCCGCCTAGGCCTCCCAAAGTGCTGGGATTACAGACGTGAACCACTGTGCCCGGTGGTGTGACTCCAAACTTCAAAGCTCCTGAGAATCTCAGTTCCCATCCCTTATATGTGAGAGTCTCATCATGCCAAGTGTGACTCTAAACTTTCAAGTTTGGTGTGGCTCATACCTCATGCTTCCCACCTGCAGCCCAATTACTTCACTAGGAGTTCAACTAAAGAATTTGTGATGAATGGTCATTATGACCCTGTGCAATTTTTATTATTTATTCACAAACCAAAGATATGCAAAATGATAAAAAGAAGATACAATGTTTCCCTATGACACTGGCAGATACCTTGGAAAAAATACCCAGGGTCTGACAAGACTGTGGGGGAAAACCATTAATTCATTGCTGATTATATGACTAGGATTTTCTGGAAGACACAATAATAGGTATAAAAAACCACGAAAATGTTCAGACCTTTTGATACCATAATTCTACTTCTCAAAACATTTTTAAAGGGGATAATTAAATAGGGCCTTACTGCGTTCTAATTAAGAAAGCTCATTGCAAGGTACTGTATAAGACCAAAGTATTGCAAACAACTTAAATACTCAACAATATAGGATTGGCTAATGGAATAATTTGTTCAGCAAATACCACTGAGCACCCTAGAGGAGTGTCTGCTGTGCTCTGACCCTGCTTTGGGAATATTCTTCTCAGACATGTGCTCAAAATACCCAGTGTGACCCAATGTTGAATTGTTGAACCCAATGTTTACATTCTTGTACAAGCGTGTAAACTGATATTTGACCAAAGACAAATATTGCCAGCTTAGAACTTCTGGGTTTCATGGATACATCTGAAATTTCATTTAAGAATTTTTTTTTTTTTTTTTTGACAGAGTGTTGCCCTGTTGCCCAGGCTGGAGTGCAGAGGCATGATCTTGGCTCACCGCAGCCCCCGCCTTCCGGGTTCAAGCGAGTCTCCTGCCTCAGCCTCATGAGTAGCTGGGATTACAGACGTGCACCACCATGCCCAGCTAATTTTTGTATTTTAGTAGAAATGGGATTTCACCGTGTTGGCGAGCCTGGTCTCGAACTCCTGACCTAAAGTGATCCACCCGCCTGGGCCTCCCAAAGTGTAGGGATTACAACCTTGAGCCACCGCACCTGGCCTTATTTAAGAATTTAGATAATGTTTCCATTTTCATTTAAGAACTTTAGTAGTTAAAATTGTATTTGATTTTTGGTTGTTAAATTGATGCATAATAGACATACATATTTTGGGGATACAAGTGATAACTTTATACATTTGTGTAATTCATACAGATCAAATCAGTGTACTTGGAATATCCATTCCTTAAATACGTATCTTTTCCTGAGGCCAGAAACATTTGAATTAGTCTCTTCTAATTAGTCTCTTCTAATAGGGAAATGTATCTAGATTATCGTGGACTATAGTCACCCTATGGATCTATCAAACAGCAGGTCTTATTTCCTCCGTCAAACCAGATTTTGGTACCCAGCAGGGAAATTTTAAAGCTTAATATTACAGTGTGATAAGAATGACCTCTCGGCACCGTCCCTGGGCAGGGTGCGCCTGTGGTCACAGTTTTCAGATCCGCGGTGGAAACAGAAGTCCGTTTCCAAGAAACCAGTGGGGCGGTGCCATGTGCTTTGGTAGCTTAGTCAGCACCAAGTCAAGCAGGAGATGCTGGTGCCTGAAGCAGATCAACGGGACGGTGCCACGGCGGGTTACCAGGTCAGAAGTGAATGTAGATGTGAGTCAGCTTTCCTTCCTTTAAGCCGGTGGTTCTAGGGGTGATTCTACCCCCCAGGGGACGTTAGGCAATGTCTGGAAATTGGGAGAGTGTTGGGACCGACGTCTACTGGGTAGAGGTCAGGGGTGCTGCTAGCTTTTTACGATGCACAGGACTCTCAGCCCCTTACAACAAAGAACCACCTAGTCCAAAATGTCAATAGTGCCAACCGCAGTAGAGAAACGCCGCTCCAAACAGACACAGTGGTCTCCCTAGCTGCGGTTTTGCCTTCAGCCGTTTCAGTTACCCACAGTCAACTGTGGTCCGAAAATAGGTGAGTACAGTACAATAGGATACTTTGGGAGAGAGAGAGACCACATTCACATAACTTTTATTACAGACATTGTTGTCATTGTTCTATTTTATTATAGGTATTGTTAATCTCTTAGTGTCTTAGTCTGAATTTATAAATTAAGCTTTTCCATAGGTATTTATGTATAGGGAAAAATGTAGTACAGTTTTTCGTCTGTGTACCTGAGTTTCTCACCCCTCGAACCCTGTATTTTTGGTCCTGGTTTGGTTAAAAGAATCCAGGTATTACTTGCAAGGGTCTGGTGAGGGCTAGACAAAAATCCCCGCAGAAGCATCGGTATCACAGGGACACTAACCCAAGAGGCCAAGTCTGTCCTGGTGTCAGGAAGGGTCCCACTAGGGAGAAACAAATGGTTTCACGCTTCAAACATTTTCAAGTGGGAATGTGAACTACCCGTGCTGTCTGACAACCTGTGTTGTATATGTAGGGTCCATACTGTCTGTGGTTTCAGGCATCCATAGGGGGTCTCGATTGTTCCCGCAGATAAGGGGGGTCTGCTGCAACCGCCAACATCAAGTGTTCTCCTCTCCCTACCACCCAGACTTGAAGGTGTGGTTGCAGGAAATGCAGCAGCCCCGGAAACAGAAGCTGCATGCTCTGCTCGAGGAACCTTCTGGGCACGTCAGCAGCAGGCTTCAGATTGCTGCCTTCCCTCCATCATCTTCATTTCTGATAATTTGCATGCATTTGAGGAAAAAATTGTCCTCAAGTGTTGGATCTAAAAATTAACAGTGGAGCACTGGAATAGGCTTTTAAGCTAACACTGTGTCTCTAAATGTCCATGCTCCTCAGCACTTCTTGCAGGCAAGTTAATCCCAGCACCTTTCCTGCTGGGAAAATAGGAGGCTCTAAAGCAGGCTGAAGAAGAAAATAAGTGCTTGCCTCCCAAAGTCCATGGAGCAGGTCACGTCTTCAGCAACTTCCAGCAAATGAGCTGCATTCTGTGCAAGCAATCTTATGCCAAATTGGCATTGCTTCCCGCATGGTACAATTTTAAGGCTTTTTCTTCTTCTTCAAGGAGGCTTTGAACACGGAATAGCTACTGTTCCAGTTTATTGGAACATTTTGTAAAATTACATGATAAGGTGGTTCCAAAATCTCTTCTATGTCATGTAGTTTATCTTTGGATAAAAAAGAATGATGAAAGCAGCCCACTCGCTGGAGCTTACAGGCAGCAATTCTGTGCCATAATTGCTTTCTCAACACAGAGCTGAAGAGTGTGAACAAACCGTGGGATGCTTGTGATTCCCGAATCACTTGTAGCCTTCACCACGTTTGTTCCATTGCTGGAGACAATTGCCCGACACTTTACTTGACGGACTTTTCATTTCATAAATATTTCTCCAATAACATTCCCTTTACTGGGAAGAACCATAGCCTCTTGGCAACAAAAGAAAGATGAGCACACGCAGCCTCACCATTAATACACCAGGCTGTCCACTGATGGAAACAATACAAAAGCAGCACATTTAATAACACCATTAAACTTTGAGCACGCAGCAGAATGTCATGCAGGAAGAAAGCATTTCCGTAACATGGTTCCTGGAAAGAACTTTGTACCTAATCACTTCAGTATATTACAAAGGTTCTTTGTCTTCACCCACTAAATACAGTTGTCAGTGGGTAACATTTTGAGAAGCTTTTTGTTCAAACGTTTGGTTTCCACAGAACTGAAACCCTCAGGAATTGCGTTTTTAAAGAATTCATGTGAATTCTATTGTTTTGAATTTGGCTAGTGAAAATGTATACTGTGGGTGCCACGTTTTTCCTGAGTACCTCTTCATCCTTTTATATTCTGTATTATAGCTGGGTTAATCATAATTTTCCAGGCATCTGTTGTGATTATTTTGGACTTGTTTTCTTCCTTATGAAATTTTGAGGTGACAAAGATGAAATGCTGCTTACCATTTATAGATAAGAATATCTAAATCGGGGGTGTCCAATCTTTTGGCTTCCTTGGGTCACATTGGAAGAATTGTCTTGAGCGACACGTAAAATACTCTAACACAAATGATAGCTGATGAGCTTTAAAAAATTGCAAACAAATCTCATAATGTTTTAAGAAAGTTTACAAATTTGTATGAGGCCACATTCAAAGCCATCCTGGGCCACATGCTACTTGTGGGCCATGGGTTGGACAAGCTTGATCTAAGTAGAATATTTTCTTGAAAGACTAATGGTTTATGTGAATTAAGTAACCAAAAATTAAAAGTAGTTCTTGAGGCCGGGCGCGGTGGCTCAAGCCTGTAATCCCAGCACTTTGGGAGGCCGAGACGGGCGGATCACGAGGTCAGGAGATCGAGACCATCCTGGCTAACACGGTGAAACCCCGTCTCTACTAAAAATACAAAAAAAAACTAGCCGGGCAAGGTGGCGGGCGCCTGTAGTCCCAGCTACTCTGGAGGCTGAGGCAGGAGAATGGCGTAAACCCGGGAGGCAGAGCTTGCAGTGAGCTGAGATCCAGCCACTGCACTCCAGCCTGGGTGACAGAGCAAGACTCCGTCTCAAAAAAAAAAAAAAAAAGTAGTTCTTGAAGTTTGTTTAGGTTAATATTATCAATGCTCCCATTCAAATAATTCATCAAATATTAGAATTATAGTATCATCTAGTGATTATTTTCCTCTGTATTACTGAAATTTTTATAAATGATTATTGGCATTAAAAAAGAGTTCTTCCTAAAGTTACTTAGCTAACACCCTCTCTTAAGATTTGTATTAGCAATGTATTTCCCTACTTAATGATTGGAAAGTTGTCAATAATTTTTATGTGAAATGAATGGTTTTCACAAACTATACAATTTATTTCTGCATGTAACTACTCTTATTGGTAATCATTCATTTATTTATCAACTGGCTGAAGAATTTAATATTAAAACACACATGGAGGCTGGGTGTGGTGGCTCACTCCTAAAATCCCAGCACTTGGGAGGCTGAGGCAGGAGGATCATCTGAGTCCAGGAGTTCAAGATCAGCCTAGGCAAGAAAGTGAGACCCCATCTCCACATAAATAAAAAATTAACCGCATCTGTAGTCCCAGCTGCTTGGGAGGCTGAGGTGTGAGGATGGCTTGAGCCCAGAAGTTGAGGTCACGGTGAGCTGTGATCATGCCACTTGCACTCCAGCCTGCATGACAGTGTGAGACCCTGTCTCAAAAAAAAAAAAAAAAGCAAAAACAAAACAAAACAAACAAACAAAACACAAAAAGAGATTTATTCAATGTTCTATTTAGAATGCATAGAAAGTGAATAATCAGGTATTAATTATCAAGTTAAATGACAGGTCTTGCCTTGTTCATCCCACTGTTGTGATACTGATTAGATATGATGAGAATCTACGGGATCTCACAATTACTGATCACATCCAATATTAAGATCATACAACAGTAGACTCTAAAACAACGTTAGCGTATCCTCTCAAATTGTAAACTAGTAGTGTCTTTCCAATTTTGTTTTATTTGCATAGACATACTGAGGGAAAAAGAAGTATCTCCTTGTTTTCTCTTGAGGTGGGGTTCCCCTACTGAGGAAGGGGATTAAAATTTAACAGTCTTTAAAAAAACTGTTCCAGAGACTGTGTGGGTCTCTGCTTAGGAGAGCTCATCCTGTGATGCGAAACTAGGAGGAACTTTGTGCTTCCAGAGTTGTGGGGGCCGTGTGCCCCCTGGGAGACAGTGGGTGGACAGACACCCCAAGACTAATGAGAGGACAGAAGTCTTGTGCTCACACAGGGTGGAGAGGAGGCATGACCCCAGGTAGTGGGTGCTGGGGTAAATATGCTGTGGCTTTGGAATAGCAGCAGAGGTCTTCGGGGCTCAGTCAACGGTCAGCAGAGAGGACAATTGTGAGGGGTCCTCATGACATCTTGGGTGGAGTGTCTGCAGATGGTGAAGAACTGCAGTCCAGTGGCTACAGAGCATTTACGTGATGGTGCCACTGCAATAGCAGTGACCATCCTGCAGCAGGGACCATGTCAGCCCCTCTCCCCAGAAGCACGATAGGCCAGGGTTCTGAATGGATCCAATAGAAGGCATAGGATGGAGTCCCAGAATGGCTGACATTGGCCTTATCAGGCTCAGCCAGGTTTAGTTATGATTTAGAATAAGAAACGTGATGTCTCTGGCACCCAAATACTATGGAGCTGTTAACACCCATCGCATGTATGCATGCATGCCTCCCGAGACAAACCACCATCCATCGCATGTATGCATGCATACCTCCCGAGACAAACCACCATCCATTGTATGTATGCATGCATACCTCCTGAAACAAACCATGCTACATACACGTCAACACAGTAGAACTGGTTTCCCTGGGTGGAGGAATCGGGGGAGATTTTAGTTTTAGTTGCAATTTTCCTACTTTATTTATTTTCTAAAATCTCTAGAACAAAAGTTCCGAAATCCCTAGAATGTATACAATTTATAATCCAGAAAAGTAATTCTAATAAGCCAGCTGATGATTTAAAAATAAAGAAAGTCAACAGTGATTAAGACATTCAGAGTAACAAGAATTATGTCTCATTGTCTATTGCACCTCTTTGTGCCAGCGTAAAACAATGGCTGCTGTTTTTGAGAACCAGGGCACTGTGCTAGCATTTTATGGTCATTATCTTAATTAATCTTTCAACAATAAGACAAGTACTATTATTATCCCCCTTTTAAAGTGAAGAAAAATTATAAAAACATTCTTGAAAGAACTAAAATAAGATGTGAAGAAATAGACAGTCGAAAGACCTTGGAGACATTCATAACCTTGCACATAGCAAAGGTTGTCTGAATTGTTTTATAAAGAGCCAGATGAAAAATATTTTAAGCTACGCAAGCCACAGGGTCTCTATGACAATTGCTCAGTTCTGCCAGGCAGAAGCAGCCATTGGCAATATGTAAATGAATGAGTGTGCTGTGTTGAGATAAAACTTTATTTGTGAAAACTGGTGATGGCTAGAGTTGGCTCATGGGCTGTAGTTTGCTGACCTTGCTATAGAGAAAGACAATGTCATAATATAAAACTTTCTAAAGTGACACTTGATTAGAGCAATTCTTTTTTTTTTTTTAATTATACTTTAAGTTCTAGGGTACACATGCACAATGTGCAGGTTTGTTACATATGTATACATGTGCCATGTTGGTGTGCTGCACCCATTAACTTGTCATTTACATTAGGTATATCTCCTAATGCTATCCCTCCCCACTCCCCCCTCCCCACAATAGGGCCCGGTGTGTGGTGCTCCCTTTCCTGTGTCCAAGTGATCTCATTGTTCAATTCCCACCTATGAGTGAGAACATGCGGTGTTTGGTTTTCTGTTCTTGTGATAGTTTGCTCAGAATGATGGTTTCCAGCTACATCCGTGTCCCTACAAAGGACAATGAACTCACCCTTTTTTGTGCCTGCATAGTATTCCATGGTGTATATGTGCCACGTTTTCTTAATCCAGTCTGTCACTGATGGACATTTGGGTTGATTCCAAGTCTTTGCTATTGTGAATAGTGCTGCAATAAACATACGTGTGCATGTGTCTTTATAGCAGCATGATTTATAATCCTTTGGGTATATACCCAGTAATGGGATGACTGGGTCAAATGGTATTTCTAGTTCTAGATCCTTGAGGAATCGCCACACTGTATTCCACAATGGTTGAACTAGTTTACAGTCCCACCAACACTGTAAAAGTGTTCCTATTTCTCCACATCCTCTCCAGCACCTGTTGTTTCCTGACTTTTTAATGATTGCCATTCTAACTGGTGTGAGATGGTATCTCATTGTGGTTTTGATTTGCATTTCTCTGATGGCGAGTGATGATGAGCATTTTTTCTTGTGTCTTTTGGCTGTATGAATGTCTTCTTTTGCGAAGTGTCTGTTCATATCCTTTGCCCACTTTTTGATGGGCTTGTTTGTTTTCTAATCAGGGATTTAGGATATTGTTTAACCTCTAGGAAGGGAAGCCTTTTAAAGCAAGACAGGGCTGGGTGTGGTGGCTCACGCCTGTAATCCTAGCACCTTGGGAGGCCGAGGCGGGCTGATCACAAGGTCAGGGGTTCAAGACCAGCCTGGCCAACATAATGAAACCCTGTCTTTACTAAAAACACAAAACATTAGCCGGGCATGGTGGCGGGCGCCTGTAATCTCAGCTAGTTAGGAGGCTGAGGCAAGAGAATCGCTTGAATCCAGGGGGTGTAGGTTGCAGTGAGCCGAGATTGTGCCATTGCACTCCAGCCCGGGCAACAGTATAAGACTGTCTCAAAAAAAAAAAAAAAAAAAAAGGCAAGACTGGTGACCAAAAAGTCTTAAGGGAAAAGTCTGACAAGTCTGACTACATAAAAATTCTGATCATTTTGCTTGGCAAGAGACAACACAAAAATATTGACAGACACGATGAGACTAGAGAAAATATTTGAAACACATGACAGAGGATTAATATCGCTAATACTGAAAACCTCTGAGAAATCATTCAGCAGGAAAAAGTTGGAAATGAGGTAATTCGCTGAAGTTGAAATGAAAACGATTGTCAAACATTTAAATACATGCCCAACGTCACTAGTACTGTGGAGAATGGTTATTACAACTGTAATGAGACTCAATTGTTTGCTGATCAGGTTGGCAAAAAATAGAAATACTGATGATGTTTAGTGCTAGCAAAGGTGAGGGGACAGTGATGTCTCACCAGATGCTGTTCGAGTCTGAACTGTCATGTGCTTTGGAAAAATGACTTGGTAGAAAAGGCTAAGTAGCTCTTCCCCAAAATGCTTTGGCTCAGAAGTGTTTCAGATTTTGGAATAATTGCATATACATAATGAGGTATCTTGGGAGTTGGATCCAAGTCTAAGCCCAAAATTCATTTATGCTTTATATATACCTTATACATACAGCCTGAAGGTAAATCTATGCAATATTTTAAATAAGTTTGTGCATGAAACAAGGTTTGTGTTAAGCACTTATGTGTGGAATTTTCCACTTGTGGCATCATGCCATCCAGAAATTGTGGACTTTTTTTTTTTTTTGAGTTGAGGTCTTGCTGTGTTACCCAGGCTGGAGTACAGTGGCACAATCATAGCTCACTGTAGCCTTGACCTCCTGGGCTCAAGCCATTCTCCCACTGCAGCCTCCCACGTAGCCGGGATTACAAGTTCCTACAACCATGCTAAAATTTTGGATTTTGGAGCATTTTGGATTTTGAATTTTCAGATTAGAGATGCTCAACCTATACTTATTAAAATTTAAAAAGGCAAGTTTGAAATGATACATTATCTAGAAATTAAGTAAAAGAAAAAGATTTCATATCCAAACTTATAAGTTTTGGTCAAAACTACTCTGAGAAGAACTCACAGCTTTAAAAATAATGTTAGTACTTCTAAAAACTTCATGCTTCATTTCTGTTTGATATGTATTGCAGTTAAGACTGTTTGACGCCGGGCGCGGTGGCTCAAGCCTGTAATCCCAGCACTTTGGGAGGCCGAGACGGGCGGATCAGGAGGTCAGGAGATCGAGACCATCCTGGCTAACACGGTGAAACCCCGTCTCTACTAAATTAGCCGGGCGAGGTGGCGGGCGCCTGTAGTCCCAGCTACTCTGGAGGCTGAGGCAGGAGAATGGCGTAAACCCGGGAGGCAGAGCTTGCAGTGAGCTGAGATCCGGCCACTGCACTCCAGCCTGGGCGGCAGAGCGAGACTCTGTCTCAAAAAAAAAAAAAAAAAAAAAAAAAGACTGTTTGACCCTTGTGACATCAGGGAGCTCACTGCTTCCCAGCTGTGATGAATGTGGGGCTTCCCTCTCTGCCCTGGGGGCATTTCTTCTGAGTTCTCCCTCATTATCCCTCATGCCCACTCTGGGGCTTCCTTTATTTTGGGATGCACTGTCCCATTCCTATGCAGCCATGTTTGTGGGGTGGGCTCTTGGCGATGGGATAGGGTGGAGGTCATGCCTCTCCTTTGATGCGTTCAAGGGTGCAGCTGTGAAAAATCATTTCCGGGCTCATGAGCAGCCGTGGTATGTCTCAGTTACTCTAGAAATACTGTGACACAGAGAGAGGTCCTATAAATGTCTCAACTGAAAGTTAGTACGCAAAGGACCAGAGGTGAGGGTGGAGTCGGGGATGGGGTGGGGAAAAAATGACGTCTTAAGGTCCCTAAAGACTTTTGCTTCAATAGCCATGCAAGGTCAAGGCATGATTTATTACGATAAAGAAGTATAGTTCATCCACCTCCATATCAGGAAACTTCCAAATCGGGAGGGTGACAACCTCTCTGTGAACCCAGGCTCCAAGCTGCAAAAAATGAATGTGATGATTTTGTATTGTGTCTTTCTCTGTCTTCAAAGATGAACACACATCTGTTGGCTCCTTAGCCCACCCATCCATCCGCAGAGGAAAGGCGCCTGCTGAGCCATCTCCCACAGCCCAGCAAACGCGCTACAGGGCCCAAAGCAAACAGAGACCTGTCTGACTCGGGTTCAGCGGAGTGAGAAATGAGAAGTGAATTGTCTCTAGCGATGTCACTAAGCAAAAAAAAGAAAAATAAAATAAAAATAATAAAAATAAAAATAAAAAATGAGGCACGGTGGGAAATGCGTGGAAGAAACACTTGGAAGCCTGATCTGGACACACAAGAGATGCTTATGGAGACTCCCATCGTGGGAAAAGCGTTCCCTTGCATCTCCGCTTGTCTCCCCACATCACACATGGGTGCTGTGCTGCCATCTCCGAATCGCGGGGAGGTAGCGTCAGGCCTTGCATGAAATATTTTAATTCCTTTCTTATGACGACTTATTACCCTGCTCCTCAGCCTGAGCATGCAGAGGTCCAGTTTTACCTCCGAGGGAGATCGGACCAGGCTCTGCCCCGGCCGGCTCTGGTTCAGTGTCCTCCAGCCTCTGGTGCCTCCCCTGCCTGCAGCCCAGGCCTCCCTGTGGCGGGCGAGGCCCCCGCCTTCAGGATGCCACTTCGACAGCATTGCAGGGGGAGGCCAAGCCGGAGACGGCGGACACTAAATCCTTTATATTCGCCCTGAGTTTGGGGGAAATATTTATCTCTGAAGCATTAAAAAGTGGGCTCTTGGGTGTCATGCGTGTCACAGGCTCTGTTCTGCAGCGCCCCTCAGGTGCCCATGAGCCCCCTCCTCCTGGAGACATCCGCTGCAGGCGCTGGGTGGCTGGTGATTTCCATCCCACCAGCAATCTAAAACCTGTACACACACTGACGGCAGTCGGCTCAGGGGTGTGAGAAACTCGCAAATGAACAACAAATGCAGGGAGAGAAAGGCCAGACCAAATGGACTGATGTTTTTCACAACCACGGAGAGGTTTAATCCCCTGTCCCAAACCATATGGCACACTCCACACGAGCTGGCGAGGGCGGGGGTGTCTTGGCGGCAGACCGTGGAAGCAGAAACGCAAGGCATTTTGTTTCCTTGTGTGCGCTTTTTTGCCTTTAAATATTTACTTTTTGTGTTTTGCCAGGATGCAGTTTCCATCCCATATGCACAGCAGGCTGCCTTTGCAAATGGGGGCCTGGCTCCAGGACCTGTAATGGGATACTGATTCTTTCCCGTCCGGCTGCTCTTCCCACCTCCCAGGGTGATGGCCAGCAAAACCCGCTGCAGATTTAGTGTGTAGGTCCGGTGACTCCGGAGAAAGGGTAGGGGGTCTTGATCCCTGTCTATCTTTTCCTCAGGTGCTCCGCTGGCAGGACCCCAGACCCACATCCACAGGGTTAAGTGAGCCCCTGGTGGGAAACACTGGCCTTGCCAGGAGGTGGATGCCCCACTCCCCTTGCTGGGCCTGAGGCTGCGGGTGGGCAGGGAAATAGCCAACCACACAGGAGAGGGGAGTCTCTGGCTTGGAGGCAGCTGATGGGGCATCCTTCACAAACCTTCCACCCACAGGAGAGGCAGACCGGGAACAAGGGTGGCAAGAGGGGTGGGTGGGCCAAGGAAGAGCAGCTGGAAGAGGGGATGGGGTGGTGGCAAATTCCCAAGGGAAACAGAAATGTACCATACCAACATAAATAAATTAGTCCCGGGCCGCGAGCCATGTTTGAACCAGAATAATGTAAGCAATCAAATGCTTACCGTCTCTGATTCACTCAGCCTTCCAAACACATTACTTAACAGAAAATGGAAGGGTTTGTCATAAAGATGTGTAGTAGTTGCACAATGCTGGCCACGTGGTTAGGGGTGGGCTTGGAGCTGGCAAACACAGATGTCCTGAACTAAAAATACACAGTCCTGGCATTTTAAAAATGGTTATGAGAGATGAGGGCTGGAAGAAACATCCTGGTGTTCTCAGGACATCTCTGAAGGGTCCCATTTGTTCCACATGCAGCCAGAGGAGAAGCTAACTTCCAGAGGTGCCAGGCAGGGTGGACACTCAGCGATTTTGCAAAGTGCCTTTTAGTTGATAACGTCTTCTTGCTTGTCACCATGGGGAGACACTGATATTATTGTCCTTATTTTCTAGGGCAGGGCTTTTCTTTTTTTTCTTTTTTTTGTGACAGGGGCTTGCTGTGTCAACCAGGCTGGAGTGCAGTGGGGTGATAATAGCTCACTGCAGCCTTGACCGCCTGGGCTCAAGTGATCCTCCCACCTCAGCCTCCGCAGTAGCTGGGACTACAGGCAGGTGCTGCCATGCAGGGCTAACGTTTTATACTTTTTGTAGACACAGGTTTCCTCATCTTGCCCAGGCTGATCTTGAGCTCCTGGGCTCAAGCAATCTGCTTGCCTGTGCCTCCCAAAGTACTGGGATTACAGGCGTGAGCCACCATGCCCGAGGACTGCTTAAACTGTAGTGTGCATGGGTGTATCAGGACAGATGCGTGAATCTGAATCCCAGAGATCCTGA
The DNA here is from genome assembly GCF_007565055.1 of Rhinopithecus roxellana. Taxonomy (NCBI): domain Eukaryota; kingdom Metazoa; phylum Chordata; class Mammalia; order Primates; family Cercopithecidae; genus Rhinopithecus; species Rhinopithecus roxellana. The sequence continues at coordinate 91,401,698 of NC_044564.1, read as the reverse complement.
TTCTGTAGGTCTGGGTGGGACCTGAGAATTTTTTTTATAAGCTCCCAGGCAATGCTGGTGCTCCCAGCCCATGAATCACATTTCACATCATACTGTCCTCAATGAGTGATCCTCATGACACTTGTCATGTTATTCAACCTGGGTAGCTGGATTCTCTGTGCCAGTTTTCCTGCCAATACCATAATGCGTCTTAGTCCTCGTGTTCTGATGGCTAGCCATGGTGCTAAGGTCAGCTGAGCCGGGACTTGTTCTCAGAATCCTTCCTGACACAGTCCTCTTGGCAGCCACCACCATCAGCCAGAGCTGGCGTTCAGATGAAAACTGCTTATCTACTTTGAGTTGGTGTAATGGGATGGTCTAGTAGTTAGAGAACCTAGGTCATTAACTAGTGTGGGGACATAGGATGAGGTTTTTAACCTTGCTGTATTTGTTTCCCTCACCTGTAATGGGAGGGCTGGATGGCACGCAATGTTCTCAACTGGGATAATCCTGAGAGTCGTATTGTATTAGTCAATATGTTAGCTCAGGCTGCCGTAACAGGGTGGCTTAAACAACAGGAATTTACTTCCCACAGTTCTGGGGGCTGGACGTCCAAGATCAAAGCGCTGGCTGATTTGGTACCTGGCAAGGACCTGTCACTTGGCCTGCACATGGCTGTCTTCTCACTGTGTGGGTTCTGCAGGCTGGAAGTCTGAGATCAAGGTGTCAGCAGGTTTGAACTCTCCTGAGGCCCATTTCCTTGGCTGGCAGACAGCTGCCTTCTGGCTCTGTGCTCACGTGGACATCTCTGTGTTGTCTGTGTCTGGTGTCTTTACTTATAAGGGCACTAATCCCATCATGCAAGTCCCACCCTCATGCCCCCTTCTAAACCTAATTACTGCCCAAAGGCCTCACCTCCTGATACCATCACACGGGGGAGGTTTGAACATATGAATGGGGGAGACGGGCACACAATTCAGCTCATAACACCTATGAACAGCTTGTTCTAAAGCACAGCTTCCTGCGTCCTTGCTCTAGAGATTTTGGTCCAGATCCTTTGGGTGGGATCTGGGAATTTCTATTTTCTTCTGGCGCCTCAGGTGATTCTCAGCCTCGGGCAGGCCGGAGAGGCTCTGGGTGAGTTGATGACTGAGTTCCTCCGTTCCTGGGCAGTGAGTAAGCCGTGGGATCCTCCAGACCCCCAACAGTGGCTTGTCACCTCTCAGCACGAGCACTTAGCCCACACCTCTCTGGAACACTCGGCAGAGCGCGGGAAGGAGGAGCTGCAACTTATCCCTACGCAGATCTGTAGCCCCGCACTGGCTGAGGGTGCTGGAGCAAGGCACACAGTAGGCGCATCATTCATGTGTACCGAGGGCCTCGCCTAGGACCCCTTCTAACTTCAAAACTCTTTAGAATGTGTAAATCTTGTTCAACGAGCTCTCGAAGGGGTTTCTGACGTTATTTAGGGAAAGGCAGTGCGGCCGCCTGTGTTTTTACTGTCCAGGAGGCTTAAACAACAGCGAGCACATTTACATTGCCCTTGTCTCCCTGAGCAGCAGAAAGTGACACAACTTGAGCTGTGACTGGAAAATGAATATAAACAAGCACAAAGAACAGCTCCGCCCCTGCCAGCCCTCTGGCCAGCCGCTGCTTTCTACCGTTCCTGCTCACTGGTAAGAGCACGTGATAACTGAGGCTTCTTAGGACAATATCATGCGAGAGAAAAATGGGATACGTTTCCTCATTCCTTTAATTCTCTTATTCGCACGAGGAATCATCAAGTGAGGAAAGAGAAGACAATGTGGAAAGAGTTTTCTTTATTAAAAGTGGGACTAAGAGGAAGAAATGCAAAGTAGGTGAACTGATGTGTAGCAAAGATAAACCCTTCTGAAAAAATCACGATGTGATGTCATTACTCACCTATTAGGGAAGCTAACATTTAAAAAAGGTGACAGTATCAGCTACTGGTGATGATGTAGGAAAAGTGGATCTCCCTCATGTTGCTGGTGGGAGTGTAAAATAGGATAAACATTCTGGAAAATTGTTTTGCAGTTTCTTGTAAAGCTAAACATGCCATATGGCCCAATGACTGCACTCCTGGGCATTTATCCCAGAGAAATTAAAATTTATGTCCACAGAAACTCATGCACAGGAATGTTTAAATTAGCTTTATTTGTAACAACCCCAAATGGTAAAGCGACCCAAATGTTGTTTAGTGAATGGATGGCTAAACGAACTGTGGGATATCCTCACCATGGACTACTTCTCAGCAAGAAAAAAGCACCATGAATGCACACAGCAACTGGGATGGATCTCTCAGGAGTCACGCTGAGTGCAAAAGACAACCTCAAAAAGTTTCATACTGCATGATTTTATTTATTTATTTTTTCAGACACAGTTTCACTCTGTCGCCCAGGCTAGAGTACAGTGGCCCAGTCTCGGCTCACTGCAACGTCGGCCTCCTGGGTTCAAGCAATTCTTGTGCCTCACCCTCCTGAGTAGCTGGGATTACAGGCATGAGCCACCATGCCCAGCTATTTTTTGTATTTTTAGTAGAAATGGGGTTTCTCCATGTTGGCCAGGCTGGTCTCAAACTCCTGACCTCAAATTATCTGCCTGCCTTGGTCTCCCAAAGTGCTGGGATTACAGGCATGAGCCACCCTGCCTGGCCTGCAGGATTTGATTTTATTTAGAGACAGGGTCTTGTCTGTTGCCCAGGCTGGAGTGCAGTGGCACAATCACACCTCAGTGTAGCTTCAAACTTCTGGGCTCAAGGGATACTCTCGCCTCAGCTTCCTAAGTAGCTGAGACTCTATTTTTACTTTATACTAAATAAAAATGCATTTTTGTAGAGATGGGGACTGGCTATGTTGCCCAGTCTGGTCTCAAACTCCTGAGCTCAAGTGATCCTCCCACTTCAGCCTTCCAAGTAGCTGAGATTACAGGTGCAAGCCACTGCACCTGGCAATAATTTTACAATGAAAAAATCGTGGAGATGAAGAACAAGTTGTGGTTTCCAAGGGTTAAGGTGGTGGTGGCAGGAAAATGGGGAGAGACTAGTGTGGCTCTAAAGAGGTAGCATAAGGATCTTTGTGATGGTGATCCTGCAATTTTGCGTGTGGGTATATGCTCCAGAAAATCGAAAGCAGGAACTCCAACCGATATTTGTACACCCATAGCAGCATTATTCACAATAACCAAAGGGAAAACAACCTAAATGTCCATCAATGGATGACTAGATGAACAAAATGTAGCATGTGCATACAATGGAACATCATTCAACCTGAAAACAGAATGAAATTCTGACACATGCTGCAGCGTAGATGACCCTGGAAGACATGCTAAAGAGACAGGCTGGACATGAAAGCTTCCATATTCCATGATCCTGCTTAACCGAGGTCCCTAGAATAGTCATGTTTGCAGCAGCCGAAAGCAGAGCAGTGATGAGCAGGGCCTGGGGATGGGGGAATGGGGAGCTTGTGTCAAATGGGGACAGAGTTTCAGTTTGGGATGATAAAAAATCCTAGAGATGACTGCTGGTCATGGTTGCACAAAGATGTGAATGAGCTTAATATCACTAAACTGTGCCATTAAAAATTGTTAAAAAGGTAAATTTATGTTATGGATATTTACCACAATTAAAAACAAAGCAGTACTAGAGGTAAATAGGGTCACGCACACAAAAGAGGCAAATGTTGTCAAATACTTCCTCTCACTTACTATATGTTTTCTTTCAGCTCCAAAAATGAGTCAGTTTTACCACACATTTAAGTAAAATAATAACAGAAGGATGAATGGAAAACTGAAATAGTGCCAAGCAATGATTAGAAAAGTTAAAACTTTCAGCTTGGTATTTGCAGCTCTGTGCATTTCAAACCTAAAGTCACGATTCCTGTTGTATTTACTTCTCTGGCTTCATGGAACGCAGTCTGATGAGGCTGCTGTGGTGTTCTGAATGCATCCTATTCTTTCCCGACTCACACCTCCCTCGAATGACCTCTGTTCTCTTTTTCTTCTCCACCTGTCCAAATAGTACTGTCCTCCAGATCTAGCTCAAATTCCACCTTCCCCAAGACAGTAATTCGGTGATTTCTCTCCCTCCTCTACTCACCAGTTTTACTTCTTGTCCAGATCTGTGTTTCGGAATCTGTATTTTTTTTTTGTTACATTTACAAGTGCAGCTTTTATATTCCTCAAGGAATATAAAATTAGTGTGTAAGATCCTCAAGGCACAAAGCAAGTCGTCAATCTCTTTGTAGCCACCAAATAAGTCAGTGCTGTGAATTTGGACTGGGTACTTGGTAAACTTCTAGAGCCTATTAAACAGAAGTTTTCATCCATTTCCCTATTCAATTCTGAAACATTTGGGAAAAAAATAAATGAGAGAACTTAGTGAAGACCTGGTCTATGAAGGATGGAGATACCTTAAAAATTCATGTTTATAGGAACTCTCTGATTTCCGAGAGTAGTGAGGAAGTGCTGGGATAAGAGATTTATGCTTTATAAAATCACAGATGGCTAGAACTGCAGGGAACCTTAGTCATTATCAGTTGCAATGTCTATATCTCACAGAACAGGAAACAAATGCCCTGAAAGTCAGACATTGACCTAGAAACACACAGATGGTGCAGAATTGGGTCTAGAACCCACGTCTTCTTCTAAGTTCCCACTTTTTTTTCACTGACCACTGCAGCCTGATGGAATGATCTTGTTTGTATATGGGATATATGGTCCGTAGAAATGAGAAATGTCCATTCTAATTTTCCACCTGTGATGAAGCACATTAAATTAATGGTAAAAATAACCTTGAATGTTGAAATTAGGAGGTCTGTGGATGTAAACATGTTGTGCTGGCTGGGCTGAGATGCAGATGACCGTTTGTGGTGTGGAAATGAAGACCACCCAAAGAGAACAAGCAAAGGCTATTTCTTCAGAGCTTGCCATTGCTTGTGTTTGGCAGAGACTCCAAGACAGGCAGAGGAGTGGGAAAGCTTCATAGGGGAAACAAGCGAGGGCTTCAGGTGTGTCCTGGTAGGAGGCTGCTGGCCTGGGGAGCTGAGGCGGGCTAACCGGAAGTGGGGCATCCTGTGGGACTGGCTCAGGAGGATCTTTGGCTTTCTCGGTCTGCTCCTAAGTGGGGAGTGGGAACGCAAATTAGGGAAGTTGTCAGTTATGAGTCAAGTCCTGGGCTTTTTGGGCTAGTTGTTCCAGAGGTTATCGTTTGGCCTCTTGGACCAGTTGCCAGAGATAGTGGTCTGACGTGTAGATTGTCGCTGGCTTTCTGGGCTGGCTCCTGTAGGTCATGGATCGGTTTCCTGGTCTGGTTGCTGCAGATGGCAGATCAGTGTTCTATTTTCGTTCGGTCTGAGCATTGCCTGCTTTTGTGTTCAGTCTCTCCGCGGTTCCGCTTAAGGAAATTGGCCGCTTCTTGCTCTGTGAATGAGCATCACCCTCCTTAACCTGCCTTTTGTAAGTCACAAGACCCAGACTGAATTGAAGGGGCACATTCAGGAGTCAAGTATGTTTTCATGCCTGCCTGTCCTCAGGGAGCAGATCCTCTGTTGTATATGATGTCCCCATAAGTCTTTTAAAAATCGTTGCTGTTCTCATTTTAATCCCCTGCTTTAAAAAATGTGCACTACCTCTGGCCTGGGTCTAACCCTCCTGTCCACCCTTTGGTCCACTGTGGCCTGCGTCTGCCACACTCGCTCAATGTTCCCTTCCTCCTGCATGCTCGGGGTGGAAGCCTGGCTTCCCCAGGCTGATTCTGACTCCCCTGCCCTTCCCTCCGTGGCTTCCCACTTCCTAAAATGCCTTCGCCTCTCTTCTTCAAATCCTGCCCGTGATTCAAGCTCCTATCTGGAACCCGCCTCCTGTAGGAAGTGTCTCCTCATAACTCGGGTGCGGGTGAAAGTCTCCCTTTCCTGAACCCCGAGGGGCTGAACTTGCATTCCTCACTTGGAGTTTCCAAAACCTGTGCATTGGAGATGCACCTGGGGAAGCATGTTGGAAATGCAGAGCACTGGGTCCCACCCTTAGAGATGCTGATTTGTTAGGAGTGGGTCTGGCAAGTCATATTTGGACTTGCAGAGAAGAGAAGAGAGAGTGATTTTGTTCAAAAGTAACCAACATGAACAAAGGCATGGAGGTGGGAGAGTGTGCCCATGCCTGCGTGTGTGTGTGCGTGTGTGTTTACTGCAAAGGACGGGAAATTGTGAAAGACTGTGGAGCAGACCAAAAAGATAACTGGATTTCCCTCCTGCACTGTGGAAGGAGCTATTTGCATCTGTGGTTTATGTACGTCTCTGTTCTTTGGATTCTCCTTTGAACCAGTTCTAACATCTTCCTCGTTCTTGAATTAATTAAATAAAAATATTTGGCACAAGTTCATTTGCTACTTCTAGAGTCACAGTTACCTCTTTTAAAAAATTATCTTTCTTACACACACACACGCACACACACACACAGACACCACACACATGCACATTTGTAAGCCCTGTGGGGCTCAGCCAACTCACCCTGAGAAAATGGTTAGCTCGGTGAGAAAGACTGCAATCTGCTCAAAGGCCAAACCATGAAACATGAACGTTATTAGGTAGTTTGCCTTTAAGATGGTCCTTCAAAGTGTTGGAATCACCATTTTACAGGTATTCATCCCTGTAAGACACCATTGAGCAAGAATGCACAGGCAGCATTGCGCTTGCCTTTTTCTGTACATCTCTGGGAACTTGCCTCTGGGATTCTCAAACTGCCATACAAGGTAGAGTTGAGTAAGCTTTTCCGTCTTTTCACGGCTGGTTCAGCAACAAATGCTGCTGGCTGCCTTGAGTGCTTTGAGGGTCCTCACAGAATGTCTTGACTCTTTTTTTTTTTTTTGAGACAGAATCTCACTGTATCACCCAGGCTGGAGTGTAAGTGGCACAGTCATGGCTCATTGCAACCTCTGCCTCCCAGGTTCAAGTGATCCTCCCACCTTAGCCTCCTGTGTAGCTAATTTTTGTATTTTTTGTAGAGATGGAATTTCGCCATATTGCCCAGGCTGGTCTCGAACTCCTGGGCTCAAGTGATCTCTGCCTGCCTTGGCCTCCCAAAGCTCTGGAATTACAGGCAGGAGCCACTGTGCCTGGTCTGTCTTGACTTTTTCATCTGTAGGGAGCCAGAGAGAGAGAGAGAGAGAGAGAGAGAGAGAGAGAGAGTGGCCTCGGGAGCCCACAGGCATGTGCCTCCCCTGCTGTGTCACACCTTCCACTGTGTTCTAGTGGGCCAGGGTGCCAGAGCCACTGAGCCATCCTGAGGCCAGCAGCACCCCTGCCCAGCCACGTGCACACCAAAGACACCCACTCCTCCTGGCTCAGGGCCACTTCATTCTGTTCCTGGTCCTTGTTTTAAAACCATGAAGCATAGGGTCCAGGTGCTTCCTGTGCCTTTTGCTTTGCAACTTTCCACTGACATAGGCTCTCTCCTTGACCACACTTTAGTTGGGCTCCCTGATCCCTCTTCTCAATGAGGCCTCATCCTTGAGTCCTGCCTTCGACCTGTCTTGTCCAGTTGTTGCAATGATTGTGCTAAGTCAATGTGGCGAGAATTCCACCACCCCCGATGCCTGATCGTCCTTAAGGAATTTGATAACTGCTCAAATTCCTCATCCCCTACCTTTGGCATGTGATCACCCTTGCCTGCCTTCAGCAAGAACGCTGTTAAGTCAGCATAGTAACAACTCTCTTAGTGCTTTTCCATCCACTGACCTCTCACTCTGCTCATCGGCTGTAAATCCCCAGCTCTCTTCCTAGGCTTCGGAGTTGAGCCCCATCTCTTTCCCCCATTTGATAGTCTTGACATCGATGGAAATCATCCTGAATCAAGTCTTCCTTATATTTTACCAAGTGTAAGAATACTTTTTTAACACCAGCAGGGTCTGACCTCACAGAGTTGACTTGCCCAGGCCATTCTGACCCTTATGGAAAGCTGACTTGAGCTGACTGGGGCCACATCCTGCTTTCTGAGACCCACCCAAGCCAAATCACCGTCATTTGATCTTCCAAGGCATCCTGTGGTACGTTGTTAAGAAGATCCCTCTAGTCTGCCCTCCTGGAAGAGAATCACCCATTCCCCTTCTGCCTGGAAAACCTCTCTATGTGTAGACCCTTCTTTCAATTACTGGGACATCCTGGACTTAAAGGTCAAGGGAGATTTTGTCCTTCAGGCTGGTGATCTCAGGTTTGGCTGAATGCTAAGCAGCCAGACCTCATGCACCATCTTCCAACCCGGACTCCACGTGCCATCTTCTAACCCAGACCCCATGTGCCGTCTTCCTACCCAGACCCCACGTGCCACCTTTCTATCCACTTCTCCATGGGTAAAAGGGGTCTGATGACTTTGTAACCCACCTGACAGGACCCCTTCGGGAGGTGTCTGATTCTTTAGAGGGAGGGAATTCTACATGCTTGGGACATTTTCCTCCCTTAATTTGCTCAGCCTCACAGAACCCAAACAGAAGTTAACCCCCAAGATGTGCAAGGACAAAAGGGGGCGAGGAAATGGGCCTGAGCGGCTGAAACAACAAACCCTTTTCCTAAAGGGCAAAGAATGATTTCCTATGTTAGAAGGAATTTACAACTTCGGCTGCTTTCCTGTCTTATTTCTTTTTTCCAGCTTCCTCCTCCTCCTGCAATAAAGGAGACCCGTTTGTCCCGGAGCCCCTTCTTTTTGATGAGAGTCCGACTCTGGGAGAGGGACTGGGCTTCAAGGAACACATAAAAGTAAGTAGTAAAAAACAAAACACAACACACAACGCAATGCCACCCGCAGTCACCTCTGACGGGCAGGACCTTCTGGGGCTGGGTCCATCTGCATTGTGATGAGAGCAGTTTGTGAGTGATGTCAGCCTAATTAGGCAGGCTAATGTCTGGTTTCCTGGAGCGGGCTTTTGTGAAGTAATTGGCTGCCTTGGGGTCAAAATGCAGTAATTATAGGTCTTAAAAAAAAAAAAAAAACTAAATGAGATAAACAGCCTTTGAATTCTTCAACCAAGTAAGCCAATCACACCAAGAGACTTCTCTTTGTGCCCAGAACTGCAGTGGGTATTTTGACAGGTGATTTCAATACCATGTAGCTATTTATTTATTCTGGGTTTGGGACATAAACACAAACATCTTGGCCTACAATTCTACACGTTCACCAAATGTGGGGATTGCGTGGCAGAGGGTCTGCTTCAAGCGCTGAAATTGGAGAATAAGGTCAGCAGGTATTTTGAGCTAAAGCAGAAATTCCACCACAATTTTAAAGCTAACGGAAAAGAATTATCCATGTAAACCAGCTCCCTTTCTTCCAGTTGTTTGCTTATTTTCTTTGTAAAAATCAACAACAGAAGAGTCTGGAAGGCTATGGAAAGCTAATAAAGTTTGGAAACGTCATTTTGATCTCAGGAGGCATGGAGACTGGATCAAAGTTGAGCAGGATGCGAGCCTATTTTTACCAGTCCTGGTTGAGGTGAGGGTGGCTGACCCCACAGTTGTGCAGACCTAGAGATAGGAAGTGGAGAAATGTTTTATAGATGAAATAAGCCCCATTTCCGGGATTTCGTTGTCATCCGGGGTCCCAGTCCCTCCCACTCCATCACAAGCTGGCTAACCCTGGAAACCCCACACTCAACCCCAAACCGTGTATGCAGAGCCGGAGGTCCACTGCAGACCTTCTGCATCGTAATCTGCATTTTAACACAATCCCCAGGGATTCCTACGCTTATTCACATGAACTACTTTGTGATTGGGGTTTGTTCCCGATACCAGTGGCCCATTTTGAGCAAGTACATTGACCAGGCAGTAGTACGAGGGCAAAAGATAACTACCAGGGTGACAGCCTGCTCCATGTTGGTCTTTTAGAAGAGCGATTTGCAGATAATCATAGCCCCCTTTTCTTAGTGGTGAAACTGCTGTTGGTTGTTTGTGGGAACTTGAGCACATCCTCCTCTCCCTCACTGCTCCACCCAGGACACCTGACACCCAAAGGTGGAGGGTGCAGGCTGGCTCTATTGCTGTCTCTGTAGATGTAGCCTGACACTATAGATCAATCACCATGCATTAATTGCCATCACTCCTCCCTCAACAAATGAAAAAAATATAGATATCTCTTAGCCCTGACCATGCATATGGAAGTCTGGTAATTAACAGCTCGACTTGGATCTGCATCTCAGCATTACCACAACCTTAATGATTTACTTACCATGCTAGGTCTCCCTTATTATCTAATTTAATCCCAATACACCACCATGTCTCTATGAGGACAGGACCTACCTTAGCTTTCATGGAGCTTCCCATTTCATGGAGAAGAGAGACAATAGAAAATTCACTGCAAGTCCGGCGGGTTTTACAGAAGGCTGCAATGGGAACGTATCCGAGGGAGATCAAATGCTTCCTGAATAAGTCAAGTTTAAGTTGCAACTGAGAACTCGCGGGATGGGGTTTTTGTGGTGAAGTTGGAGCCAGATCAAGGTGAGCTTTGGTGAGCCATGAGGATGATGTTGGATTTTATTTGATGGGCAATGGAAAGCAGTTAAACTAAGGGAGAGAGTAATCTAATCCAACAAAAAACAACAGCAGGGCTGTGGTTTAGAGAATGGATGGCTTGGAGGTGGCCAGGGAGAGTAGGATGGGATGATGATGGCTTAGGCTGGAGTATGAGCCACCGTGACGGGAGCCATGGTCTGTTGAAGAACTATTTAGATGTGGAATCAATGTCACTTGATTTAGGTTGGGGAGCAAGAGAAAGAGAGTCTTTGACTCCAAGGTGTGAAACATATGTAGTAGTCTTTAGTGTAGACTCATCAACTTAATGAAATGTAATCAAGTATGACCAATCATGCAGTAGAGAACCCTTACTCCAAATTTTACCAACCCTATTGTGGGCTAGGCACTCTGCCAAATGGCTTATCTACCCCTTGCCCTTAATCTTCATGACAACCCTTGGAGGCTAGCACTGTTAGGATTCCCATTTCACAGGTGAGGAAGGCGAGGCTTAGGAGAGTGAGGAGGAGCTACGTTAAATTTCAGGTCTATCTGAGCATGGTCCTCACATCTCTGTTTCCCAAACTTATCTGATGACAAGACTCATCTGGGACACTGGGTAAGTGTCCACGCTGCCCGGTCCCCTCAGGCACCCGCTGATTGGGTGAGTCAGAGACCCAGAATCGGTGTTTCCATAGACTTTGTCACCAGGCCACTTTGGGAAGCACTGACTCATGCTGCAGGGACTTGGCCACAGAAGGAACATTTGCCTTCACCTTACCCCTCACTCTGACTAGTTTTTAATACACAGAACTTATTGCAACTTGAAATTTTTCTGTATTCTTTATTGATTTATGGTTTTTCAACTCCTGTAGAATGTAAGCCCCGAGAGGGCAACGATCAGACCAGCTCCTGGAATGTGGCAGGACCAACACCCTCGTCCGTGCCCCTGTTCTCTTCCTGGAAGTCCTCTGGAGCCTTCCTGCTCCCATTCTTGCTCCTCCTTCGCCCACTTTCCATTTCCTGCGTGAAATGTAAATCCCATCCCCCATAGTCCTTAGAGCCAGTCCCGCTGGCTTGGCCCATGCCTGCCCACCTCTCCTTCCCAACTTTGTCCCTCAGCTCCAGGCAGTCACACAGGCCTCCAGGGTGTTTTCCAGTCCCTCCAAGAGATCTTCAGTCCCCAGGGCACCTTTCTTGGAGGGGCCAGTGTGGTTTGGTGGGGCGGCGAGGTTAAAGACCACTCTTTCTGGTGACCACCCCTTTGCCTACTATCTTTCCTGGGTCTCCCCTGAGCTCTTCAAGAGAGAACCATTTGCTTAGAAGAGGCTTGGGAAGGATGTGCATGGTGGCCATGCCGCAGATCTGGGGTGGAAAGTGCAAGAAGGCGTCCTGAGCAGGAGGTCAGGAGGGCCGCTGAGCCATTTCCGAGGGGAACGGCGGGCCGGGGCTGGTCAGCGAGAGGGGAGACTGCTGGGAGGTCCCCTGCATGAGAACTCTGCGGCAGCTCCCTGGGTGGGCCAGGCCGGCCCAGCCTCACTGTGTTCTGTGCAGTTGAAAGAAAGCTGCGGGGCGGAGGGGCCTGGCTGCTCGGGCCGTGGCCATGGGCTGCACCACACATGGCTAAAGTACACAGACTATTAGCAATCAAGGAAGGACCTCCCTGCGAGGGAAAATGACACAGGGGTTACTTCACTGTAAACATCCCGAGAACAAGCACCGGTTCCTTTTAAGGGCTGTCTTTACTTCCTTTGAGAAGTTGCAAATGCCCCCACGGTGGGCTTTGGCGCTCAGTCATACGTGGGGGAGGAGGAACTCCTATACACATAGTCACTCCTGGTGGGAGGAAGCCCCAAACGCCATGAGGATTTGCCGGGAGTCTGCACCCTGAAATGGATTCTGCTGATGCACAGAACCAATAGCGCTTGCAGCAGAAAACAGGGCTGCCTGCCGAGAAACGCAACCCCTGACAGCGGGGTGCAAACATTCTTTTCAGTTGCATCCTCCCAGCACCTTTGTTTTACAGGTTGCTTTTAAGAGAAGAAAATGTAGTATTTGCTCCTTGCTTGTGTAAGAACAAATTGAAATCACATGGGTCATCTATCAGTTCCTTGTGAGAAAAGGAGGGACAGAGACTTATCAGGTGTTTGGAACCTCAAATCCTATCCACGAATATGATGCCATAGCCCTCTGGGGTCTTTTCAATGAGTGCCTACAAGTTGTCTCCCTTCCTAGGAAGCTTAATAACAGCATTTTTAAAAAAGAGACAGGGTCTCGACTGTCACCCAGGCTGGAGTACAGTGGCACAATCATAGCTCACTGCAGCCCCCAACTCCTAGGCTCAAGTGATCCTTCTACCTTAGCCTCCCAAGCAGCTAGAACTATAGGCACATGCCACCATCCTTGGCTACTTGTTTTATTGTATTATTATTATTTGTAGAGATAGGGTCTTGCTCTGCTGCCCAGGCTGGTCTCAAACACCTGGCCTCAAGTGATCCTCCTGCCTCGGCCTCCCAAAGCACAGCGATTACAGCTGTGAGCCATTGTGCCCAGCCAGCAATTTTTGGAGAAAAAGATTTGTAGGTTGTATTGATGGCTATTAAACTTGTGAGTGGCAGAAAGCTCTACACTAGCTTAAACAGCAAAGGAACTTTCTGGGCTTCTGTAGCTGGGCAGTTCGGGGACGGCTTAGGGACTCAAGTGGTAACAGTGGAAGCTAATATGTATTGAGTATGGCACACAGATCACACAAGTCCCTGCATCTAACCCTCACCAACTCATGACACAGGTTCTATCCTCAGGCCTTTTTGCAGATGGAGAAGTTGAGAAGCAAGAGTCACAGCTAGAAAGCGGCAAAGTCCAGCTGAGTCCCTAAGCCCTGCTCCGACTCAGTTCTGAGACCTGTACCCTCTGAACTTATCCCATTCTCTCCTACTGCTTCCTGCAGAGAGAAAGGCAGTGGCTGGAAGCCCTGCTGGACAGCCTCCTTGCCCAGCAACTCCAGGCCAAGGGCAGTCTCCCCAGTTTGCTGGGCAGAGCGGGTCACAGGGCTCCACGGGAAGTAGAAATGTGTCTGGGCACTGTGACAAGTGGAGATTCTGTGGCCCAGTCACAGCATTCCAGAGATGTAGTTCCCTGTGGTCAGAACTTCCAATTCTCAAGAAAAGCCAGAAAGCTGGATTTTTTAAAACAAAAGTTTCTGCTTCGGGAAATGCTATGCAGTCCTGACAAAATACATCTTGGAGTCACCAGTATCAACCCCTACTCTCCAGAAGAGCCCTGGAGAATTCAGCTCCAGCTGCTCACCTATCCCTGAAGTAGACCCGGGCCTGGGGTGTTCTGCCCACTGTGGGACCGGATCTGCTCCCTGGTAGAGGAGGGACTGTGACTGGCAGCCCCACCAAGCCACCTGGTGTGTGGAAGGAAAGTCCCCAAAGAAGAAGCCACAGGGTGAACTCTAGGCCTTTCCTAGAGCCACGTGTATGAATCCGTAGTCCCACAGGCCAAATCGTCGGAGAAAAAATATTCCATTCAAAAGTTGAAGTTGCTTATTTTTTTGAACAGTATCAAAGCAGAGATGAACACACTGGGCTGCTGTGAGCAGCGATGCCTCTTCTCCAGCCTCCTCCCAGGAATGTGCCTTGGTCAGAAAGTAGGGGACCCTCTGAGGTTGAATTGAAAGTGTGTTTTTCATTTCCTGTTCCCATTTCAGCCTGTCTGATGAAATAAATACAAAGGAACCAGATCCCGCCCCTTTGTGATATTTGCTAATTACACCAGAGACTTTGCTGGCAAGGCATTCCCACCTGGGCTGGGGTCTGGACTAGGATTAGCAACTTTCTGGGCCTTCCTAATTTGGGTCCTAGCTGCGTAGCCCATCTGGAAGAAAATGTGGCGTGTGTACACTTGATTCGTGGTAAACCTCAAGTTTATAATTGTTTAGTTCTCCAGGCATAAATCTTGTGACTATTCTCTCACGCTTGATAGAAACCATCATTTCGAGGGAGGGCTTGATGTTGAGGTGTGCTATGTGGTGCAATGAGTTGGGTGCCAGCAGGGGACCCTTCTGACCTCAATCCTCATGCCCCCCACCCCCCGCACTTGTCACATAAGCAAATATTACACTAGTACTTACTTTCCACAAGTTGAATGCATTGTGCGCCTATGTTAGCTTAAATGGGTTACACGGATCAGGGATGACAGTGTATTCTTACCTGTAACATGACCTGCTATGGACTGAGTCTGAACTGTTTCATGCACTACACATATCCCTTTCTTTCATAACCAATCTAATAATGGGTATTTTGGACCCATTTTTCTCAGAGGAAGAAACTGAGTTTTCAGGGCTTGAAATGAATCTATATGTATGTGTACACACACATATATAGTTTTCTGTAAGCTATATATTCCTTATACAGTGTAAGCTCCTAATACAGGAGTATCAGGATGTTTTTCGCTACAGCTAATAGAAACCCCCAACTCCAAATGACAAGAAAACATTGAATATAAGCATAAGTCCAGACGTTGGATGGCTCTGAGGCTGGTTAATTTCACATCTCAAAGGATACCCTTGGGAACCCAGGTTCGTTCTTTCCGTTTGCCATCCTTGGCAGTAGCTGCGTCCCACACAGATATGCCCTCACCCAGAGTGAGGGAGGTGGCCCAAGTGTGTCCTTGGGTGCCCAGTTCCCTATTTCACACTTAATGTTCAACATTCTGCACCTCAGCCTCTCTGGTTTTTGGTACCAGTGACATCAGTAATACCCATTTTCTTCCAATTAACAAGGAAGTTGAGAAGAGTTCTTAGCTTATGTTTTGGACGGGATGCGTGTATCAGTCAGGGCGGTGAACCAGTGAGAACTTTCTCCATTGAAAGTGACTCAAGTCGCCTGTGCTCGTTTCTGGCTTCTGCTCTCTGTATTGATAGAGAGCTTGGATTTGGAAATCTGGTTCCACTCCTTATGAACTGTGTCTTTGTGCCTCAGTTTGTGCATCTGTTTAATGGGGATCTCATTAGAACCTGCCTCTAAAGGTTGCTGTAAAGATTAAATAATTTAATACAGGGGAAATCCTTAGTACAGGGCCTGACCTGTCGTAAATTATTAATGTTATTCTCTAAGCTTCCTGCTGCTGCAGGGGACATGGAGGAAAACGCTCTGACATGACATCTGTACGGCTTGTGTTCCAAAGGGAAAGAGAGGGCTACTTCTCCACCTCTGATCCCGGGGCGGACTCCATGGGCCTGGCTTGTGTGTGGCGCCCTCCTGCCAAGGCTAGGCCCTCTGGCAAGGCCCTGTGAGGAATGTGCTGAGCAGGTAATACTCCAGGTGACCCCCGACCACTTGGTTTCTTTTTGAATCCAGAGGAGTTGTGGTTTTGACCGGATATGTTGAACATATTACATACCATGTTAGCTGCTGTGGTTCTGACAAATATTTGGGTCATAATGTAATCCTTTATTCTCAACTCGAGAGTGCAGTCACATGTCTAACGATTCTCTCTGTATTTGAAAGAATTTATATTGTTGAAAATGAAATTTGGAGGGGCAAATAACACCTTCAGCTTTCATAGACCTTTAATAAAAGGTTGTATTTTTTGTTATATAAGCATTACATATGAAAAAAATTATGTGCAGATCTGAAATAACGCAGGCAGCAAAAGTGTGTCTCACTAGGGTGATGTTAATAATGTGCGTTGCTTAGAAAGCACATGAAATACTTAAATCAAAATGGCCACCTTAGACTGTCCTGCATCCTCTCCCACAATGCCCTGGGCTCCTCCCAGCACTGAGCTTCTCCCACAATGCCCTGGGCTCCTCCCCAGGCCCGAGCTTCGTGGGATTCTCCCAGTCCCGAGCGTCTCCCACAATGCAGTGGGCTCCTCCCCAGCCCCTGAGCTTCTCCCACAATGCCGTGGGCTCCTCCCAGCACTGAGCTTCTCCCACAATGCCCTGGGCTCCTCCCCAGACCCGAGCTCCTCCCAGCACTGAGCTTCTCCCACAATGCCCTGGGCTCCTCCCCAGACCCGAGCTTCTCCCACAGTGCCCTGGGCTCCTCCCCAGACCCGAGCTCCTCCCACAGTGCCTTGGGCTCCTCCCCAGACCCGAGCTTCTCCCACCGTGCCTTGGGCTCCTCCCCAGACCCGAGCTTCTCCCACAATGCCTTGGGCTCTTCCCCAGACCTGAGCTCACTACAGGGCTTTGCCTACACCACCAGATTCTAGGATCTTCAAGAGTAAAGAGGGAGCTTTTTTCACT
The DNA here is from genome assembly GCF_007565055.1 of Rhinopithecus roxellana. Lineage (NCBI taxonomy): Eukaryota > Metazoa > Chordata > Mammalia > Primates > Cercopithecidae > Rhinopithecus > Rhinopithecus roxellana. The sequence goes on along the minus strand of NC_044564.1, from coordinate 91,384,958 downwards.
TTTCTAGCCCCAGTCCCCTCTGCAGTGACAGGAACACAGTAAGTGCTCTATAGCTGTTTTTTGAACAAAACTGATACTGTATATCAAAATGTATTTTTCTTTATTTATTCTCAATTTGCAAATAAAGATTGTATATATTTATCATGTACAACACATTTTAAAGTGTGTATACATTGTGGAATGACTAAATCAGAGTAACATGCATTACCTCATATACTTAGCTCTCTTTTTGCAGTGAGAACAATTAAAATATACTCTCTTAGCAATTATGAAGAATGCAGTACATTGTTATTAAATGGGGTTGCCATGTTATACAATAGATCTCTTGAACTTATTCCACCTATCTCACCAAAATTTTGTATCCTTTAACAAACATCTTCCCAGCATCCCTCCCCCATCCAGTCCCTGGTGCTCCTCTGAGTTTGACTTTTTAAGATTCCACATATGAGTAAGATCTTGAGGTATTTGTCTTTTGTGCCTGGTTTATTTCAGTTAACATAATGTCCTCCAGGTTTACCCATATAGTCGGAAAATGACGGGATTCCCTTTTCTTTTCTTTTTTTCTTTGTTTTTTTCTGAGACGGAGTCTCTCTGTCGCCCAGGCTGGAGTGCAGTGGCGCGATCTCGGCTCACTGCAAGCTCCTCCTCCCGGGTTCCCGCCATTCTCCTGCCTCAGCCTCCCAAGTAGCTGGGACTACAGGCGCCGCCACCACACCTGGCTAATTGTTTGTATTTTTAGTAGAGACGGGGTTTCACCATGTTCGCCAGGATGGTCTTGATCTCCCGACCTCGTGATCCACCCGCCTCCGCCTCTCAAAGTGCTGGGATTACAGGCGGGGTTCCCTTATCTTTTTAAGGCTGAACACCACATTTTCTTTCTTCATTCATTTGTTGATGGACACTTAGGTTGATTCCTTATGTTGGTTATTGTGAATAGCGCTTCAATGAACATAGGAGTAGAGATATCTCTTGAACATACTTAGACATACTGATATCATTTCCCATATCCTCAAGTGAGATTGCTGGATCACATGGTCGTTCTATTTTTAATTTTTTGAGGAGCCACCAGACTGTTTTCCATAATGGATGCACTAATTTACGTTTCCACCAACAAGGTGCAAGGATTCCCTTTTCTTCACATCCTGGCCAGCACTTACTATCTTTCATCTTGATAAAAGCTCTCCTGACACATGTGAGGTGACATCTCATTGTGGTCAAACCACATCTGCTCAGGAGAGATGCAGTATAAATCACTGTTCTGGTGCCTAAAACTTGCCATGTGTGAGCAAGTATTTAACAAGTACTTTAAAAAATGCCGATTGCCGTGTTTCCTAAATATCAAAGTCAGAGACCTCCAACAAACAATTTTAATTTTTTATCAACATATGAACATAGTTTAATACAATTTAAAAAGTGAACGTATTTTACAACAGCACAAAACCAAAGTAGTCTTTGTCCACCCGCCCCACTCACCCTCATTCCCACTCCTCTGGCAAACATTTTAACTCTTTTAGTTCTTTCTTCTGATGTTTATGTCCATACTGAGAAGCAACAAGTTTACATTGCTCTTTCCTAATTTTTTCAGTTTTAGATCTCAATTAACTTCTCACCATTAAATATAAGTTTTGGCTCCTTTTATTTAGACTCCCTCTCTACACTCTCCCAATACAGTCTCCTCTACAGTTTAATTTTTGGTTAAATCAAAGTTCTGTTTTTATAATATCATGATTATGTAAACAACTAAGTGCAATCGTGTACTTTTTCTTTTCTCTCATGATCACTGTTTCGTTTCCCTGGGAGTTTCTAGTTGCCTTAGTTTTCATTTCCTATTGTGTAATATACCTGTCATTTACTCATCCTCAAATTCTTAGCCTGAGTATACATTTCTCAAAACCGTCCAATGCATCAGGTAATCTATGTGACTCCTGTTTTTCTTGGTGATTGTCTTCCTAGAGATTTCTGTTTAAATCTCTCAGATATTCTACTCAGTTCTCCCTTTACCATAGATTTCTCTTCCTTATCTTTTCCAGAACTTTTCTCTTCCAGTATGGACTGGTGTTTCCTTAGGCCAGCTATAGAGCTGTTATCAACCTAGGGATCTTCTCCATCACCCTGGGAGTTCTCGTTTTTGATGGATATCCTGTGCCTGTGTCCTACGTCTTCCTCATTCCTGGCATGTTTTCTCGCTTGATGACACACAGCCTCCACCAGCTTCCTGAAAATAAAATCAATAAAAAGTAGTGGTGTTTTAATTAATATTTTGAGACTGGCGTGTCTGAAAATGTTTTTATCTTACTTTCACACTTTTATTGAAAGTAAAATGTTTTTAGCTTGTGGGTTGGGGACTAAAAATGCTAGGTTGGAAATCATTTGGAAGGCATCACTCTTCTGGCTTCTAGTCTTGCTCTTGAAAACCCCAGTACCATTCTGATTCCTGCTTGATATGGTTTGGCTGTGTCCCCACCCAAATGTCATCTTGAATTATAGCTCCCATAATCCCCACGTGTTGTGGGAGGTGATTGAATCATGATGGCAGGATTTCCTGTGCTGTTTTGTGATAGTGAATAAGTCTCATGAGATCTGATGGTTTTATAAAGGAAAGTTGCCCCGCACACACTCTCTTGCCTGCCACCGTGTAAGATATGCCTTTGCTCCTCCTTTGCTCTCCACCATGGTTGTAAAGCCTCCCCAGCCATGTGGAACTGTTAAGTCCATTAAATGTCTTTTCTTTAATAAATTAGACAGTCTTGGGTATGTCTTTGTTAACAGTGTAAGAATGGACTAATACACTGCTCCTTTATGTGACTCTGGTTTTCTCTCCAGAAGATTTAGAGTTTTCTCACTTTTCCCAGTATTTTGAAATTCCAAGGTGATCTGTTGTCATAAATACTACAGTAGTTGGTGGGACTCTTGTAATAGACTCACCTGCCCAATGCACAACAAGTCAGTATGCTGAGACACCAGGGAGCAGCAGAGAACAAATTAAATAATTATAGGGCAGCCTAATGAGATGGGAGGAAACTGCACATCCACCTCCCTGAGGAGTTTGGGGCTAGGGATGTTAAGGGGTTTGGAGTGGGCTGAGGTGTGGGGATCATTGACTGATTGATGAATTCAGGGTAAAGTCATGGGAAGGGGAGATGAAGAAACTTACTCTTATGCTGATGTAGTCCTTCTGTAAAGGTTTTCGCACTGATTGATGTCAGCTGTTCTGCTAGAACTCAGGATCTGAAAAACATTGTAATCAATTCTTAAGCAAAAGCTCTATGATTCTAGCATCAGAGATCCTCCTTATCTTCCAACTTTTATGAGGAAGTTTTAAAATTTCATGTTATCATTTTTATGTGTTCCTCTTAATATGGCACCTGGATCTTGTTTTATGGATGCAACATCTCCCCTTTTCACTAAAAAATGAATTACAAATTTTATAAAGGTATCTTGTTCTCTATATTACCTCTCATTCCTTTATTATGTTTTTTCTTTCTTTCATAAAGACTCTCCTCAGTTATCTGCTAATCCTCAGTTCATTCATATTTAAAGGGCAAATGATTAGACTAAAAAAATGATTGGAGGCCAGGTGTGGTGGCTCATGCCTATAATCCCAGCACTTTGGGAGGCCAAGGTGGGAGGACTGCTGGAGCCCAGGAGTTCGAGACAAGCCTGAGTAACAAAGCAAGACCCTGTCTCTACAAAAAAATTTAAAAATTAGCTGGGCATGATGGCACATGCCTGTAGACCCAGCTACTTGGGAGGCTGAGGTGGGAGAATGACTTGAGCCTGGGAGTCAAAGTGGCGGCGAGCCATGATAACCCCACTGCACTCCAGCCTGGGTGACACCACAAGACCCTGTCTCAAAAATTTAAAAATAAACAAACAAACAAATAAATAAGGTTATTGGAAACTCGGCATGCAAGGGTTTTTCTTTTGGTAGGACTTCTCAGAAGGAAACTGGCTATTTTGTTGAGAAACTCTTCAACATTATTACCTGCAAATCCTATCTCTGGGATTGATGAGTTTCCCCAGAGAAGAATTCTCTAATTTCCTGAGCCTGGCCTAGTTCACAGCCAGGTGAGGAAAGGGGATGCCACATGGCTTGATTTTTATTACACTCCACTGTTTTCTCCTAGACCTGGGTCCTGAGCCTGGACTCCCTTTCCTTTGTCCTCTCTAGAGACAGCAACTCCCCCCATTCACTTGTCTTCTTCTGGATGAGGGAGGGGTGGTCCCAGTCCTGAGTGAGGTAGGCAAGGGAATCTCTAACTTCTTCTTTTACAGATTTTCAATTAATCCTCTCGTTTTTAGTCCACTGGGATCGTCCCCACGAGCAATGCCCTATGCTTCCACTTCCCGAGATTCCCTGGGTTCTGCATTGTGAATCCGCCCAGCAGCTCCTGCCCCACCCTTTGCAGTGCTAGCTTTCTGTATCCTGTGGTTTGCTCAGTTACTCACTGCTAGATCTGACTTCCTCTTGCAGTCATTCAATGGACCTCTCTCTGCTGTGACTCCTTTCATGTTCTCTTTGCTTTTGTGAACCAATGTCTTTTTATCTCTTTCCTGTCACTTTCATGGAGGGTTGGGAGGGAATAGAGACAAATGGCTGCAATTCATCATGCTTACATAAATCTCCATAAAGCCACAGCTCCTGATGTCATCAACTGGCCCACCTGTGTGTTTCTTATCCACCCTCACCCCACACTGGGGACAATCCCATTGTCTCCTAACTGCTTACCACATTTCCAGTGAAATGACCTTGCCTTTCATTTGGATTTGGGGAGGGGCAGAGTGTTAGGATCTGCATAACAAGATACCCCGCTTTCAATGTAGAATCAAGAATGGGAAATAAAGCAACCCCTGCTGGTTTCCAAAGTATTAGACACCGCTCCTGGGTCTCAGTAACTCTAAATATGTCAGACTTTTCTCAAGGAGTAAAACAGCCACCCACGCCTTTGCGAAAGCTCCCAAGTTTGAAATTGTGCCGAATGAGGAAAAATTCCCACACCAGACAGTTCGAGGCGCCCCTCTGAAAGAGCAGCCATTGCTCTTAGTTATCCCTTTGCCTCAAAACAAACAAACAAACAAACCAAAAAACCTCAAAAACCAAAAACCAAAAAACAATCAAAAACAACGACAACAAGAACAACAAAACAACCCTCTGTGGTCACAGTGGAGAAAAGGTAGGACTAGGGGGCAGCGGGGCGTGAGAGCCCCGCCCTCAAATGTTTATATAAAAGGAAGAGCTGCCTGGCACGGTGGTGACTGAGCTGTGTCCCTTCCAGGCTGAGCTCTGTCTTCAGCTGGACAATTTGAGCCAGCTGCGCCTGTTTCTTCCCCAGGGCTGAGAAGGCTTTTATTCACAGGCGGTTTCCTGGGATTGCCATTAGTGAAGACAGGGATCAAGGACTCACAGACAATGCCCTGCAAAGACAGCCACTCCCTTGGCAATTGGGGCAGAGTTTGCATCTTGGAGCTGGAACCTTGGCGGCCCCTGAGCACAGTGTTCTGGAGGAGTCTGCGCTGAAGGGCAGCCTGGAGGCCTGTGGGACATTGGGAACGGTACCAGCTGGGGCCTGGGCTTGCCCCTGGGTACAGAATGTTTTATTCAGTGGGCAAAGCAGTGCCAGGGTGGATGAATAAAGCCTTCAGATTTTGCATGGGGGTTTGTTTAACTCTCCTCCTTCTCATCCTCTGAACACAGCCAGAGGCATTTGGAACATGGCCCATATGATCATATCATCGGTGACAATGGAATCCAGGCCACCCAACATCAATGAGTCTCTAACAAGGCACAACTGGCTGCTGGGACTTGTCTCCAGCATTGCAGCGTTGCCAGCTATTCTTTGTCTAAGCGCACTCATGTTAATGTGTAAGCCATTTCCTTCCCAGTGAGAAGGTTCTTTGTGAGATTGCTGTGTATGCTCACACTTGGAGACTGAAAGTTGGACTCGTAGGTACTGAGCGTCTTGTTGTGGAGACCAGATGCAATGCCTGGGCCTCCTGCTCCAGCTCCCGTCTAGCCCTGGGTCAAAGCCTGGAGGCAGAGGACAGGACAGCAGGGTGAGCTCCAGGATGTGGAGGCAGGAAGATGAGGTGTGGTGGGGAGAAGGTATGTGGGTGTGGAGGGTAGAAAAGTGTCCCCGAAAAGATAGCTCCAAGTCCTTACCCTGGTACTTGCAAATGTGACCTTATTTTTGGAAATGGGATTTTTGCAGATATGATCTAGTTACAGGTCTCAAGATGAGATCATCCTGGATTTAGGGTGGGCCCTGAGTCCAATGACTAGTAGGTATTTTTGCAAGAGAAAGGAGAAGATTTGAAACAGAGGGAAGAAAGCTGTGTGAACTTGGAGGCAGAGATGGGAGTGATGCTGTCACAGCCAAGAAATGCCAGGAAGCACCACAAGTTGGAAGAGACAAGGGAGGGATTCCCCCCAGAACCTTCAGAGATCAGAGAACACATTGATTTTGGAGTTTTGGTCTCCAAAACTGTGAGAGAGCAAGTTTCTCTTGTTTTTTTTTTTTTTTTGTTGTTGTTAGTTTTTTGTTTGTTTGGTTTTTTAGACGGAGTTTTGCTCTGTCGCCCAGGCTGGAGTGCAGTGGTGCAATCTTGGCTCACTGCAAGCTCCACCTCCCAGGTTCACGTCATTCTCCTGCTTCAGCCTCCTGAGTAGCTGGGACTACAGGTGCCCGCCACCAAGCCCAGCTAATTTTATTATTATTTTTTTTTGTATTTTTGGTAGAGACAGGGTTTCACCAGGTTAGTTCCCTCGTTTTAAGCTGCCACAGTTGTGGTACTTTTGTTATGGTAGCCCTAAAGAGCTAATTCATAGGAGAGATAGGGGAAGGGAAGAGACAAGAAGATAGAAAGATGAGGAGGTGGGTGCAGGGACAGCCATGCAGGCTGAGGCAGCAGGGGCGGAACAGCTCCCCTCCCTGTCATAGTCATTTCGTAACAAAATCTCCTGGCTGGTGGCTTAAACAACGGAAATTAATTTTCTCAGCGTTCTGGAGGCTGGAAGTGAAAGGTGAGGTCGTCAGCATGGTCAGTTTCTGGTGAGGGCTCTCTTTCTGGCTGGTAGACGGCTGCCTTCTGGCTGTATCCTCGTAGGAGAAAAGATGGCAAGGGCAAGCGCTCTAGCTTCTCTTCCACCACGAGCTTCAAATCTGCACCTGGTTATCTCCCAAAGGCCCCTTCTCCAAACACCATCACTTTGGGGGTTAGGGTGTCCACATATGAGTTTAGGAGGATGCAATTCAGTTGATAGCATGCCTTCAGTGCATGGGTGTCCCAGCATAGCCCTGGCAGTTAGAGGCCAGAACTACGCAGAATCTTGCCGTGCAAAATAGGCAGAAACACCATTGATTGAAGGATAATTTAACCTGGAGCAGAGAAGTTATATTGAGAATCAAAGAATGATACCTTTGCCTTGGGTTTAACGAGGCTGAAAATAAAGACCAAACCAGCAGCAGTCCGGATGAAGGTGAAGGCAGGTGAGGCATCATTCACTAGACTTGGGAAGTCAGGGAACAGGGCTTATCTGTTTGGGCCTCATCACTGCCCTCCCTGTCATCTCCTGTGAGAAATAATTCCCTGACTGGTGTCCCTCCTGTTTTGGGATGAATTGTCCTCCAGCTGCTCTTGATTCCTATGTTAAAGTCTTGGTGTGCTGGCTCACATCTGTCATCCCAGCACTTTGAGAGGTGGGAGGATTGCTTGAGGCCAGGAGTTCAAGACCAGCCTGGGCAACACGGTGAGACTTCCATATCCACAACAAAAGAAATTAGCCGGGTACGGTGGTGGATGCCTGTAGTCCCAGCTACTCAGGAGGCTGAGGCAGGAGGATTGCTTGAGCCCAGGAGTTGGAGGCTACAGTGAGCTGTGGTTGTGCCACCGCACTCCAACCTGGGTGACAGAGTGAGATTCTGTCTCAAAAAAATCTGAAACAAATCCTAATCCCTAGTACTTCAGAATAAGACTGTATTTGGAGATAAGGCCTTTAAAGAGGCAATTCTGTTAATGAGGTCATTAGGGTGGGTCCTGATCCAATATGGTGGATGTCCTTGTAAGAAAAGGGAACCAGGATGCAGACATGTGCAGAGGAAAGACTCAGGGAGAAGACGGCCCTCTGCCAGTCAACGAGAGAGGCCTCAGAAAAAAATCAATCCTGCCAACACCTTGATCTCGGCAAAGCTCCAGACATGTGAGAAAATAAGTTCTGTGGCAGCCACCCAAGCTGTGGTAGTTTCTTATGGCAACCATCGCCCACTAAGACACCTTCTCCAAGACCCTCCTCTATAGACAGACACCTGATGCCCAGACCACTCCTCAGCCTGCCTCACCTGTGGGCATGTCAGATGCCGGGGAGGCTGGCTGGGAGGAGCATGGGCTTTGGAGCCACCAGCTACACCCTGGAATCTCTGTTCATGGCCTTTTAACTGTGGAACCTTGAGCAAGTTACTCCATCTCTTTAGTCTTGGAAATCCGTAAAGCTGGAGGCAATGAACTCTCCCCAGAGCTGTGCAAATTAAATGAACTAACATGTTAAAAGACAGATTTATTGATTTCTTTTAGACAGGGACTCACTCTGTCACCCAGGCTGGAGTGACTGCAGTGTGCAATCACAGCTCACTGCAGCCTTGACCTCCCAGGCTCAACTGATCTCAGCCTCTGAAGTAGCTGGGACTACAGGTGTGTGCCACCATGCCCAGCTAATGTTTTCATGTTTTGTATGTTGCCCTGGGCTTAAGAGATCCCCCTGCCTCAGCCTCCTGAAGTGCTGGGATTATAGACATGAGTCATCTCGCCCACCCATGTAAAAAGATTGACTATGCCTGAGGCCCAACGACTCTAATATCTTCTCCAGTTTCACTTATTCTAGGGGACATTTGCTGTGATTTGCAGCCACACTGGGCAGCCTGTCTCTTTGGAGGAAATGCGGAGATCTGCGGGGGGTGGGGCCCTGTTTCCCACGGTGTGTGGATGAATCTTCTAACCACATGTCTTCTGGAAGTGGGGACAGGGACTGGAACCAGTTCTGCCAGGTTCTCCCATTCAGACGGTGGGCTCCTGAAGAGGTGACATAGAGAACTCATGGAGGTGACAGTGGAGACAGGCTCCCAGCGGTGGAGCAAGGACCAATGATGGCGTGAGTGTCCACTGAGAGTGCCATTGGTGGTGACCCAGGCAGCAGGTCCTGTAGGATGACCTCACTGCCATCTATGCTTGTTTCCCTGCTTGGAGTCAATCTCCTTGTCCTCTGCCTTGTCCTCTTGGGGCCTGTTCTTGGCTGGCAATCATATTGGAAAGTTATCTGACAAATTATTTCACACTAAAGTGAGAAAGGCTTAGATAAGGTAGTCATTTTCCTAAAGGCACTTGAATTTTAAGAAGGAAAAGGAAACAGGTAAGGTTAAGCATTTCATTTAACTGGCAGTGGAAAATGTAATCCTTTCATAAAATAATTTTTAATTTTATAATTTTTAATTTTTTTTGTAGAGACAAAGTCTCTCTGTGTTGCCCAGGCTTGTCAACTCCTGGCCTCAAGTGATCCTCCTGTCTTCGCCTCCCAAAATGCTGGAATTACAGGTGTGAGCCACCACGGCCTGGCTGGGAAAGTTCATTTTTAAGACTAACTATGTATGTACCAAGGACCTGTCATGCCCCCGGGATGTTGGTGTTCCAGGCATTGTCTAGTCTGGCATAGCCGAGGCACATTCATTCGAGTGGCCACCTCCCATGTTGCCTACTCGGCTGGCACACGGTGCAGAGCTGACCTGTCCCATGTTGCCTACTCGGCTGGCATATGGTGCAGAGCTGACCTGTCCCATGTTGCCTACTCGGCTGGCACACGGTGCAGAGCTGACCTGTCTTTAGAGTCTGTGACTTCTTTAGACTTTACTGGTTTAGCCAGAAGGCTCTGAATTTCTTACTTAAATTCCCACTCAGGTGTCTGACTGGGACCAACTTAGGCCAAGTTTGGTGACTCACGAGCCTGTAATCCCAACAATTTGGAAGGCTGAGGTGGGCGGATTACTTGAGTTCAGCAGTTTGAGACCAGCTTGGCCAACATGGCAAAACCCCATTGCTACCAATAATACAAAAATTTGTTGGGTGTGGTGGTGCACACCTGTAATCTCAGCTACTTCGGAGGCTGAGGCATGAGAATCAATTGAACCTGGGAGGTGGAGATTGCAGTGAGCCAAGATTGCACTACCGAACTCCAGCCTGGGCGAGAGTGAAACTGTGTCTCAAAAACAAACAACAAACAAACAAAAAAACAACTTAAAACATCAACATTTATTCAGTGCTGTCTTTACAGTTCTGAGCTGTAACTCAAATACAGGTACTTCCGTACTTGTGTTAATAATTCTTCCCGTCACATTAAACAATTGTTAAAAACGAAGCCAGTCGCACTTTATCTGTTATCTGTTCCATAGATGTGTGTGAAAGGTTAGCGTCCTTAAACTGTTTTGAAGATGATAGTCAAATTCTGAATGGTTTTCAGTGTTGAACTCTGCCCACCCTTATCCTTTCCTCCTCACCTAGGTTTTTATATTGTCACCAACATTGGCAGGTAAGGTGACATTTTGGCCAGATGAGGAAGGGGGTGCTGGGAGGCGACAAAGGAGTATTTTCCCCAATGTCTTACCCCTTTGTTCAGTTTTTATGACATGTGGCATGACTAAGAAAAGAACTTTTAGGCTGGTCCAGTGGCGCAGGGTGTGCATGGGGTGGAGAACCGTACAAGTTAGAGATCCCAAAGAGAGCCTGTGCCCACATGCAAATTTTTGGTCAATTATTTCCACCAGCCCAGAGTGACTGCCTGCTTCTCCCCGCATTCTTTTCTTTCTTTTTTTTTTTTTTTTTTGAGACGGAGTCTCGCTCTGCCGCCCAGGCTGGAGCGCAGTGGCACAATCTGGGCTCACTGCAAGCCCCGCCTCCTGGGTTCATGCCATTCTCCATGTCTCAGCCTCCCGAGTAGCTGGGACTACAGGCGCCCGCCACCATGCCCGGCTATTTTTTTTGTGGTTTTTTTAGTAGAGACAGGGTTTCACCGTGTTAGCCAGGATGGTCTCGATCTCCTGACCTCGTGATCCGCCCGTCTCGGCCTCCCAAAGTGCTGGGATTACAGGCTTGAGCCACTGCGCCCAGCCAACCCTGCATTATTTTCACTGGGACCGTAATCAACTCTTGATGGCCTTGAATCTAGAGAAGGGAAAGGAATCCAGGGCAGAAGGTAGGCGAAAAGGGCAGGAGCACGAGGTGGCCGGGAAAGGGGCGTTCTCCATTCATTTGTAACTTCCAAGTCTGACCCAATCAGGTCTAGCAGGAAGGGCAGATTGTCACGTGCAGCCAAGAGACAGGACTGAAGTCCCATAAGTGGCAAAATCCCATCCTCAGGCTTTTTATTTATGACATTGCCGTGATATCCACTTTGTGAAACAGGGGGCCTTGCCTGCCTGCTCAAGACATGGTCTGGGAGAAGAGGTGGACACCTTCTCTGCTTTGAGAAGTCAGTGTGCTTTGAGTTTCTGCTGTGGTGCTTACCCAGAGCCTGGGGAGAGGGGCTGCCGCCAAAGAAACAAATACGTGGGTGTCTTTCCTGGTTCCCAAGGGGCTGACCTCAGAGTCGCCCGACTGTGCTGCTTATATCCCTCCAGGGCTTTGAAATGCATGCTTAGCTCTTGTGGCTAAGCAATGGACACTGCTGAAACAGACGCTAAGCTCTCGTGGGGAAGCTCTTGTGCCTACCCGTGTCAGAAGGCAATTCTGGTTTTGAGGCTGGGAAGCTTTCGGAGGTGCTTTTCAAATGCAAGCTTAAGTCACCTTTAGGAACACTTTCTAATTCACTTTCCTGCTGGCCAGGCTCGTGGCTCCATGCCGTCGCCTGCTCCTGCCTCTCTGTGGCTCCCAAGGTCCAGCAGGCACAGACTCGACGGATGTCTCTGCGCAGGATCTCTCTCACTTTCTGCTTCCACAGGCCGACTTCCTTCATGCTGTTTCTGCTTTCTGCTCTGGTTACAGCCACAGGCTCCTCCACATTCTTCTGTCTGCTTCCAGTGTCTTCCTCTCACTTTAATCAGTCTTGTCCACCATTGCCAGATAATTAAAAAACAAAACAAAACAAAAACTAAGCTTCCATGTTATCTACAAAACAGTCAAGGTCTTTCTTCCATGTTATTTACAAAATATTCCAAGTTGTTCTTAGCCTTTTAGGAATCAGGAGAATTTCAACCCATTATGGGTCTAGGCCTCCAAGACTCTAACAGAAGAGTAGCATGGTGGAAGAATAATGGGAAGTGGAAATCTTACCGCTGGCAGGGTGTCCTGCTTCTAGATACATGCCCAAGGAAACCCAAACGATATATATATATATATATGTATATATATATTTTTTGAGATGGAGTCTCTCTCTGTCGCTTAGGCTGGAGTACAGTGGCTGGATCTCAGCTCACTGCAAGCTCTGCCTCCTGGGTTCATGCCATTCTCCTGCCTCAGCCTCCTGAGTAGCTGGGACTACAGGAGTCCACCACCACACCAGGCTAAATTTTTGTATTTTTAGTAGAGATGGGGTTTCACCGTGTTAGCCAGGATGGTCTCGATCTCCTGACCTTGTGATCCTCCCGCCTCAGCCTCCCATAGTGCTGGGATTACAGGCATGAGCCACCACGCCCGGCTTGTTTTTTTTTTTGAGACGGAGTCTCCCTCTAACGCCCAGGCTGGGGTGTCGTGGCGTGATCTCGGCTCACTGCAACTTCTGCTTCCCGGGTTCAAGCGATTCTCCTGCCTCAGCCTCCCAAGTAGCTGGGACTACAGGTGCCCACCACCAGATCCGGCTAATTTTTTGTATTTTTAGTAGAGATAGGGTTTCACCGTGTTAGCCAGGATGGTCTCGATCTACTGACCTTGTGATCCTCCCGCCTCAGCCTCCCATAGTGCTGGGATTACAGGCATGAGCCACCACTCCTGGCCACCACAAATGATAATTTTTACAAATCAAAGCCATGCAAGTCCCACAGAGACATATTAGAACACGTTTTCTTAGATTTGTAAGCCACAGGATCACAATTATGTGGCAGAATGGCATCTGAGGGAGAGTCCAGTAGGTTACTAAGGGATGCTCTATGTTGCCACAGAATAGGTGGAAAAGGAAGGGGTAAGGAAAGCCAGGGTGGTGATCCTGAGAAGGAAATTGGCTGAGAAGACTCTGCGCCTTCCAGCCGTGCTCAAATGCTAGTGATAAATACACACAGACAACATACAGTCAAGTGCACACATACAGAGTCTCATACACCTTACACACCATTCACGCTCTTGGACGTCTAGAGCACTCATTTCACTGTCAGGCTGCCTTTTCTTTGGAGGTCATTTATCCTTGTGTGGATGTTGCCCATTCCCCTAAGTAGTACAGCAGAGGCTGGCAGTGGCTCATGCCGGTAATCCTAGCACTTTGGGAAGCTGAGGTGGGAGGATCACTTGAGCCTGGGAAGTTGAAGATGCAGTCAGCTGTGATTGCATCACTGTACTCTTGCCTGGGCAATGGAGTGAAGCCATGTCTCCAAAAACAACAAACAAACAAAAAACCCAAAAAACAAAATAACAAAAAAGAAGTACAGCAGATATGGAGCAGAAGTGCAAACGTTCTTCTAAATAGTCACTCTGGGGCATCCTCCCCTCTCTTCTCCTCCTGTTTTGTTTTCTTATACTTTTTCTTGCAGTCCAACATCCTTAGCAGTGCAAAATGAGTCAGAGGTTCCTCAAACCTTTGAGTGCTCAGCATCATATAATCATCACTTTCAAGTAGCATTCGGAGATGTCTTTAAGAGGCAACAGCTATTGTTAGTTGTTTAAGAAACTCCATCACTGCCTTCGATCGGAAACTTTCTCATCGCCATTATGGGCATTAGTGCAGGCACTCTTACATTTCACTGGGTCTTGGGGTTAGTCATATTGTAGAGAGACACAGAGATGTGAGAAATAAATTGAAAAAAGGTCTGTAGCAACAGATTTTACACCATAAAACAGTAAATTATTAGGTGTTAGGAAAAATATAAATGTTGCAAACAGTGTGTTTTATATACTGTTGCCAAGAATAAAAATATGCCAAATATGGGGGAAAAAGGTGTTGGTTAATCAGACTTCTGGCTGGCCCCCACCCTGCAGCTCTTAGCACTGCTGGGCTGTTTTATAGGGCAGTAACCCAGTCACCAAAGCAAAGAGAATTCGAATAGGGGCGTTGGAAGATAATGCCAACTTGGGGACTAATTACTGCCTTGTTAAACAGTGAGATGGGGTTATTGTACATTTTTGGGTATGGCAGTTAAAATATATTTTTAAAAATAAGTTTTTAGAAACCAAGAATTCCCCAGATTCAAGAAGTAACTGATAAAGTGGTTGCGATCTCCCCGTAGAACCAGATTGTGCAACAAAAAAGGAAAAGGAACAATGTTAAATGGGAAACAGAATCGGGGTGACCCTTCCAGATGGCTTTCTGGAAACTCCTTTCAAGCCAGCCACCCACCAGACAATGCAACCAAATGGTCCCTGTATTCGTTTTTTAGGGCTGCCATAACAAAGTGTCGCAAGCTGGGTGGCTTACAACAATAAAAATCTACCATTTTACGGTTCTGGAGGCCACAGGTGTGAAATCAAGATGTCAGCAGTGCCATACTCTCTCTGGAGTCTCTCAGGCAGATCTCTTCTTGGTCTCTCCCAGTTTCTGGCGGTTTCCAGCAATCCGTGGCTTCCTTGGCTTGTCGCCGCATCATTCTAGTCTCAGTCACCACGTGGACTCCTCACTATGTGTCTGCCTGTGTTTACATTTTCTTCTTCTCATAAGGGCAGCAGTGATCAGATTAGGCATGCCAGGATATCTTCTTCCCTTGATGACATCTGCAGACTCTGTTTCCAAATAAGGCCTTGTTCATGGGTACTGGGGTTAGGACTTCAACACCTCATTTCTAGTCTCCTATATCACCACGAATAAAGCTATGCTAGAAAGCTATGTCCTTGTTACTTATAAAAAATGGTATTGATAATAGCTACCTACTCAAAACTACTCAGAGTAAGATCAGTTTCCAGCATGACAGTATGAGGAGCCCCCTGACCCACCCCTCCAGGGAAACTGGTAAAAACAGCCATTTAAAGCTTCTGGAAATAGTCCCAAGGAAAAACAGCAAAGGAAGAAACCCGTATTCAAGAAAATGTACTAATTTGGTAGGAGAGGTGAATCTGTGGCATTTGAACCAAGACCACTTCTTTCCACCCCACTCCCAGCTTAGCAGGGTGGAGATTCTACTGCCAAAACACAGGTCTCCTCTCCTCCCAGCACAGAGGGCCTCTTTCCAGGGAGGAGTAGGATGGCAGTCTTCTTCATCCTGCCCCCAGCTCCCTGTTGCTGAGGCTGTCTCAGATGAACGCAGTTGAGAGGTGAGGGATGCAACCCCTACCCCCTACTCATGGAGGGAGGCTGTACCTCGGGTGTGACATGCTGAGAAGACTGTGGCCCTGGTCACTTTTGCCCTGGCTCTTGAGGTGGAGTTTCCATGCCGGAAGGCTCAAGTTAAGAAGACCACTGGCCACCCCCAACTCCTCCACCAAGCACCCAGTCTAGCTGGGGCAGGGGGAGGGGGCGGGAGGGGGTATCACTCAGAGAAAAGCTTACCATTGTTTCCACTCCCAGCTCTAGAGCTCTGGTTCAAATTTTTTGTTGCGAGGTAGGGGAGAAGAAGCAGTTCAGAAAAAAAGATAATTCTTAATCTCTTCCCGAAGGAACTGGCTTCGTTTTTAACAGAGCTTGGAGAAAATGAAGCCTAAGGATGCTCTCAAAGCACAGTGGAGGTTGCGGTGAAGGGCAGTTGGGAGAAGCTAGTGTGCAGGAGAGAACCCAGAATAAACCACTGGGAAGGAACCCTTCTGGGGGTCAGAACAAATATCAAACACTGACCTCAGAAACGATTCTTTCAAAGGAGCCACAATTTAATGGGATTAGTTTGTGGAACACTTTATGCCTCAGGATGTTGTTGAAAACAATAGAGTAATCGGCCACCAATTAAGGGAGCTTAACAGCTGGATGTGGTTAGGGAAGTGTCAGAGAGCCCTAGCAAAACCACTGCCATCCCAGTGCGACTGTGGGCACATCCCAAACTGAACCTCTTTAGGAACAATATGAGAGGCTTAACACTCTGGGAGGGAAAATACACACTTGACCCTTGGACAACACAGGTTTGAACTGCGTGAGTCCCCCTATACATGAATTTTCTTCCACCACTGCCAACCTTGAGGCAAGACTGACCCCTATTCTTCCTCCTCCTCTGCAGCACACTCCAAGTGCAGATGATGGGGATAAAGATCTTTATGATGATCTACTTCCACCTAATGAATAGTAAATGTGTTTTCCATTCCTTAGGATTTTCTTAATAATATGCTCTTCTCTTTAACTTATTTTATTGTAAGAGTACAGTATATAATACATACAACAGACAAAATACATGTTAATTGACTAGCTATGTTATCAGTAAGGCTTCTTCTGGTCAACAGTAGGCTATTAGTAAAGTTTTAGGGCACCAAAAGTCATACACAATTTTTTTTTTACCGCAGAGGCAGTCAATGCCCATAACCCCTATGTTGTTCAAGCGTCAGCTTTACTTCACGGTGTACTTGTGCTTGGTGGAGAAGTTGGGGGGAGCCAGTGGTCTTCTTAACTTGAGCCTTCTGGCATGGAAACCCCACCTCAAGAGCCAGGGCAAAAGTGACCAGGGCCACAGTAAAGCAAACTGTGAAAATAAACCAGCCAGTCACTAAAAAAAAAAAAAAAAAAAAAAAAAAAAAAAAAAAAAAAATCAATGAGCAAATAACAATAACAAGTCCTGAAGGAGGGAAGACCAACACCCAGAGTCAGTAGAATATAGTATCTAAAATGTCCAGTTTCTCACAAAAAATTACAAGGCATGCAAACAAGAAAGTATAATATGATCCATACACCTGAAAAAAAGCAGAGAAAGAAACTACCTTTAAGAATGATAAGACATGGCTGAGTGTGCCTGTAATCTCAGCACTTTGGGGGGTTGAGGTGAGAGGATGGCTTGAGCCCAGGAGATTAAGGCTAGGCACCTGTCACACCACTGTGCTCCAGCCTGAGTGACAGTGAGACCCTGTAAAAACAAACAAACAAACAAACAAACAAACAAACTAAAAAAACCTGTTATAAGCATGTTCACAGAGCTGAAAGAAGGGGTGATGACCATGTTGCATCAAATAGAGAATATCGATAGATAGATTAATCAAATGGAAATTCTGAAATTGAAAAGTACAATAATTGAAATGAAATATTCACTAAAGGGGCTCAAAAGTAGATTTGAACTGGCAGAAGAAAGAATATGTGAACTTGAAGATAGATCAATAGAGATTATGCAAGCTGAAGAGCAGAGAGAAAACAGAATAATGAAAAGTGAGGAGCACTTCAGAAAATGTGTGACACCATTAAGTGCACCAACATACATGTAATGGAAGTATCAGAAGGAAAGGAGAGAAAGGAACAGAAAAATCTTGAAGAGTAAGTGGGAGGATCACTTGAGCTCAGGAGTTTGAGACCAGCCTGGGCAACCTAATGAGACCTTGTCTCTGTTAAAAAAAAAAAAAATTAGCTGGGCATGGTGATGTGCACCTGTAGTCCCAGCTACTCAGGAGGCTGAGGTGGAAGGTTTTCTTCAGCCCGGGAGATCTGCACTACAGTAAGCTACGATTGTGCCACTGCACTCCAGCCTGGGTGAAAGAGTGAGACCCTGTCTCAATTTTTTTTTTTCTGAGGAACTAGTGTTTGGAAGTTCCCCAAATTTATTGATAGATATTGGTCTGTAGTTTTCTTTTCCTGTAATGTCTTTTTCTGCTTTTGGTACTAGGATAATGCTAGCGTTATCAAATGAGTTGTGAAGTATTCCCTCTTCATCTATCTCCTGAAAGAGCTTGTAAGGGAATTGGTATAATTTCTTCCTGAGGTGTTGCTGGAATTCACCAATGAACCCATCTGGGCCTGGTGTTTTCTGTGGTGGAAGGTTATTAATTATTTATTCAATTTCTTTAATAAATACAAGCCTATTCAGATTATCTATTTCTTCTTGTGTGAGTTTTGCTAGATTGCGTCCTTCAAAATATTGGTCTATTTCATCTAAGTTATCAAATTTGTGGGCATAGAATTGTTCATAGTATTCCCAAGTTGATTGAAAAACAATAGCCTACACATCCAGGAAGCTCAACAAACTTCAAGTAGGATAAATAAATGCAAAGAGATACTAAACAGACACGTCATAATCCAAATGCTGAATTAAAGATACAGAGAAAATCTTGAAAGGAGCAAGATAAAAATGACTCTTAAGAAAAACCTATAAGCCAAGAATTCTA
The DNA here is from genome assembly GCF_007565055.1 of Rhinopithecus roxellana. Taxonomy (NCBI): domain Eukaryota; kingdom Metazoa; phylum Chordata; class Mammalia; order Primates; family Cercopithecidae; genus Rhinopithecus; species Rhinopithecus roxellana. The sequence continues at coordinate 91,366,562 of NC_044564.1, read as the reverse complement.
TATCCAGCAAAGCTTTCTTTTAAAAATGAAGGCAAAATATAGATTTCCTTAGATAAACAAAATGTGAGAGAATTCGCTACTAGCAGACTTACCTTACAAAAAATAGTAAAAGAAATTTTTCAGGCTGAGAAAAAATGTAATCTGAATTCACATGCAACAAGCAAACACCACAGGTAACTATGTAATTATAAAAGATAGTTTAAATGCAAATTTTTCTCCCTTCTCTTAACTGATTTTAAAAGTTAGCATAAGATAATATGTATATATTTTGGGGTCTATATGTATAAATATGTAGGATATACATATTTGCCAGTAATGCATAAAAGAGGTGGGAGAAAGCAAAGCTCTATTGAACTGAGAATGTGAAGATAGATGGTAAAATAATAATTATAAAAATGTATTGTCGAATTTATAACATTAATAGGTCTAATATGTACAATAATGATTCTGCAACAAAGATGGGGGAAAAGGGACTATAGCTATGTAAGCATAATGTTTCTATGTATCTTTGGAATTAAGCTACTAATAATATAAATCAGAAGTTGATTCTGATAAGATGCATAGGGTAAACTCAGAGCAACCATTAAAAAGACTAAAAGAATAGGCCGGGCGCGGTGGCTCAAGCCTGTAATCCCAGCACTTTGGGAGGCCGAGACGGGCGGATCACGAGGTCAGGAGATCGAGACCATCCTGGCTAACACGGTGAAACCCTGTCTCTACTAAAAAAACCACAAAAAAAATAGCCGGGCGTGGTGGCGGGCGCCTGTAGTCCCAGCTACTGGGGAGGCTGAGGCAGGAGAATGGCGGGAACCCGGGAGGCGGAGCTTGCAGTGAGCTGAGATCTGGCCACTGCACTCCAGCCTGGGCGACAGAGCGAGACTCTGTCTCAAAAAAAAAAAAAAAAAAAAAAAAAAAAAAAAAAAAAAAAAAAAAAGACTAAAAGAATATAGTGGAAAAAATCAGTAAAGAAGATAAAATGCTACATTTAAAGATATTCACGTAATACAAAAGAACAGTAAAAGGAGACTAGAGGAACAGAAAAGATATGAGACATATAGAACCTAAAAAGCAACATGTCAGACATAAATTTAATTATGTCAATAATAACATTAAAATGTGAATGAACAATCCAATCGAAATACAGGAATTGTCAGACTAGAATAAAAAAGACATGATCCAACTATATGTTGTCTTCAGGAGACACACATTAGATTCAAAGATACAAACAGACTGAACATAAAAGCAAGGAAAAAGGATGCATCATGCAAACAACCACTACATAAAAGCTAGAGTGGCTATATTGATATCAGACAAAACAGACTCTAAAACAAAAACTGTTATTAGAGATAAAGAAGGATATTTTATAATGATAAAAAGTCAACTAATCAGGAAGCTATAACAATTATGAACATAAATCCACTTAATAATGTACTAAAATTCATGAAGGAGAAACAGAAAGAAATGAAGGGAGAAATAGCCAGTTTGACAATATTAATTGTAGACTTTAATATCCCAATTTCAGTAAGGGATAGAACAGCTAGACAAATGATCAACAAAGAAATAAAGGACCTAAACAACATTATAGACGAATGATACCTAACAGACACCTGTAGAACGCTCCATCCAACAACAACAGAATCTGCATTCTTCTCAAGTGCACATGGCACGGTTTCCATGATAGGCCCTGTGCTAGGCCATAAAACAAACAAGTAAATTTAGAAGACAGAAATAATACAAAAGTGTGTTCTGTGACTGCAATGAAATGAAAGTAGAAATCAAAGTGGAGAGGAGAAAGAATTTGGGAAACTCGTAGACGAGTGGAAATTAAACAACACGCTCCCAAATAACCAGCAGGTCAAAGAAGAAGCCAAAAGGGAAATCTGAAAAGAGTCTGGGATGAATGAAAATCAAGACAATATACTGTAACTTTCAGTATTCAGCGAAAGCAGTGCTTAGAGGGAACTTTATAGCTGCAATGCCTATATTAAGAAAGAAGGCCAAGCACAGTGGCTCACACCTGTAATCTCAGCACTTTGGGAGGCTGAGGTGGGAGGATTGCTTGAGCCAAGTTTGAGGCTACAGTGAGCTATGATCATGCCACTGCACTCCAGTCTGGGTGACAGAGCGAGACCCTGTATCCAAAAAAGAAAAGAAAAGGAAAGACAAAGGAAGGCTGGGTGCAGTGGTGTGTGCCTCATGCCTATAATTTCATCACTTTGGGAAGCCAAGGTAGGAGGATCACCTGACACTGGGATTTCAAGATCAGCCTGGGCAGCATAGTGAGACCTTGTTTTTACTAAATAAATAAATAATTTAACGTAAAGAAAAAAGAAGAAAGATTTTAAACCAATAACCTAAACTTCCATCTTATGACCTTAGAGAAAGAAGAGCTAAATCTAAAAGAAGCAGAAATAGAAAATAATAAAGATTAGAGGCTGGTCCGATGTCAGTGGGTTATCAGAACTTATTAACATTAGTGTCACTGAAGCTGGTATACAACCCCCCACTGCTAAATCTGACTGGCTTTACAATTTTGTAGATTAATGGCTGCCTAGAGGTGGGGACTAGGAGTGCTGGAGGTCATGGTTAAAGAGTATCAAGTTCTTTTTGAGGTGATTACGATGTTCTGAAGTTGACTGTGATGATACATGCATCTGTTTACAGATACACATATCTGTGAATATACTTAAGTCCCCTGAATTGTACACTTGAAATGAGTGAATTGTGCCACACGTGGGCATTGGAGGGCATCCATAGTTTGGATGTCCCCTCCAAATCTCATGCTGAAATGTGATCTCCAACGTTGCAGGTGGGGCCTGGTGGGAGGTGACTGGATCATGGGGTGGACCCCTTACAAGTGGCTTAGTGGCATCCCCTTGTTGATGAGTGAGTTCTCACTTAGTTCACCTGAGATCGGTTGGCTGAAAGAGTCTGGGTCCCCTCGATCTCTCTCTTTTTTTTTTTTGAGACGAAGTCTCACTCTGTAGCCCAGGCTGGAGTGCAGTGGCACGATCTCGGCTCACCGCAACTTCCGCCTCCTGGGTTTAAGTGATTTTCCTGCCTCAACCTCCAGAGTAGCTGGAATTACAGGTGTTCACCACTGCACCCGGCTAATTTTTTGTATTTTTAGTAGAGACAAGGTTTCACCATGTTGGCCAGGCTGGTCTTGAACTCCCGACCTCAGGTGATCCGCCCACCTCGGCCTCCCAAAGTGCTAGGATTACAGGCGTGAGTCACCATGCCTGGCCTCCTTTTTCTCCTTCTGTCTTGCTCCCACTTCTGCCTGCTTCCCCTTGGCCTTCCGTCATGATTGGAAGCTTCCTGAACCCCTCACCAGAAGCAGATGCTGGTGCCATTGCTTCTTGTACAGCCTGCAGAACCATGAGCCAAACAAACCTCTTACAAGTTTCCCAGCCTCAGGTATTCCTTTACAGCAACACAAGAACGGAACTATATCTTCACTGATGTACTATATCTTACCTATATTTCAATTAAGCTGTTAGAAAAGCGAACAACAAACTACCCAGAGAAAAAACACAGCTCGGCGCCAGAACTCCAGCCTTTTAAGGCACCTTCTCACAATAGTGCTGTTACTGGAAAGGGGTTCCGATCCAGACCCCAAGAGAGGGTTCTTGGATCTCTCGCAAGAAAGAATTTGGGGCAAGTCCATAGGGTAAAGTGAAAGCAAGTTTATGAAGAAAGTAAAGGAATAAAAGAGTGGTTACTCCATAGGCAGAGCCCCAAGGGTTGCTGGTTGCCCATTTGTATGGTTATTTCTTGATTATATGCTCAACAAGGGGTGGATTATTCATGCCTCCCCTTTTTAGAAGGTACAGGGCAACTTCTGGATGTTGCCATGGCATTTATCAATCGTCATGGCGCTGCTGGGAGTGTAGCAGTGAGGACTACCAGAGTCACTCTCATCACCATCTTGGTTTTGGTGGGTTGTGGCCGGCTTCTTTCCTACAGCCCGTTTTATCAGCAAGGTCTTTGTGACCTGTGTCTTGTGCCGACCTCTTAGCTCATCCTGTGACTTAGAATGCCTGACCTCCTGGGATGCAGCCCAGTAGGTCTCAGCCTCATTTTCCCCAGCCCCTATACGAGAGAGTCAATCTGGTTGAAACGCCTCTGACAGGGGCAGGCCAGCCGGCAGCAACTATGTGCGAAATCCCTATAAGTTGAAGGGCAGCTAGGATAGGCGAGGAGGCTGCTTTATTGCCACTTTCTTCTATGGAGTGCACTCCAGATGATTTGGGGCATCCCACCTACCTTCTTCCCCTTGTTTTCCTCCTATTCTGTTATTCTTCCTCAACTCAGCTGCATAAAACCTGAAGCAGGGTATCCAATGGGACTAGAATAGCCACGGTGCTGAGGCCTGGGGAAGAAGAACCATCTCATCTTCTATTTGTCTGCCTGAAGAGAGTTCTGAGCAGGAGCTGGTTGTATTGATGGGGGCTCCCGTCAGGCCTGGCGGAGAACAGAAGACCATCTTGGACCTTTTCCCATTACCCTCAGACTCTCCCATAATCTGTACGCTCCGTGGTTTATTCGCTCTGTAAAACCCTTTCTTTTTTTCCCCTTTTCTGTTTGCTTTATATAATGTACATGTATGTCATAATAGAGCCTGATTTTCTACAATGGGCTTTTTTGTGTGCTTTTGATTCAACGTAATAAATAAATTCCCAGCCAAATAACTCACATCACATAACATCATTGTGCCAAATAACCCACAAACCTCGAACACACTTGGACTGGAAGGCACTTCCTGTTCCCCTGCTGAAGCCACTTCCTGTTCCCCCTGCTGAAGCCATGCACCCCTCCCCCAGCCTCACTGAGGAGACTTGCAGACAGGAGCCTGTTTGTCACTATTTTGAATATGAATCATGTTGCTGTTGGGTGTTCGCCTGTCTCGGGCCCCCCAGCCCTGCATCTGGACGTGCCACTGATTTGCCTGCAGGCTGATTCTGTTTAGAGCATTTTCTGTGCTGTGGACAGGATTCCCCACCTCACTGCCCACGTGCTGGGGGTGGGGGTCCTGGGGAAGACAGAGCTACTGTGGAGAGCCCGCCTCAGCCGCACACTCTTCCTCTCTGGGCACCGCAGCTCGTTCTCATCTGCAGGCATTCACCCTCCGCCACAGAACCTGCCTTGGCCACCTCAGTTCACAGGTGACTTCTGGCCTGGGCAGCCTCTAGGGGGTCGCCCTGTGTGCCCTCACATTGCTGGTTAGCTTCATTAGGAGACGAGTTTGTGGGTCCACCTTCCCAGGGCTTCACTGGCCCTCTCCTGCCCTTCTCTGCTCTGCCTCCACCGGGCTGCTGCAAATCCATTGTGGATTCCTGGAAGGTAGGGTCCAAATGGTTAAAGTCTTTACAGTCACATGGTAGCCCCTCTTCTAGCCCCCAAGATCATATTTTTCAACCTATTTACATAAGAAACCCTTCTCTTTGCAAAGTTCACCCCCGTCCATTTCTGGGAACGCCATGAGGATGGCTCTTTGGTGCCTGTGGAAAGCCCCCTTCCAATCCCCATCCGCCAAGCACTCCTCTCTCATTACCTCTGCTGTGCCCACAGGGCCTCACTCCCTCTCCCTCTCCACTGTTTGGGATGCTCTTTTCAAGGCTGTGAGAGAATTTTACCAAATTGGGCTGTATTTCCTTTTGTTCTTACTGCATGAGAGTCAGAATGTTACGTGCCAGTGCATGGAATGTCTGGTCCATCAGCTGAGCCCATATACAGGCATTATTCATATACAGGCACACCCGACAGGGTACAGCTTAGGCTGAGAAACAAATGGGCCCCCAGATATGACAGCTTAAACCGGGGAAGAGTTTCTCTATTCTGTAAAGGTAGGAGGATTCACAGTGGGGCTGCTTGGCTGGCTCCATGGTACCCAGGCTCTGCCTCCTTCTCTCCGTGACTCTGTCATCCCTTACAGCAGTGTTTCTCACACAATCTGGAGTACGACAATCATGATTTCTATTATCATTTAAATTTCCAATGGATCTCAGATCCCTGTGTGGCTTTACCGGGCATAAAAAGTGCTTGAGTCATGTCCAGGCCTGGTCTACATATTGAGGTGGGTCCGCAGATCCTGTGGTTGAATGTCAAGGCAATATCAAGGTGCTATGAACGTTTATCAAAGCTGACCCAATTTCTGTCCTTCTCACCTCACACACTGGGAGCGAGCTTCACACAGTAGCTCCTGTGTGCTGGGCAGATTGTGTGTAGAACCGCCCTGAAATGACACTTCTTCCATGCAGCTGAAGGTGCTCACCACCATGCCTGTGGCGTCCATAGCACCTATAGTGCCACAGTGTCCACTGCAGCAATTTTCTGGCAAGTGGGATGGAGACAGGGCAGCACAAGACCTGCCCCTTCCCTGCGCAGGACGCCTTGCTGAGCGCACGTCTCTTCTACCCACATCCCATCAGCCAGGATTTGTCCACATACCACACTGAGCTGCAGGGGTGGCGGGAAAGGAAAGTCTTAATTTTGGGCAGCTACACACCCAGGTAAATTTCAGGGGTTCTATTGCTAAAGAAAGAAGGGAAGAATGAATGTTAGGAGATGTGATACTAAATGTAAAACCAGCCCAAATCCTGTTGGTCAAATTCACATGAAGTGCAGAGGCTCCTGTCCGCTTCCTTGCTTGGTCCAGATGCTGGAGGGCTTCCATGTTAGGTTGGCTGAAGGAGCAGGAACTAAGCTTCATGCACGCAGAGATGAACAGCTTCCTGGGCAGGGCAGGGTCCAGGTCTCCTTAGCAACGGGTACCTGTGCACTGCTGCTGCTGGTGGCCCTCGAAACAATGGCCAGTGGGCATCGCTGCCCCCAGCAACAGCATGTTCCCAGTGAGGCATTTTGCTCTCCTCTGTGTCACTGACCAGCCCCTTTGTTAATTCTCTATCATAGCAGAGAGCAGACTGTACCCTTTGTTTCATTTGTTTATGAGACAGAATCTTGCTGTCACCCATGCTGGAGTGCAGTGGCGTGACCCCACTCACTGCAGCCTTGGCCTCCTGGGCTCAAGTGATTTTCCCACCTCAGCCTCTGGAGTAGCAGGGACCACAGGCATGCACCACAGTGTCTGGCTAATTTCTTTATTTTTATTTTTTCTAGAGATGGGGTCTTCCTATGTCAGCCAGGCTAGTATCAAACTCTTAGCCTCAAGCGGTCCCTCTGCCTTGGCCTCTCGAAGTACTGGAATTACAGGTGTTTGCCACTGTGCCCCACCTCGGACTGTACCTTTTTATAAGAACACACTGAAGTTTGCCCGGGCGCAGGTGTCTCACGCCTGTAATCCCAGCACTTTGAGAGGCCGAGGCGGACGGATCACGAGGTCAGGAGATTGAGACCATCCTGGCTGACACCGTGAAACCCCGTCTCTACTAAAAATACAAAAAAAAAAAAAAAAAAAAAAAAAAAAAAAATAGCCGGGCGTGGTGGCAGGTGCCTGCAGTTCCAGGTACTCTGGAGGCTGAGTCAGGAGAATGGTGTGAACCCGGGAGGCGGAGCTTGCACTGAGCCAAGATAGCGCCACTGCACTCCAGCCTGGGCTACAGAGGGAGACTCTGTCCCCCCAACTCCAAAAAAAAAAAAAAAAAAAAAAAAAAAAGGCTGAGGTTTGAGAAGAGCAGGACGGAAATATGACATACAGGAGAACTTACAGGAAATGCATAGTCCAGCCCCTTCTAGGAGCCCTCACCAGGAGTGCCCTCTTCCTGCTGCGGGGAGTGCTCTGAGCATCGCTACACTGCACACTCGGGGCAGAAATGACCCGGAAGCTCCGGGGAGGAGGAAGTACCTAACCCCATCTCTAAGCTCTACTTCCAGACCTCCTGTTTGACCCGGAAGCTCCAGGGAGGAGGAATTACGTAATCCCATCTCTAAGCTCCGCTTCCAGACCCCTGTTTCTCATACTAGAACCTCCCTCTTCCCAGGGCAGTGACCATATCTATTCCTTATGGAACCACCCACAGGGTGTGGTATTAGCCCACAGTCCCGAGAGTAATTACATAATTGTCAGACAGAGGGTTCCCTAGGTCTGGGCTACTGAGTAGTAAGCACCACCGCATGAAAGACAGATCAGCCCCGCCCGGGTAGGGCTAAAACGATTGCAGTCCAGCTTTTATATAGCATCAGTTATTCAATCCAGTTAGTCACTCACCACCTTAGCCACCTTAGAAATAAAAGGAATGCCTTCCTTTCTCTCCAAAGGACTCAGATTTAAGTCACAGCGGTTGGCTGGCAAACCAGACCCCTGCGTCATTTCTTCCATTTCTCTAACTCGATACAGGATCTTCATCAATTAGGACAGGTTTCACTGCAAGTCAAGCCTCTAGTAGTCAGAGATTTTCTGGGAGGCTCGGCGTAAGTGGTCACAGGAAGCTATACAATAGCCCTGGGTTAGAAATAAAGTTCTGGATTGGCTTCTGGCAGTCCTGTCTGCCTAATTTATGAGGCCAGTTTCTCAGACTCAGGACTAGCAGGCAGAGATGGAATTACCTAGGAAGAGGCCAGTGTCCTTCTGCACCCTTGACTTCTATAACCCAGAGCACACTCTTGAAACTGCTTCTGCCTTCTAAAGCAGTAACTTCCCAACCCAATTCATTACAAACTTGTGAGACCACCTTGGAGAATCCTATAACTAAAAAGCCATGTTCCGCAAAAGGACAGTCCTGAGTTGTGCCTAATTTCATGTGGGATTTTGTTGTTTTCATGACACCAGTGCAATAAAAGGGCCCATCTCTTAATAATGTAAAAATCAGTGATGGCAATGTTCATAGCAGGGTTTCATGCTAGATAGCAATGAAATCCTCAGCACATCTGCAACTCCCTGCTTTTCTGTCCCTGGAATCTCCAGTGTTTATTTTATATGAAGGAGGAACCAACACGGAACTTCTTGAACCCGTTATGTGGTTGAAATTGGGCCTTCTCTTCTAGTTAGGTAGTGTGTGTCTATATCATGTTCTTGTTCCTATGCCAGAAAAGCTTGACACGTCTTATTTTCATGGCATTACCTTGCTGTTTGAACTCGGAATTTCTTTGCCCGGAAACTCAAGTGTAAAGAAATAGCAGGAAAATGTTCCAACCTTTGGTGGTGAAGCCTTCAGGTGAAAGAAATGGAGAAAAGCAACGTGGAAGAGTACAGACAGTGGGTCCTAGGAAGGAAGCCCTTTTCTGTTTTTAGCAGAAATGTTGCTGTGCCGTGTGGTGAAAGAGGAGGCCTCCGTGAGGCCCAGGGTGTGACACCTGGCAGGGAGCCCTGGTTCTTTTCTTCTCTCAAAACTCTCAACTTTTACAAATTAGTGTCTGGGCTTACAAGGCCATGGCCTTTGAGTTTCAAGAGTCTATTCAGAACTGAAAATCCAAGAATTTGATTTTTTGGTCTCTGTCTTTGGGTCTGTTCACCCAGCCATGAGTGACCAAGGGGAGGGAGGGCCACACAGCAGCTTCTGTGTGAGGATATAATTCTCTATCTCAGGAAGTTGTACCAGCATCCTGGGCTATGAATACTGGACGGTTACAGACATGTGAAAATTCTAATGGTGGTCACATTTTCTGACCCAGAAATGACACTAGTCTCTTCCTTATGGTGTGAACACACTGAAAAGTCCAATTTACAGTTTGTCACTGTATTAGTCCATTCTCAAGCTGCTAGAAATAACTGCCCAAGACTGAGCAATTTATAAAGGAAAGAGGTTCAATTGACTCTCAGTTCTGCAGGGCTGGGGAAGCCTCAGGAAACTTACAATCATGATGGAAGGGGAAACAAACACGGCTTTCTTCACATGGTGGCAGGAAGAAGTGCTGAGCAAAGGGGGAAATATCCCTTATAAAATCATCTGATCTCGTGAGAACTCACTCATTATCATGAGAGCAGCAGCATGGGGGTAACTGCCCGTGTGATTCAGTTGCTTCCACCTGGTCCCACCCTTGACACATGGGGATTATTATAATTCAAGGTGAGATTTGGGCGGGGATACAGCCAAACCATACTGGGGCGGCCAAACCATATCAATCACATATCAACTTCTGAGGAAGAAAGGGGAGGAGGCACATGATGATGATGAGACTTTTTTTTGTCCCATTTGGAGATATAACAAGTGTATCTAGTGAAGAAGAAGAGGAGGAGGAGGGGGAGATGGAAGCAGGGGAAAGAAGGAGGAGGAGGAGAGAGATGATGGTCACTGGTGTGCGGGGAGGCGCCATATCCCTTGTGAGGAATGACACCAGGGCCTTGTTGATGGCAGGGAACCTGGGACTCTGGCCATGAACACTTCCCTGGAGGAGCTGGGCATTTGTGCTACGTGGAGGGTGAGGTTGGGTGGCTTCAATCCCAGGGAGACACAACCTCATCCTGCATTTTATACACTCACTTCTCAGGCTTCTCAGAGGAGCCACCTCTACTCTCCAACATCCTCATGCCCTAAAAGGCTCAGCTAGACCTTTCCAGGGTCCCAGTGAGCACCCAGCAGTGATGGCAGGACTGGCAGCATGGGTCAGGGGAGGGGGGAAACAGTGAGCAGTGCCTCCTGCACCCCCCCATTTGGAAATGTGAGGGGACACGTTCAGTCGTCACGCTGTGGGCTGCAGTTGAGAAGCGTCCCATGAATCAATGCTGAGGGCAGACGGTGGTAGTGCGCACGTGCACAAGCTCCTTCCTACGCAGAGTGCCATTTGGAAAACTTCCTCTGTGGAAAGAAATGGGGAGAGCGTGGATGGAGCCCACGGCGTATGGACGTCATGCACCCCAGCTTCCCAGTGTTCCCGGTTGTGGGATGAAACCAGCAGTGCCCGACTCACAAGCAGAAGGCAGAGGTCAAAAGGGGCAGCAAATGGTCTCACACTTTCAAAGGTGGTGAGCACTCACTTCGAATCCTGAGTTAAATGGATGTCCTGCAATTCGGTAAAATGACCAAGTGACTTCTGCAGGGGGACACGAGGGGGTGATGAGTGTGCTCCTCCTGCCTCCGGACCTGGGCTGCCTCCCCTTCTTGTGAGCGTGGCTGAGGTGAGTGACTTTTAATTCCTCTGTGCCTCAGTTTCCTCTCCTGTGTGTTATGAAAGTATTTCCTCCTACAAGGTGAGACTCCCTGGGAAGTTACTGCTCTCAGATTGCACCCCCCAGAAATGGAACTCACCACTTTATTACCACTCAGGAAGCTGGTACAGCCTAGAGATAAGAGTGTGTGTTGGGGCGGGGGGAGCGGGGCCTTTGTTTTCTCATCTATGAAGGGGGATGGCTAATAGCCCTTCTCTCACAAGTGAGCTGGGAACCAGTGAGCTGAAACATGAAAAGTGGCTCCAAGATATTACCTGACGCTCTGGGGCCTCGAGGAAATCCAAAGCCGCAGGCTGTAACAGGCAGCAGAGATTTCATTCTAGATTTCTTGGAGACAAGAGAGTGTGGTTAAGTCGTATGCCACAAGACAGTCTCCTCATCAGCCATGTCCTCCTTGACATTTCCCTTAAGCTGCCATCTGTGGGAACCTCCCTCCACCATGTTTGCCTGTCTTGAATGTTACTATTACTATTATGGAAATTTTACTTTGGGATAATAGTGGAAAGTCTTAGCAACAGCATTTTAAGAGGAGGCAGGGCTTGTTTAAAAGCAATCTAGCAGCACTTTATTATTATTGTTATTATTATTATTATTTTCACTCGGCAACCTCCATCTCCTGGGTTCAAGCGATTCTCCTGCCTTAGCCTCCCAAGTAGCTGGGACTACAGGCGCCGCCACCAGTTTTGTATTTTTAGTAGAGATGTGGTGCTGCCATGTTGGCCCAGCTGGCCTCAAACTCCTGAGGTCGAGTGATCCGCCTGCCTCAGCCTCCCAAAGTGCTGGGATTACGGGCATGAGCCACCGTGCCCGGCCAGGCAGCACTTAGGGACACACGAAGCCCGCCTGCAGCAATTCTTGCTCCCTGCTCACGGGTCTGGGGGTTATGTCCCCCTCAACTGTGTGCTTCATTGCAGCACAGTCTGGAGGAAAGGGGGACTGCCATGTGAGAGATGCCTGAGGCAGAGCAGTCTGCGGTTCTTACAGGCAACAAACTAGGTATACTGCCAGCAAGGGAGGTGATCTCATAGCAGTTCAGAGTGAAAAGGTAGAAAACAAATGTGGTCTAGAGCCCGCCACTGTAAGTGAGGGTGGGGGCCAGCAGCACAGGCAGAAATGCAGATTCTGCCTCCATCTCCTGAATCTGAATCTGTGAACAGGATGCCCAGCTGGGCACACTGAAGATGGGGAAGTGCCGTGTGCGGCACACAAAGCAGTGGCATTCTGCCTACAGCCACACATCAGTACGTTAAGGTTTTGCCTTTGTGGGAATGGTAGTGGGAGAGGAGAACAGGGGACAATGCTAATGAAGTTAAAACTCAGGCAAGACCTACACAGAGGCAGCACATGTTTTCTCATGGTGAGAAAGGTTCCTGCAGGCACCTTCTACAAGAAAGATTGCTGAAGATATGGACAAGTTCACCAACAGCCCATGTCCCCTCCTCCCTCCCAGGTCTCAAGCCCCAAAGGGAACCTGTGATCCAAGAACAAGCCTGGGTCCAGGGTCCCAGTCCTTTCAATCCACTGCCTGGCCACAGCCAGGCTGGCTGTTCCTGCCTTGAATAAGAGTCCCTCACTGTGCGTTTGCTGCAGCTACTCATTAAGGCAAAGCACTCGCACATGAAGTCCTGTGGAAAAAAGGGAGGGGCATTTAAGACCTAACATTTGCTAGATGCAAACATGAGAAGAGAAGACTTTGTCATCAAACATTGATTCCCAGTCAAAGCAAAATTCCAGAGATTGTGAAGGGCAAAATAGATTAATATTAAGTTGAAAAGAATTTTGGGTTCCGTATCTCAGTACTCTGCCATTTGCTTACAGTGTGTCTGTTGCCTTATATAGTTACTTCAAAGCACTGGATGGTGAGTTAAGAAGGAACAATTAGTAACAGAAGCATGGTTTTAAAAAAATGTCTTGGGGAGTGAGGGTGGAGGTGGGGAGATGGGATAATCCCAGGCCACTTCAGTAGTTCCCAGAATATCCACATGAACTCCTCATTTATGGAGCTGAAAATGTCCATTGCAAGATGCTGGCTTTTTGGCATCCTTTTCCTTTCTCTCTCTTTTCTTTCTTGTTTTTTGAACTCTCCAGCTCAGAGTCAGGAAAACGCTGGCATGATAATATGCTACCATTGGCAGTTGTCCTTCCAAGATGGTTTATGCAGGAAACATCACTACAGCAACTCTGCAAACCCGAGGCCTGCATCTGCCCTGCCACCCTTCAGCTGTGGGGCCAGTAATAAAATGCCGTGACAGCGATGGGCGAGACAGGGTCATCGTAAACAGGAGAGAAGCAGCAACCTTTTAGGAAAGAAACAGAAAGTTGAGGCATTGAGTAGCACTGAGCCTGGGCAAAGACACTCAGACCCCTGTTGGCAGCAGAGAGGAGGTGGCTGGGGGCTACTGCCCACTGATGAGGAGAAAACTTTTACAGAAACTCATGAGGTCCTCAGTGTCCTGAGTATTACTATTACTACTCTACAGATAGATTACAAATGACTGATGGTTTATATAACCCAAGAGCACTAATTTCCCCAAACTCATTGCTTGGGTGTAGTAAAAAGTCTCCAAAATATCCAAATGTGTACATATATATTTGTGATTATCTTATCCTGTTCATGCTGCTATAACTAAATACCTTAGACTGAGTAATTTATAAATATTAGGAACTGATTTTTTGATTCTGGAGGCTGGGAAGTCCAAGATCAAGGCACTCAAAATCCAGTGTCTGGTAAGGGCTGCTCTCTGCTTCCCAGATGGTCCCTCTAGTGCATTCTCACACCATGGGAGGGCAAAAGGGCATGGATGCTGCTGTGTCCTCATATGGTGGGAGAGAGGGAAGGGCAAAGAGGAACTAAGGCTCTCCAACATTTTTGTAAGATCATTAATCCATTCCTCAGAAAGCGACTTAATCACTTTCCCAAAAGTTCCACTTCTTAATACTATCACACTGGGTATTAAGTTCCAACATGTGAATTTTTGAGACATGAAAATTTAAACCATAGCAGTGATCCTTGGAATTCTGTACTTGTTACCGTTAATCTGTAAAATGCACATAGCATCTCTCCTGTTTATCTTGTGATGTTTCTAGAAGGATCAAAAGAAGGAAAAGGGGTGTGCAGATACAAAGTCTACCACAAGAAACAAGCATACGTTATTTGTGCCAATAAAAGATACATTTGATGCTGTATTGATTCCTCTCACCCGAAACCCTTAGAGGGAAGGCCACCTTCCTCCTGATGGATTCATTCCTAGCTGTTCTAATGCTCCTCCCTCTCTCTTCTGTCCAGAACCTTCAATTACCCTGTACAACTACAGTGAACCCTTCTAGGAGATAGGGGTTTCCAAATGCTAGCCCCAGAGCCTCTGCCCTGGAGGCAAAGTTTTCATGGTCCTTGGCAAAACATTAAAAAGTTCAGCATTACTGATCATTAGAGAAATGCAAATCAAAACCACAACGAGATACCATCTAACAACAGTCAGAATGGCTATGATTAGAAAGTCAAAAAATAACAGAAGAAGGCAAGGTTGTGGAGAAAAAGGAACACTTATGCTCTGTTGTTGGGGTGTAAATTAGTTCAGCTATTGTGGAAGACAGTGTGGTGATTACTCAAAGACCCAGAGACAGAAATACCATTCGACCCAGCAATCCCATTACTGAAGGAAGAGAAATCATTCTATTATAAAGATACACACATGTATCGTGTTCTTTGAGCACTAGTCACAATAGAAAAGACATGGAATCAATGGAATGACCATCAATGATAGACTAGATAAAGAAAATGTGGTACCTATACACCCTGGAATACTATGCAGCCATAAAAAAGAATGAGATCATGTCCTTTGCAGGAACTCAGATGGAGCTGGAGGCCATTATCCTTAGCAAACTAACACAGGAACTGAAAACCAAATACTGCATGTTCTTACTTATAAGTGGGAGCTAAATGATGAGAGCACATGGACACGTAGAGGAGAACAACACACACTGGGCCTTTTCAAAGGGTGGAGGGTAAGAGGAGGGAGAGGATCAGGAAGAATAACTAATAGGTACCAGGCTTAATACCTGAGTGATGAAATAATCTGTACAACAAACCGCCAAGACACATATTTACCTATGTAACAAACCTGTACCCCTGAACTTAAAATAAAAGTTAAAAATAAAATAAAATAAAAATAAAGGCAGTGACGTGCATTTTCCCCACCAAGCCAAATGTACTCAGTTGAAAAAATTGTCATTGATTCTGAGGTTGTTTTTCTTTTCTTGTGTTAAAATATCATTCTAACATGATTTGGTGTGAAAATGATAGGGCCCACAGATGCTGGGTTTCTTTCTTTCTTTCAGTTTTTTTTTTTTTTCTTAATGTGTTTACTTGGAAAAATTACAAGCTGGTTACCTTATATAGGTCCCCCGGTTCTTTTATTGTAAAATTTTGATTGGCCTGTGAAATTTCACAGCCTGGAAATCACTGCTGAATGTTCCATGGCTTACTTTCCCAAGGCCTGAGGCATGCCTTCAGGAAACAATGACAAACACACACTAGAAGCTTTATCCAAGAGCCTGATGAAGAAGAACATGGGCTGGGTGTCTCTGACTTAGGAATGCGCCTCTCCAGAAATTCGGCAAGGACATCTGTAGCTGGCGAGAGTGACAGAGCTCCATAGGCAGCCCCCCACCAAAGCTTGGGGGCACCTGCTGTGTCCTGCTGCTCTGGGGCACAGTCTTTCCCCGAATCCTTAGTTAAAACTAACAGAAAGTAATCTTTGAATGACCACTAGGGGTGATTCGAGCCACACTTTGTTCAACAGGTATAGTGCCCATTAATGAGGGCTTGGTGGGAGGGCTCAAGGCACCTATGGTAATTTATAGAGTTGTTTCTGAGGAAAAATGCATTCTGAGTATGAGGTTGCTAAATTAAAATTAAAGTCTTGAAGTGTTTCATACATTCTTGGATGGGCTGGAACCCATCCACGAGGTTCAGCTGAATCCAGTAACAACAATTGTACTTCCATAGTGGGTCTTGTGCATTACAGTCCTGGTGACCCCATGGAAGAGGACTGAAAGAGCTGGGTTCTAGAACTTCCAGGTCCTTTATGTAGCCACCAGCCTCATGTGGCCATCAAGCACTTGAAATGTGGCTGGTCCAAGTGGTGATGGGCCCTAAGTGTAAAATACACACTGGCTTTCAAATACATACAAAAAAAAAAAAAAAAAAGAATGTAAAATATTGATTACATTTTGAAATATTTAGGGTATATTGTGTTTATAAATATGGTATTAATTTCGCTTATTTTTACTTTTAAAATACGGCTAGAAAATGTTAAGTTAAATATGTGGCTCACGTTTGTGGCTTGCATTGTTTCTACTGGACAGCATTCCTTTAGACCACGTGTAGGAAAACTACAGCCCCCAGGCGAAATCTAGCTGATCTGGGCATATTGTAAATAAAGTTTTATCGGAACACAGCACACCAGTTTGTTTACATTTTGTATCTGGCTGCTTTTGAACTACAACAGCAGAGCTGAGGAGTTGTCACAGAGACTGTATGGCCCACAAAGCCTAAAATATCTACCATCTGACTTTTTATTGAAAAAGTTTGTCCATATTTGGTCTAGACTATCAAGGTTCAAATCCTGGTTTCCCACTTAAGCAAGGGCCCTTCTCTGTATGTGCTCCACTCCTCATATGTTAAATGGGGATAATGATAAAGCAGACCTTCTCCCAGGGGTTCTCGTGAGGAATGAATGAAAGAGTACATATTAGCCATGGAGTAAATGTTCATGAAATGCATCATCATCATCATATCATCATCATCATCATCATTATCTCATCATCAAATCTCATTGTCATCATCATATCATCATCTCATCATCAAGTCTCATTGTCATCATCATATCATCGTCATCGTTGTCATCATCTCATCATCAAATCTCATCATCTTCATCATCATCATCTTATCATCTCATCATCATCATCATCATTATCATCATCACTAATTCAGAGTATATGACTGGGCTCAGAGAGATATCTGTGGTGTCTGGCCACAGTCACGTAGTTAGTAGGCAAAAAAAGTGAGGTTTCAAATTCTTCTGTTCTATCTCATATTTTGTTATTTCATCCTAAAGCCCTTTTAAAAACAAAACAAAAACGCCTTGAAAGAAAAAGACTGTCAAATGCTGGAAGAGTGATGCGTGTCTGGCATGCCACCTCTCTGCCTTCCCAGATGTGGCCTCAGCATCATTCTCAACAAAATTCTCCAGGCAGTACACACAACTGGACTTGGCACTTGAGTTGAAACTTCTTTGCTATTTCTGGTCCAAAGAAATGGACTTCAAGGTCAGTTGGATAAATAAATTCCAATGTAAATAGCTCTTAGCATATAAAATGTAAATATTAATATATTATGCTTTGGGGACCCTAAGAGTTATGGAGATTTCTTTGCAGGTATTAAAAAATTATTGGGCACATTATATGAATAGCAATACTTAGCATTTGTAGTCCTTTGTAATTAATAAAATGTATTCAGATATATAATTCTCCTTGAGTCCTATGATATTCATAGAAGATTAACTGAGCACATACCATTATTCCATTTTCATAGATGGGAAAATGGAAGGCCAGAGAATTGATGACTGTTTGCCATTAGGAGGCTGTGGTCTGTGGCTCCAGAGTTCTTATATCAATGATCACGTTCCTTCAGAGCCAGAGCCCGCAGATGAAATCTTTAGAGGTTTACTGGTATGAATTTCTGAAGCAAGCTGAGTATTTATGTACAAATTCAGCTGTAGGAGTCTTTGGTCTCAAAAATGGTTACTTTCTTTCATTTTTCTTCACACATGTAGCCTTATGACCTGTCTTTTTTTCTTCCCAAACCTTGATAAAGATAAGGTGTTAGCTACTGCTGCCAGACAAACTGCTCAAAAACTTAGTGGCATGAAGCAACAGCAGCCATTTGTGATCTCTTACCATTCATGATCTCTTACTATTTGTGATCACCTCTTACCATTTTACAGGTTGGCAGGGCTCTGCTGGGTGTTTCTTCTGCTCCAGATGGTGTCAGTTAGGGTTGTCTTCTGGAGGCCTGACCAGTGGTAGTGTCCAGGATGGCTCACCTACGTGGTTGACAACTGGGCTGGCTGTTGGCTGGGAGCTCAACTGGAATTGTAGAATGAAGAGCTCCAGTTCTTTCCAGGTAGCCTAAGTGGCTCAGCCTTCTCATAGTGTGATGGCTGGGCTCTAAGAGGTTGTGTTCCAAGTAGGTGGGAGTAGAGACTGTGGTTCTTAAGGTCCAGTTTCAGAAGTTATCCAGCATCACTGCTACATTCTGTTGGTCAGAGCAAATTTCAGGCCAGCCCTGATTCAAGAGGAGGTGGAACTGACTTCACCTCTCAATGGGAGAAGTGACAAAGAATTTGCAGCCGTTTTCAATTCACAACATATGGATGCAGAGCAATATGTCTCTGGTGTAAGAAAACAACAGAGCAAATACAGTCATAAACAGCAACTGATACTCAGCTCAGAGAGCCAGAGGAAGGGGAGGGCCTGCCCAGGCATTTGTTGCCAGGAGGGAATGGAAGCCCACCATCTCCAGACGACCTTCCAGTTTCCAAAAGAAGGCTGAAGTATACATTTCCATGTGAAATCTGCTTTTCCCAATGTAAGCCCAACCTTTAAAATCATATTGCATGGGACAAACTGACCCGTGAGCTTCTAGATTTCAACACTCGCTTCACACTATTCCTGGGATGGCTCATCTTTTATGTGAAACACCTGTTGGCAAGATAGTCGTGGGCAACTCATTCATCAGAGAACAGCACTGCTTCATGGTTGGTAAGAGAGGGAGGAAAGAAGAACAAGTTAATTATCGTGGGGCTGGGGAGTCGCCAGGGGAAAAGGCATTTCTGTCATTTATTTACTAGTATTTACTCGTAGAGCAATAAATCAAAGTCGCTGGTCTGCCAGGAGCAGCAGGAGTGGCGGCAGCTGTGCCAGTCAGAACGCTCTTTCTTACGTGATGTGCACCTGGGGAGGGCAGCCTTCCAATAATCTCATGGGGGTTCTTATCAGATTCCAGAGAAGAGAAGACAAAAGGAGGGGAGGACAGCCATGGTCGCCTGAGAGATACGCTGCTATCTGGAACCGGATGGAAGGAACAGGGTGGGTGAGGGAAGCCTCTGCAGGAGGAGCCCCCAGAATCAGCCCACCTGAGGGCTGATCCATCTACCTGGGCAGGAGGCTGTTCCACCCCTGCCCAGCCCGACTCCTGAGGCCAAGGCCTTTTCTCATCATGGGAACAAAACAGCATTCAGTTCAGCAATGGTTAAAAAAAAAAAAAAAAAAAAAAAATCCTTCCTGTGGTATAATGAAGAGATATGTTGCAGAGCTCCAGAAACAGACCTTGGCTGTGGTGGGTGATGGAGTGAGCGTGTTGAAGTCTGCACCTCTGCCACGCTGCACACACCCAGCGATTCCCCTAGTGTGAGGCCCCAGGTGACTGCTGCCTTCTGATAGGAGCCTCAAGGGGTCAAAAGCCATCCTGGGAACCACACCCCTCCAAGACTCTGCTCAGGACATTCCGGGGGGTCATTAGGAGCCAGGGGTCTCCCCTTGCCTGCTATGCCCCCTTCCTCAGAGTATCTGTGTGTGCCTGCGCCAGGGACAGGTGTTGAGTTTGCTTGTTCCTTCATTCAGCAAATGCTTATTGAGCGCCTTAAGAACCCAGGGCTTTCCCAGGCTCGGGGCACACAGCACTGCTTTGGAGATGTGCTTGGGCTGTCCTCACAGGACTTTAGACCTCAAAGCTGAGGGGGACGGGCGGTAGGTCAGGGAGACACCCAGCTCCTCTGTGACTGCTGAGGAGGTGACGGACAGGGCTTTCCATCTCAGTGTCCTCAAATTTTCAAATGCCAAAAGAGTTAAATTTTAGAAACACATTTTTTTCTCATCTCCACTCCCAGGTAAAAGAGGCAGCCCGGGAGACACAGTTTCGGTAATGAAAATGGTATTTTCCAAATAATTTTGATGGTTCATGAGGACTGCTGGTTAGGGTATTGGAAATTAGGACTCCATAGCACATTCCATGTGGGGTAAAATACACATTGAATGAACATTAGAAACATGGAAATATGAAGGAGTGGGAATTGTCACTCTGGGGATAGAATGCTTATTTCTGAGATGTGTGTAGCAGTAAAAAGGAGGATATTCATTGCTGGATGGGAAGGTGCATTTATTTTGCGTATGAGCATTAGTAGAAGTAATTAACAACTAACAATGGCTGATATTTTCGAGTTCTTACTCTGTGTCAGATAGTGTCTTTTTTTTTGAGTCTTGCTCTGTTGCCCAGGCTGGAGTGCAGTGGTGCGATCTCAGCTCACTGCAACCTCCGCCTCCCGGGTTCAAGTGATTCTCCCGCCTCAGCCTCCCCAGTAACTGGGATTACAGGCGCCCGCCACCATGCCCCGCTAATTTTTTGTATTTTTAGTAGAGACAGGGTTTCACCGTGTTAGCCAGGATGGTCTCAATCTCCTGACCTCGTGATCTGCCTAACTTTGCACATATTATCTCACTTAATTTCTTCCAATAATCATCTGAAATGGGCACCCTTATAGATCCCACACGTGACACTTGCAGGCAAAGCCTTCCAGTTCCAAAGTGTCAGAAGCCTGCCTCTGGGACACTTGCTTCCTGCGCACTCTAGGTTGAATGTGTGGGAACAGATGCTAAGTGACAGCTCCTTATGATGAAAAGCCTTGATGCAGAAAAGCCTTCTGTGAGCCCTATGTTACCTCTTGTTGACTGGGTGGCCCTGATGAGTCGCTTCCTGGCTCTGCTGCCCAGGTTCCCTTCACTGGTTCACTCTGCCTCCCTCCTGCTTGGATGAAAGCCACGGGCCAGCGGCACGTACTGGGCACTTCTAGGGGAGACAAAGATGCGTGCAGTAAGGCTGTCTGCAGCCCTGAGAGCGTGCCTCGAGGGAGGACACAGAGCAGGGAGCACAGGACTGCAGCTCTATGTGACAGCAGAGCATGCACAGGGACGCACCAGAGATCAGGAGTGAGCTGGTTGCATCTGGAGGGAGAATCATGGGAGGGCTGCAGGTCAGGTCCAAGCTGAAGACTCCCTGACCCCAGACGGGCGCAGCTGGATGTGGAGGGGCAGGTGTGGCCGCATGCCAGGGAGAGTGTGGTCACTCCCAGCACAAGTCCCGAGGCCAGAGGCCTAGAATGTGAGGTGAGGACTGTGGCCTGAGTGGCTGTCAGTGGTGAGCGGGTGGCAACAGGATGGGCCGTACAGGAGCCATGCTATCCACCTTCCCATGCGTAATTAAGGTTAACTCTGGTGGCACAGGAGGGGCGGCAGCCATGGAAAGGGGTGGGAGGAATGGAAAGGGCAGAAAGTGGAGGCAGGTGCTCCTCTGAGTTTGTTTCCAACTGGCCTCATCTAAATCCACCTCTAGGTGGGTTTGTGTTTTTAGTAGAGACGGGGTTTCACTCTGTTAGCCAGGCTGGTCTTGAACTCCTGACCTTGTGATCCGCCCACCTCGGCCTCCCAAAGTGCTGGGATTACAGGCGTGAACCACTGCGCCCGGCCGTGGCCACATCTTTTAACGTATATCGCATAACACGATCATTTTCCTGCGTCTTTGTCTGGGTTCTCTCTACCCTACCCCATTAGCCTATATCAATGCAATTTAAATTACCCTCTCCAGTCCATTCCGTTTTAGCACAATAAAAGCTAAAGGAACTTAATGGCCAGCAATTGAGGAGTCTGATGAAATTTTCATCTGGAAAAAGATGTAGAAGATAAAGCTTTTGATCAGCTTTGAGAGCATTCTTGCCTGCAGGCTGACCACAGTGGTCTGGACTTCCTCTGTGTTTATGGAAGGAGCGCTCCTGTCCTGGTCTTCCACTGCAAAGCCACAGTCACATCCGCAAGGCCTCCACTTTTAGTGCCCGCAACTGAAGGGCTCAAAAAAGGAGGGGTTCCCCGTAGCCCTCCCCTCATTTTAGTTTAGTATTTTTTTTTTACATTCCCATCCCCATAGGGAAACTGTTGGCTATTTTTGCCTAGATAAATGGTTCATCCTCTATTGCAGTTGGCTTCCTTTTATGATCAATTAGTTTGAGGTTGTCAGTGCTGCTTCAAAGCTGCTATGTATCTTTCACACCCCTCTACCCTGTAATTTATAAGCACTATGGGTTTCAAAAAAAGAAGAAAAAAAGAGAGAGAGAGAAGAAAAGAAACCCTACAGTACTTTTATTAGCTGCTGAAATGCATTAGGGCGCATACACTTTGAACTGCACAGGGGAAGATAACCGTGCCTGTAATTGGAATAACTCGCATCCGTCCCCTCTCGGCTCCCTTTAATAACCTCTGCATTGTTTTATCCCCAGGATTTATTGATGACCCGCAATGGCCCTCTCCTGGGCCCCCGTCCACTGGGGTATTTGTGGGGGAAAGGGCAATGCACGTGGCCCACTCCCTGACCTGCGCCTCTCCATAAATCAGAGCCTGCATTCGCCCGTGATGGGGAGCCAGATGGCAGCTGTTGTTGGAGGAGCTCAACAGGAATCAAGGCCTGTGATCTTTCCTGTTGCTAACAGGCCTGATTTTTTATGGCTGTCAGCATGCTTGGAACAGCCAAGGCAGGCACGAAGGGAGGGCAGGGCCCGGTGGCCCTGGATCTGCGCTTTCTTCTCCCAAGGGGGCCAGCCACGAAGGCCTCTCCCTCTTCCTCCCTAGCTGGGGGACTTGGCCTTATATTCTGTTTCTGAAGAAGTTTCCGAGGGTGTGCGAGTGACGAAGCTAAATGTAACCAAACACCTTCTAGAAAGGAAAATGGCGGCCAGCTTCCCTTTGCCGATGGTTCATGGACCCTCAGCGTCGTGGCCCTGTCTGAAAGAGGACAGCTGCCCCTTTCCACTGGAGTGATGTCTGAAACAGTCTGGTCCTAATTACCCTTGATGCTGAAGTGAAAACCATTTCTTAAAACTACTCGGGGAGTCGGCTGGGCGCGGGGAGTCAGCTGGGCACGGTGAGTCAGCTGGGCACGGTGAGTCAGCTGGGCACGGGGAGTCAGCTGGGCGCGGGGAGTCAGCTGGGCACGGTGAGTCTGCTGGGCACGGTGAGTCCGCTGGGCGCGGGGAGTCAGCTGGGCACGGTGGCTCACGCTTGTAATCTCAGCACTTTGGGAGGCTGAGGTGGGTGGATCATGAAGTCAGGAGATCAAGACCATCCTGGCCAACATGGTGAAACCCCGTTTCTGCTAAAGTACAAAAAATTAGCCGGGCGTGGTGGCGCGTGCCTGTAGTCCCAGCTACTAGGGAGGCCAAGGCAGGGGAATCACTTGAACTCGGGAGGCGGAGATGGCAGTGAGCAGAGATTTCATCACTGCACACCAGCCTGGGTGACAGAGCAAGACTGTCTCGAAAAACAAACAAACACAAACTACTTGGTGGGTCCAATGTTTGGGTTTTTGCTTTTTCAGAGTATGGACAGAGATTGCAAGGAAGATGAGAAGGTGGGACGTAAGGGGAAAGGATGAAAGGCAAAGAGATTTCCAGACACAGAGAGAAACCCCAACCAGTTCTGAGGTGCCTACCTGGGGGTATTCTCTGCAGAGATCAGTTCTTGAGGTGCAGCAGTGCCACGGTGGGTGCATGGGCCTGGGTACCAGTGGGCACAACGAGATGATGGGCAGTCCCTGTGTGGTCCACAGTGTGCCTTCAACAGGCTCGGCCTCTAGCAACAGAGCCAGCCACAGGGCAGGGCTGTGTGGCCAGCACCGTACAGCCTGCAGAAGTCTGGAGGAGACAGGCATAGAATCCCAGAAGCAGCCCAGTGCTTTTATAGGGCAGAGAGCGAGTCTGTTTATGAGGGCTTGAAGCCAGTCTCAGACTCTAGGGATGCTAAGCATACACGGAAAGCAGACATACCCAAGATACCACATCCAGAATATTCCAGGGGACAATCCAGGTTCTTAGAGCCATTAGGTGCTGGCTGGAAAAAAGTCATTCAGATGTTTCCCAGGAAGGGTGGATGCACACCTCTCTGCAGTCCAGTCGACAGGAGCAATGGGAGCAGAGGTTGCAGTGATGTGAATGTGGCTGGAAGGGGCCACAAGCCAAGGAGTGCAGCAACCTCTAGAGCTGGGCAAGGATGTGCGTTCTTCTCTGGAGCCTCCAGGATGCGTGCAGTCCTGCAGGCACCTTGATGCTAGCCCACCATGACCCATTTTGGACTCCTAACTTCCACAACTATAAGAAATAAATTTGTGTTGCTTTAAGCCCCTAAGTTTTTGGTACCTGTTACAGCAGTCGGCCTCTGTATTTGCGGGCTCTGCCTCCACTCATTCAACCAACCATGGGTAGGAAATATATAAAAGAAAACAATAAAAAATAACAGTACAACAATAAAAATAATAGAAATTAAAAAGAATACAGTACAGTGACTATTTACCTAGCATTTACATTGTCTTTGGTATTGTAAGTCATCTGGAGATGATTTAAAGCATTGGGAGGATGTGTGTGGGTTATGTGCAAACACAACCCCAGTTTACATCAGCAACCTGCACACCCTTGGCGGTCCTGGCACCGATCTCCCACAGATTCCAAGGGACCTAACATCTTCACACAATGGCTTTTCCCTGTTCTAATTTCACTTTAAAAAAAAAATTTTTTCCCCTCGTACAAACTCTCAGTCTCCCTGTGACTGAACATCGCCGATGATGCTCTGAATAACTCAGGTGAAAGGTGAAGGATTGAGGTGAAATTCGTTGTTTGAGAACAGATCTAACAGCCAGAGCAAGTAAGTCTTGCATCGGAGAGCCAAGTTGGGAGCCAGCGAGGAAGGATAAGGGGGCAGGGACTCAAAGTAGGTGATCCACTTTCCCTTTGGGGGTAGTTTCACTGGCACGGGGTGCTTTGTACAGGGCCTTCCGGCCATCTCTGTCTTATAGGTCTGCACCAGTGTTTGAGAGAGAAATGACTGAATTTTTTTTTCTAACGGATAAATCCAATTTAAGGAAGCAAATAAGCACACACAAGTACAGGCATACAAAAGCCCCACGTATGATTCGATCCCTGCTGATGTCATTTCACACCTGAAGTGTTGAGCTTGGCTTTCTACACAAGCTGTTGCACAGGAACGCAGCCGCTGACAGTAGGTTAAACATGGGTGTGGGGTCTGAGAACTGGGGTGAATCAATGGCCTCTCTTCTTATTAGCCAGGTGACCTTGAGTAGTTCATGACTCTCTCAATCTCCATTTCCACGATGTGGTGCCACCTCGTAGCATTGCTGAAAACATTAAATGCCACTGATGTCCACAGTGCCCTTATCACAGTGCTGGGCACATAGGCACACAGGCATGCTGCACGACTGTGAGTTTATGTTAATAATTATTTGTTATGTTAATATTATTATTTTATTATTATATAATATATATGATTATTATATTGTTATATTATTATGACATAATAATATTATGTTAATAATATTTGGCAGAACTAAATGCATGGCTTAATTATTCTTTTAACTCCGGTCATAATCTAACCCACAGATGATGAAGGTGGTAATGATAAAAACAGCCAGCATTCATTAATCACCTGTCATGTGCCTGCCAGACACTCTTTCAAACCCTTTACATAGGGAGTAATGAAAGCCGAGGGTGTTTGAGTAGCTTGCTGGGTCACCTTGCTAGGCAGTGGCAGCACTTGGATTCGATCCCAGGTGGTCTGAACCCAGAGCCTGACTGGCCTCTTGGTCATGCTACCATTCCAGGGAGACCTGTCCCGTGGCTTGACTAGGCACAGAAGGGCCAGCAGATCCACTTCTGCTTCTGATTTCCTTATGATCAGTGAGGCGCCCTGGACATTCTCCTTAAGATTAAATGACACTGACTAATATCTTGGAGATGCCAGCCAAGAAAAGTCTTGGCTTTCGATGGAATCTGGGAGGAGAGGTGGAGGAGGCAAGTTGATTCTTTAGCCGGGTGAGTTCTGGGCATTTCTCCAGCATCGTGGTTGGGGCAATCCCTGTGACTTCTAGTGATTGCTTAGAACAATTCACCTTGGCACTGTCTTCCGGACACAGGGTGAGTACCGGGTGCTCACCTTTACTGAGTAAGTCATTGCCATGATTGGAACAGGAACTACCGTGCTTTCCAGGATATGGGAAAATGCGGACGCTGAGCTCAGAGCAAGCCACCTTACGGAAGAGGGTGACAATTTGGGGAGCTGACATTTGAAAAAGTACAGGACAAGTAGGAATTAGGGAAAACAGGTAATACCGAATATCCTAGACATCAGAGAACAAAGTTATCACAAACACCCAGGAAAGACTAAATCCTGGAAGAGGTTAAAAATCCACTTCCAAAAACTAGAAAGAGAAGTGAACACCATGATTAAAATTCCAGATCTGTGATGAGACCGGAAGCGGGAAGACTCAGGGATAAAGTGGGTAGCTGGGCTCAGTAAGCTCACATCTCCTTCCCCGCTCAGGTTCTCTGATTCCCTCAGCACTTCACATCACATAAGCTGTTGGGATTTCCCTTGCTCCATGTAGCAGCTGCTCCATCTGACCCAAAGGAAAAATATTTCAGAACAGTTTCCAAACCAACTGCATCCTGCCTCCCGCCCAGTCCTATTGTTTGAGGAATTCTTTCATTTCTCTTTTTCAACCAACTCCTCTCTGCCTCTTTTTCTCTTATTTCCCTTCCTTTTCCCACTCCCTCCTTCCTCCTCTCCTTCTTCTTCCTCTTCCTCCCTCTTCCTGTTTTCCTTCTACATTCTCTGCTTAAACTTCTGACTACTAGAATAATTTAATTTCCAATAAGATACAAAGAAAATGACCTGGCTTAGAAGATTTCCATGCCATCTGATATCACCTTCACACTGCATATTTGGCAGTGCCCAGGGAACTAAAGTAAAGACTTGGGTCTTCTGCTGAATGAAAGGATAAATAAAAAAAAAAAATTTGTTTGGCTGTCGTACTTTCCGTTTAAAGCTCACAGTTTTATTTTCATAAAATAAAAAGTTAAAGTGAATTGCTTATGCATTGCAGGGTGATTAGGCTGTCCTTGAGGTTTGAGAAAAACAGTATAATTTAGTTCAAGCTCATGTTTTGATTCCATAGTGGGAAGGCTGCAAATTTCCATTGCACAATAATAACATTTCAGCCGCGTCTTCTGAACCTGGGGGCGCTGTTGCTATAAATATTATTTCCATTGGATTATGTTGTGTTGAGGCCTGGATTATGTTAATATTTTAAAAGTCTTATCTCAGCTCTTACATGTTTTACATACCAGGAAGAGTGTAACGGGGAAGCCAAGGTTATGTAGACTAAATGAACTGCATTAAAATGAGCTGTGCTTTCTCCCTGGCTGCTTACAGTGTAGATTGGGAGAGTCAGCAACTCTTGTCTCAGAAGCAACCGCACAGAGCCAGCAGGAGCCTGCGGGAAGGGGAGAAAACCTAAGCAGACAATGGAAACTCGGGAGGAGCAGACCTCACAGAGGCCAAGGACAGAGCGAAATAAACGAGTGGCAGAAGAAATAGGGCAAAGTTGATTTTCTACCCTCTTAATCCCTTCTTACATAGCCCAAATATCCTATTCAGTACTTCATTCATTCATTCATGACACCCCCATCCTACTGTCAGGAGAGATTTAGAGACAATGGAACCTCAAAAACAAAAGCAACAGCGTGAATGAAATGAATGTGGGGAACATGCAGAATGCAACTGAAGGCATGAAGCCAATAGGAAGTTGGACAGTGGGATGTCGGTGGAGGGTTTTTTTTCAGTTTGACGCAATCAAATTTCCTGTTTTGTGAACTTTGGTTCTTTTTGGCTTAAATGCATTTTTGATGCTTGCTAAAAAAATAGGATAAATCCAACCATTTTGTTTATTTTCATATTCCTAATTTCAATGGTAATAATGGTGGGATTAGGGATTGTAGAGAGAGGCAGCTCTGTAGGTGTGACGATGAAGAGAGTTCACGGGGGATGGAAATCCAATGGGAAATGCAACAGAAGATGGATCCGGGAAAGTGGAAAAGGAGAAGAGAAAGCACCAGAGACAGCCATGGGGTGCCATGTTGGGGAGGATTAAATGAGACTATGTGTAAAATGTTCAGCATTTGTTGGCCTTTACAATTAATTAACATTGTTAAGTTGAAAATGATAAAAGCCAGTTTGAACTTATGGAAAAAAAAAAAAAAAAAAGCAGGGGGTTCCTTTACCTACGGTGTAGACAAGCCAAGAGGAGGGCAGGGTGGGTGTGGGAGCTGGGAGGGCCTACCTGTCCCATGGGTGTGTTGGCTTCGTCCTAGCCATCCACAAACCTGCCACCATGGCCCCAGCCGCTCCAGACCTGTGTCTCAACAGCTTCACAGGCAGAGAGGAATGGACGTCTCTTAATTCAGCAGACCCCGAGGTCTTTGAGGAGCCTCATCTGAAATATGTGCTCACCTCTCTGCTCCGCACTGCGGCCAGAGACAGAATGTACCATGACTATCTTTGGCTGGGTCGCATGGCCCACCTTTCAAATAGAGACAGAGGCGTTGAGGAAATCCCTGTAGACCAGGCAGTTGCCCCAATTTGTGTCTAGGATCTTCAACCTATGACAGCTATGAATGGTGTTAGTGAGAGTAAAATGCAGTGGAAAAGGCAACGGGAAGGAAACGTGCAGCTTTTCCTCACTCTGTACACAGTTCAGTAAGCAGGTGCCCGCCACTGGCTTTGCATCTTGACCACCTGTCTCTGCTAAAAATTCAAAAATTAGCCGGGTGCAGTGGCATGCGCCTATGATCCCAGCTACTAGGGAGGCTGAGGCAGGAGAATCGCTTGAATCCGGGAGGCAGAGGTTGCAGTGAGCCAAGATCGAGCCATTGCACTCCACCCTGGGTGACAGAGCGACTCCGTCTCAAAAACAACAACAACAACAAAACAACAGCAACAACAAAAACAACAGCAGTTCCACAGAGGCAGGCATCACAGCTTCTATTTCCCCTTGCGTACCTCACATTAGACAGAGTACCATGTTCCTGTGTTTACTGAGTGCTTTTTAATAACAAATAAATAGATCAGTAACATCATCCAACATCAACCAGTTTGCAGAAATGAAACCATCCTGTCAAACTGGTTTCTGTGAAAGTAACTCGCTGAAAATAACGGAAAGTTTTGCCTCAGAAAAGACATCTCCTGACCTAGTTTAAAGTCCTATTTGGATGCCAAGGATGTTCAGATCTACCAGTGTGGAAGCCTCTTGAAGACACAGGAGACTTGGCCTCTGAGAAGGCTCCAAATAAACGGCTTCTTTATTGTTTTAAAGTAAGTTACTCTAATATTTCTCAGCGAAAGATTAATTTATCCCCTTGTATGTCAACCCTGAGCTCTTTTTGCTATTCCTAAGCAAAATCTAGTCTGAAAAGGCAGCATAGAGATCCAAAGAACGCATTGATAAAGGAGCTCACCAAGACCGCAGTAACACAGTCCCTGGAACAGCTCCGCTCGAGGCCACCCGGTGGAGTGAGCGGATTCATGTGGTCCTGAAAAGGCTCCTGAATACAAGGTGAGCTTTGAATCATATTTTAAAGAAAATTGGGGCCAGTCACAGTGACTCATGACTGTAATCCCAGGACTTTGGGAGGCCGAGGCAGGTGAATCACAAGGTCAAGAGATCGAGACCATCCTGGTCAACGTGGTGAAACCCTGTCTCTACTAAAAGATCAAGATCAGCCTGGCCAACATAGTGAAACCCCGTCTCTACTAAAAACACAAAAAAATTAGCCCGGTGTGGTGGTGGGTGCCTGTAGTCCCAGCTACTCTGGAGGCTGAGGCAGGAGGATCGCTTGAACCCAGGAGGCAGAGGTTGTGGTGAGCCGAGATTGTGCCACTGCACTCCAGCCTCAGCCTCAGCAACAGTGCGAGACTCCATCTCACAAAAAAAAAAAAAAGAGAAAGAAAGAAAGAAAGAAAGAAAGAAAGAAAGAAAGAAAGAAAGAAAGAAAGAAAGAAAGTAAGTTAGAGCCGTGCATTGAAGTCAAGAATAGGGCAGGAAACTGGAAAAAGAAATTATCTACTCACAAGCATGACTTTTAAAGCAAGACAGCTCTCTTCTTCTCTGCCTTTGGAACAATTTATTCTTCTGAGATTAATGAGGGGAAGGGAGGGGACCTGTGAGATCAGACGGGGAATGGCTGGGAAGTTGCTCCAGCGATCTGCCTCCTCTCTTTGGGCTGTGCCCAGAAGCAGGATTGGCATGAGAGTTCGGCACCGAGAGAGGGGCTTGGGAAGCCAGGGCCAGAGGAGCCGAGGTGTGAACACTTGGAGGATGCTGACAAGCTGTGGAAACTTGAGATCTCTCAGAGTAGCAGAGATAATCCCAGGGGTGGCTGGAGAGAGGTGGGGGGTAACTGGAAGAGGCCACCAAACATGTGTGAGGCACTTTGAAAGCAGCATCCAAGGATCAGTCTGGATTTACCAAGGTGATTAGAGCGGAAAAGCAGTGAGAGGGGAGGGAGGGAGAAAAACAGCAGGAGACAGAGGGAAGGAGAGAGGAGGGAGGGTATGGCTTGGTCAGGGCAGTCTAGGAAATGCTTTAGTAACAAATAAATCCTGCACCTCTGTGGTTGAACAGCCAAGGTTTGCTTTTTGCTTCCTTGCACGTCAGCCTCCCAGTCACTCAGAGGCCCAGCTGAGGGCGTGCCATCTTGAGATACATTATCCCAAAGCAGGACAAGAACTGGCAGTTCTGGTTTTCAGAGCATGGACTGGTCCTCAAAGCTTCCTCCAGGAAATGGTGCACATCTTTCCCACTCACATTTCATTGCAAGAACAAATCACATGTGCAACGATTTCAAAGAGGTGGAGAAGGTCAAGCCTATCATGTTCTGGAAGATACGGGACCAGACACTTTGTGAACAGCCCCACGGCTGACACAGGGAGGAACGGCGACTGCACAGTCCCGGAACAGCTGCTGTGACGACCTGGTGCTTGCAGAGAGCTCTCCCTAAAAAGGATGCTCTGCCGTCATGATCTCGGGACAGTTTCTGACCCTCTCATCTCAATAAGATGTATTTCATAATTCAAATTCTCAAGGTTAACACCCTGCAGTTTTCAACGTAAAATTGATCTTCATCTGCACAAATGTTAAAATCTGTGCCTAAAGAAACGGTGATCAGTGAAGGAGGCCTGTATTGTGTTCTGGGGCGAGTCATCTCTGCTGAATGAAGAGCTGTGTGACAACAGAATATTCTTTGGGAGGTGGAGGCGTCAGATTGAGAGGCTGCCACAGTTTAGTGAAGACTTGCCATGGGGACCCCCAAAGAGAGGCACCGTTGCATTGTGTTCTGCGGGAGCTGGTCCACAGTCTGGGCGCGGCAGAGCCGTGGGGGCCAGCAGCCCCCAGTGTGGGCAGACAGAGTGCCCGGGGAGTGGGCTGGGGACTGATCAGATGTGTGCTTCTCTCAGGCTCTGTGTTTTGGTGGTAAAAGGCAATTGGGACAGTGATCTGTCCCCTGCCTGATAATCAGCACCAAAATCAAGGAAGTCACATGTCCTTCAGGGATTAAAACATGAGATTGAAACACAGTGGTGTGTAGCGGTCATATGCAGTGGGTGCTTGAAAGAGACGGGGTGACCCTCAAGCCACCAAGACCTGTATGTCCCTTAGTCATCTATCAAAAGCTTACTGGGCACCTCCTATGGACCGGGGATGTTGTGGACACTTGAGGCGTAGTGATGGGCAAGATAGACATGCTGGATGCTCTGATGTGCCCCCAGATCCCCCTGAAGGAAGGACACTGCTGGGGATGTTGCTGGCAGGGAGTCCTCAGCTGTCAGCCCTTTTTGGGGACAGCCTGAGCTACAGGGAGCTGCTTCCCTCAAGATCACAGCTCCAACGAGGAGCACAAAGCCCAGTGGTGTGTGTGCTGACCTGGGACAAGGCTGCGGGGCTAGCCCACCCCCAGAACTCCCTGCGGGGCTGGCTGATGTTTCTGGCGAGCTGGCTGTGGTGTGTTTTCCTGCTGCCCAGTCCTATTCCCTTCCCTTCTCTTCCCTTCCCAAGATGGGGTTCCTGAGAGTACACCCTGGTAAATCTCCATCCTTGTCTCTGACAGTCTGCTTCCCTGGGAGACCAACCTGTCCCAGACACAACCTGTCCTCATGGAGTCTACACACTAATGAGGAAGGCAAGTACCAAACAAGTAAACAAACAAATGTCAGAGGGCGATACGTGTTAGGAGGAAAATGAAACGGTGTAACAGGATGGTTACAGAAAAGGCAACACTGGGTAGAGCCGTCTGGGAGGGTTTGGTGGAGACATGATATTGAGCAGAAACTCGATTAATGGAAATCTAGAGGACAACATCCCAGACAAAGAGAAGGACAAACATAAGGGCCCTAGGACCGACAGAGGGTCTGATACATGTGAGAAAGGAAGAGAAGTGCCTTATGGCTAGGGTCATGCGCACAAGGGGCAGTCACCATGGACTCAGTGAGGTAGGTCAGGGCAGGCCTCTTTGGATTTTACTTAGGGGCAATGGGAGAAAGGGGGATCCTAGTCCATACAGGGGCTTTCTGTGATTTAGAAAAAGGAATTCCTTTCTTAAGTAAAAAAATAATAATAATAATTCCATAAATTACTAGTTCAGTGCATGACTTGAGCAGCCATTCACAATGTCGCTGCATGGGGTAGTGGGAACTGCGAAAGGCTGAGTCCCTCAGCGGAGAATGTAAGCAGGAGAGGAGAGGGGAGTGAGGAGGTAGAAGAGTGTCAGCTCTGGGCTTCAGTCAGCAGTGTCCGGCCTAGTTTGCCCAAACAATCATTCCATAATCCAAACTGCTGTTTAAATCGATGGCCAGACACATGCATCCTATTAGGAATTAGGCAGAGCTGCTTATGGGAAGAGGCACTCCTTGACTCAGCCTGGCTTTCTCAGCCTGCTCACTGGTCACCCCTCAGCATGGGGTACACACGCATCAAGAGTGTGCCTCTGCCTCCCACAGACCCCCCAACCTGTACATGCCCCTAGTTGTCCAGCACAGCTGGGAGGCATGTGTTTCTTT
The DNA here is from genome assembly GCF_007565055.1 of Rhinopithecus roxellana. Taxonomy (NCBI): domain Eukaryota; kingdom Metazoa; phylum Chordata; class Mammalia; order Primates; family Cercopithecidae; genus Rhinopithecus; species Rhinopithecus roxellana. The sequence continues at coordinate 91,333,432 of NC_044564.1, read as the reverse complement.
GGATGGTTAGCTCCATATCTCTAAATAACAAGCTCCATGTCTTAGATCAGATAGAAATTATGTTCAGCGGCCAGCACAGAGAGCCAGCAAAAGTTGCCTAAACAAGATAAAGATTTGTTTCTCTCTCACATAAGAGAATCCATAGGTAAGGAGCAGAAAGATGGAAGGAAATTGGATCCAAATGATTATGGATCTGCCGTAGCAACCCTGAAGTCCCCACGTCTGGCAAGAAAGAGGCAGGAGGAAGGAAAACGGGGATGTCCCAAGCGTTTTTTGACTTTTTAAGGAGCATGCTCCTAAGTCCTACCAACAACTTCGGTGCAGACTTTATTGGCCCTGACTTAGTCACCTGTGTCCTTACCACCTCTGTCCTGATACAGGTATATCACTATCGTCATTACATTAAGAAAGAAAGTTTCTATATATATGTATTTTTTAGATGGAGTCTCACTCTGACATGAACTCAGCTCACTACAACCTCCAACTCCCAGTTCAAGCGATTCTCCTGCCTAAGCTTCCAGAGCAGCTGGGATTATAGGCACCTGCCACTGCATGTAGCTAATTTTTTGTATTTTTAGTAGAGAGAGGGTTTCATCATGTTGGCCAGGCTGGTCCTGAACTCCTGACCTCGTGATTCACCCACCTTGGCCTCTCAAAGTGCTGGGATTACAGGCGTGAGCCACCGTGCCTGGTCCTCAAAATGTCTATTTTTATGACTATGTGGGTATTGTTTGCTCTAGTTCCATGAAATGAATCATTTCTTTTCTTATAAAGTTTTTTTGTTTTTCCTAGAGTTGTGAATAGGCTTTGTTTTTGTACTGTCTGCCATCATCACAGCTTCAGCCTCCCTGCCCTCCTGTCTCTGCAGTCTCCGTCATATCAGGTATTCTCTCTTTCTTCCTCACAAAGGCCTCCTCCTCTGTGGCTGAGAGCAGGGTCTGCAGCACAGTCGTTATTCCTGGACTTGCTGTTACCACTCTCAGGTAGGCACTATTTCCTGGGTTCCATGTCTTTTTCCTTCATTTACTGGAACTTCTTTTTGCTGGAACTTTCCTGCTTGATTACTCCTAGACCAACAACCCAAGAGGTGCTGGTCCAGGCCCCAGACATACAGAGAAGAATGAAGCATAATCTCTGCCCTGAAGGGTTTCACAGCCTGCTGATGGGGAAGACATGTGGAAAGATACATAGTAACAGGTAAGTGCGCTTACATGCTCGGTGAGCGGGACAATGACATCTATTCGTGGGATCAAGCAAGGCTTCAGAGTAAAGGTGACACCAGGTTTTGCAAGAAGACTGAGTGTTTGCTCACTGGAGAAGTGGAGGAAGGCAATTCCAGGGAGAGGTCACCGCATAGGCAAACGCGCGAAGGCATGACAGGGACAGCTAGCAGAACGGTTCAGTGACGCTGAAGCATAGAATACGTTGCAAAGGTCAGGGCTCAAGCATAAAGAACCAAGCATGTTTCCAAAGTTGCACACAACCCATTTATAAACTGCTGAGCATGTCTTGTTTGCAAGTTGTGAGTGACCTAAGCAGGTCTGTAGAAGTGGACAGGGCATTTAAAAACCCGAACATTTCTGCCCAGAAAATCAGGTCTCTTCAATTCTGATTGCCAGCCTTTCAGTCCCAATTCAGACAGAGGAAGCAGAAGGGTTTCCATCAGACCTAGGCAGCACTCAAGGACAAATTGCTTGAGTTTTCTCAAGAGATAAAGACTTTTTATTACAATGTAACAAAGTATAATTGGTTTAGTTAATCTAGTATGCAAAATCTTGGGTGTTCTTGTGCTATGAAATGTTACGATTCAAAATAATTTAGGCTTTCTCTAGCACTGCAAACCTCCCCTGCCTGAAAGTGCTAAAATGTTTCTTACTTAGACTCACACTTCGCTTTTCCTTCAAAACACAGAGCTTGCCCAAGTCACGGAGGGTAAAGACCTCCCTACCCCTTTCCCACCTTTTTGGATTATTGGGTTTTTTTCTATATTTGTCACATTTCTAAGTGCTTCAAAGGGGGCTGGGGCAGACATAACCTCACCTCATAGACTCCTTCTGGCTCCACATCACAAGTCTCCTGGGTATTTTTACATTATTATTGGTTGAAACATTTTAAAAATATCTTTCCTCTATAAATGTGTGTGTGTGTACAGCTTCCCTGTCTCCCTGAAATGCCCATTTATAGGTAGGAAGCAGCCAGTTGCACAACTGTTTTATGAGAGGCTCATACCTCAGAAAAACTACTGTCGCACCCCTTCATATGAGAACCCAGAAAAAGGTTCTTTATCCTCGCTGTCTTTTCAAATTGTTTTTGCCGTTACAGATCAAGGTGTTCCAGTGATTTTGTCAGGATAGCTCTTTAGAAAAAAGGAATCAGAGAGGAAAAGAGCCAGTTAAATGGGTTGAAGGAACTGTGGGAAGGTGTGTACATGAGTGGGGCGGGAGGAGGGGGCCTCACACGAATAATATTTGAAATTTACCTCTACACTTGAAACCTAGTTGACAAAAATGTTGTTATGGAAATTCTAATGTATTGGGTTTCATGTGTTTGTTTCCAGCGGATATCACAGGAGCACTGGTCGGATGCTGGGGGCTTCCCGGACAAGCGAGCCAGAGGAACATGAAGGTCCTGCCATCAAGGAGCGTGACAGGCCTTGGGGCCGCCAGACCAGGAGTCCTTCAGAGGGGCCTGCCACACTCCTCACGTTTCAAAATGATTTTCCACCCTGAACATTACACTGTCTGTCACTTTCAAAGAGCCTTTGTGTTTTGTTTGAAACAGGGTCTCGCTGTGTCACCCAGGCTGGAGTGCAGTGGCACGACCTCGGCTCATTGCAGCCTTGACTTTCTGGGGTCAAGGGATCCTCCCACCTCAGCCCCCTGAGTAGCTGGGACTACAGATATATCCCACCACACCTGGCTAATTTTTGTATTTTTTGTAGAGATGGGGATCTGCCATGTTGCCCAGCCAGGTTGGTCTTGCACACCTGAGCTCAAGCAATCCTCCTGCCTCAGCCTCCCAAAGTGTTGTGATTACAGGTGTGAGCCACTGTGTCTGGCTGCAGAAGATTTGCTTTGATTCAGCCCATATCACTATGGTTTTCTTTCTATAAAAACCCCAGCATTCCCACTAAGGATGCTTGTTGCTTCTGGAAAGGAGTATTTAAGTATCAGTCTTCCTTTCCAAAATTCAAACCCAAGCCAATGTCCTTCTGGAATCATTTCTAGATGTGTGTGTATGTATGTACAGACATATATATGTATATAAGTATTTACATATTGTGTGTATATATTAAAATTTATATATTTACTCACATACATGCATGTATACATATATAGTACAAGCATATGCATATCTATGTATATGTATTTACATTTCTGTTTGTGCCTCATTTTGTCTTTATACTAGAAAAATGCAATATTGACAAAATCAAAAATAAATTGGTTTGTGGTTCTAGATGTCACAGCAGTGACCGCAGGCATTTAGGCATTTCGTAATGGTCACTGGGTCATCTCTCTAGGCCTGCCACTGTTTGGAAGTAATATTATACAGCTCCAGTTACAAAGCCATGCACTTGACTAAATCCTCATGTGGCAGAGAGAAGCCCTCTGCCAGGGGGAGAAACCCAGTCCCGTGATCAAACCCCTACTGGGCTGATCAGTTATTGGCAAGTTCCCCCTGCATGCTGGCTGGGGTGCTGTGGGGTTTCCTCCGGGACAAGTTCTCAACTTCAGTGGCACATCGGAGTCATGGAGAGCTTCCAAAAATCCTCCTGTTGGGGTCCTTCCTTTATGGGGTCCCCTCTGATGGGAGTGGGTGGGGCCTGGCTCAGGGATTTTGAAATGTGACTCCTGTGTTGAGCCCAAATTGGGAACCCTGGCAGCAGGGGTCATTGGGATTTGAGGACACAAAGTAAGAAGGCAGCCTGTCTTGTCTTTTCCCAGGTGGAAGGCGGTGGGGAAGAGCAGGAGGGGCATGCGCGGTGCCCCTGGAGGCCACCTGCCTGGGCTTGCCCAGGGCCGGCAGCCTCGGAGGCTGTGTGGAGGTGGCGGCCGCACATCTGGCCCTGAGCACTGCACAGACTGTGGAAATCCTGTAAGATAAGCTCCCAGGAATGAAAAGAAGGCGGTCTAAACTTTCTGGGTCCCAGTGCCAAAGCAGGAGGTCCCAAAACCGCAGGGTGGGGGCAGGATCATTTGCGGACACCAAAAGCCAAAGGCCAAGAGGACTCTGTTTTAGCAGATTAATTTATAAGAAAAATATCAGAAGCAAAGGCACACATGGGAATATTGTTATTGGAAAGAACATTTTGCAAAGGAATTTTTATAAATGGAAACTGCTTCAAGTTCAAGCCATATTTAAAAACACAACCACATGGGTGGCAGGAAAGAGGGTACCAGCTGTGTTCAAATATTTTCCTAAAGGGATGGACACCCAGCCCCCCTCAGCTGTCCCCAAAGGGCGCAGGAGGGTCTGTGGAGCCTGCTTACTTTGGGGGCCCTGGACTTGGCCCTTGGAGGCCTTGGTGACCCGGTGAGGATAGTAAAACATGGTAGCTGTTCCAGGAGCACTTTCTCCAGAGATAAAGACTGTTCTTTACCAAAGATGATTCCAGGAAAGTTCATTTTAGAAGTGGAGAGGAGAAAAGTATGTACGAATCGCACCTGAGTGCAGATTTAAGTCTATGGTATTTGCCCAAAGAATCACTTGGGAAATCTTTCCCTTCCTTTGACCCACAGCAGAATAAAGGAGATTAATTTTGGGTGGACGGTTGGTGGCAGAACTTGAGGGAATTTCGGAAAACTGAAGAAAATAACTACTTGAATAGACCAGAAGTGAAGGTTTGCTGTGATGTGCAGCCCAAAATCTAGTTCAGGCCATCTCCTGTGACATTTTTAAAAATTGCTGTGTTTGACACAACCTTAGGCCTGAGAAAACTTTACTTTCCTAGAAAAGCACATTTACGTGGAAACCCGGCACACTCCCCAGCACTCAGCTGCAGGAAGTCGGCCCTGGTTCCCCATGGCATCTGCAGAGCAGTGGCTGGCATGGGGCAGGCCCCCCAAGCGCATTTGTGCATAAAAGAGGGGAACGCCTCTCCTGTGAACGCCCGGGGAGCAGTTCTGAGGTAGACAAAAGACACTTAATACACATTTTCCCCCAAATTAATCATCTCGGTTCCAGGAAACAAAAACAGACTTTTCTGGACTTCTATATATTGCATCATAGTGTATCAATGCAATCAGTGGAAACAACGCCGCTCCTCTTATTACTAACGATTAACACATTGTGGGCACACGCGATGGACTCAGGCGTTGCTGGAGAAGATTTGATTCAGATATTATTTTAAGTCTGTTTTCTATTGCTTGTAGTAGAATACCTGAAACTGGGTAATTCATAAAGAAAAGGAATTTATTTCTGACATTTCTGGAGGCTGCAAAGTCCAAGTGCATCTGGTGAGGGCGCTCTTGCTGGCGGGGGCTCTGCAGGGTCCCAGGGTGGTGCAAGGCATCCCACGACGAGGGGGCTGAGAGCAGCAGCTCAGGTCTCTCTTCCTCTTCTTATAAAGCCACCCATTCCTCTCCCTAATAATCCACCAGTCCATTGACCCAGTAATCCATTCATCCATGAATGAATTAACCCATTCATGAGGGCAGAGTGCTTACGACCCAGTCACCTCTCAATGCTGCCACACTGGGGGTTCAATTTCAAAAGGAGTTTGGGAGGGGACAGATATCAAGACCGTAACACATATATGAACGCATTGTTATCCTCCAAACTGTGTAAGAACTCCTGTGCCCATTTCAGAGATGAGGAAATGGAGGCACAGAGGATTTAGTAATGACACTCAGCTAATGAGTGGTGAAATGGAGACCCCAGCACAGGCAGCCTGACCCTAGGCTTTGTCCCTCCAGCCACTCCTGCCTGTTCACTCCAAGGTTATTGAGTGGATACCCACGGATTTGCCTGCTCACGCCTTCCCTCCGGATGCCCTGCCACGCTCCACCAACATGGTTCCATGACAGCTTTGGTAGTATCACCTGGCCCTGCCCCTGCCCCTGCCCATGGTTCACTGTTCTACAGACAAGCCCTGAACCCATTGTTAATGAATTCTTTCCCCAATCTATTTCAACTTGAAACTACACAGGAGACAGGGTCTATTTCTCGCTGATAGTTATAAAATCTGGAGCTGTTGGGAACTGTATTTGCCACCACAGGGAGGAATGCACTCCACAGCCAGAGAGAAGGAAGCCTGAGCTCCAGAGAAACAGGAAGCAGAGGCAAGGAGAGTCCTGGGGCATGGAGCCTCTGCTTCCTACAGTGCACAAGGCTGCTGCCTTCCTGCCACTGGGATCCACAATCACGGTAATGTTTCTCCTTCTGGCTGAAGCTAGTTTGAATGGGGTTTCTGTAACTTGCAACCTAGATAGTTCTAACTAGTTAGAGGAAGAAACTCCATTCTGAGCCCCAAACCAAAGATGTCAGAAGTCCTTTTGTCCTTTTTTTTTCCTACAAAGAAGGTCTTCGTCCAGAGAGCGATGTTGGCCTCTCCTGCAGGGTCTTCCCCATAAAGCCAGGAGTGGTCAGGAGGACTTCACACCTGTGTTGCTACTCCAACCACTTCCAAAGATGGCTACATCAATTTAGCCCATGATCCCTTGTGATGTGACTTTGCCACGACTTCCATCAGGAAGTGGAATCTGTTTCCCCTCCTCCTAAATTTGGGCATGACATGTGGCTTGCTTTGACCAACAGACTGCATCAGAGGTGGGGTTATGTGATCTCCAAGGCTCGATCTCCAAGGTCCAAGTTGACCTTGGACCTTTCAGCCCAGCTGACCCTCCAGCTGAATGCAGCCACGTCAGTGAGCCCAGGTGAACCAGTGGAGAAACCAACCTTTGGAATCAAGAGTGATAATTGATTGTCGTCATTGTAAGTCTCCAGGCGTTGAGGTGGTTTCTCTCATAGCAGCAGAATAAGGGTGAGGGTGAAGCCCAGTGATGGTTCTGAGTAGATGTCATTGAAATAAGGGAGACTTGGAGCAAAGGGTTTTAGAGACTGTGTACCTTTTAACACCCAGGGCCGAGGACTTGACGAGGGCAGCCTTAGGCTCCCACACTGAAACAACGGCTTGGCATAGAGTCAGTGCAAAAGCATGGCCTCTGTGGGTTCCCTAAACAAGCATGTTTTAGGTTAACTCATTTCCAGTAATAGCGTGCAACAACTTCAACTTTTGCTGATGCAAGCTTTTCTGGCGGAGGGAGCGGGACATGACATAATGAACATAAGAAACGTACGAAAAGCTTCTAGAGAAGATGTGATCCAATCTTTGGCAACACTGATTGGATCCAGAGCTTTGTAAAACCAAAAGCACCAGAAATCTCTCTACTTCTATTCATCACAAATATGCAAGACAGGGGAGCAAGAAAGATTTAAAGAGAGGAGAGGAGGAGGGAAAACAATGAAACAAACCAAATGGCTTCTTGCAGCAGCTGCTTCAGAATCTCTAGGAGTTGACAGTCCCCAGGAATCCAGTGACCAGTTACCCAAGCGCATCCTGGAAGGCAGGGACGGCCCAGGAGCAAATGGAGGCGGAAGTGCTGAGCTAGGCAATTGCATCTGCACCCAGGAGGCTAGTGGCCACGCTGCAGCTACACACAGGGCTCCATCTGCTTCCCTGAGGCTGCAGCAGAATGAGATGTGGCTGGCTGCGCTGATTTGCAAAGCCATTGTAGCTATGCTGTTCCTTCACTAGCCACCAGCAGTCTCACAGGGACTGGGGTCCAGTCTCCCTCCCTCTCTTCCTTCCTTTCTTCTTCATCCTCCAAGAAAGCAAATGGTGAGTCATAGGAAAGGACTCTGTAACTTCAGAGAGATCATTTCAGTGGATATCAGCCCGTCTGAGAGAACTGTGGATGCGAATAAGGAACTTCCAAACTTTTCTTTGAAACCAACCAATGCCACTTTTCAAATGAAATATTCACCAAGGCAAAGGGGAAACATTGTGGTTGAGGGACCAGGAGGGGGAGCAAGGAGCCTACTCGGGTGGCTGTGACAAAGCACCACAAACAACAGAAGTTCTCTGTCTCCCAGTCTGGAGGCGAGAGCCACAGGATCCAGCATCATCAGGGCAGTTCCTCGTGAGGCCATGAGGGAAGATCTCTCCCCTTGACTTGTAGATGGCCATCTTCTCCCTTCACACGGCCTTCCTTGTAAGCATATCTCTGTGTCCACCTTTCCCCTTTTCAGAAGGACACGGGTCACACTGGACGAGGGCCCACTCTAGTGACCTCACTTCACTTGATGGCCTCTGTAAAGCCTCTGTCCCCAAAGACGGTCACATTCCGAGTTCCTCGGGGTGAGGACTTCATATGAGGAGCATGATTCAACTCACGACAGAGCCTTTCCTGCTCGGATCCATCCCCTCTGAGGGGGGCTTGTAGGACAACACCATGGAAATGTTCCTGAGCTGTGAAATGGTCAACAGAAAGACGGCAGAGAGGCTGGAAAGGACGAGAAACAGAGAAACAGCCACAGGTTGATGCCCAGGGAAGAAGCACCTTTAAAAGGCACCGCATCCTTAGGGGCAAGGGCAGGGCCTGGGCTGGGGACTGACTGTGGCAGTTTGTTTGTTGGGGGAATAAGTGAGACTAAAGGTACCATCTTCAAGCAAGAGTAATCAAACAGTGTGTCCCTACCACAAAGATAAACTTATAAATCAGCGAAATAGCTGACCTGATCTTTCTGACCTGAGAGGTCAGAAATATACCCTATGTTCTCTCTCTTAGGTAGATAGATAGATAGATGACAGATACATAGCTGATAAGTATAGATAGATACATGCTAGAAAGATGATAGATACATAGATGATAGAGATATAGATAGATAGATATATAGATAGATAGATGCTAGAAAGATGACAGACACAGGCGGGGTGCAGTGGCTCACGCCTGTAATCCCAGCACTTTGGGAGGCTGAGGCAGGTAGATCACGAGGTCAGGAGACTGAGACCATCCTGGCTAACACGGTGAAACCCCGGCTCTACTAAAAACACAAAAAATCAGCCAGGTGTGATGGCACGTGCCTGTAATCCCAGCTACTCAGGAGGCTGAGGCAGGAGAATCACTTGAACCTGGGAGGCAGAGGTTGCAGTGAGCCAAGATCCCACCATAGCACTCCAACCTGGGTGACAGAGAAAGACCCCATCTCAAAAAAAAAAAAAAAAAATGACAGATACACAGATTATATATATATATATATATATAATAGAGAGAGTGATCTAGCAAATGCCACAAAATGTTAACAATGGGTGAACCTGGGTGAAGGTCATATTGGTGTTCTTTTTATTAATACTATTCCTGCACATTTTCTGTAATTTCTGTATATTTGAGCTTTTTTAAAAAAAGAATACATGTGGTCTAATATTACTTATCAGCCTGGGTACGAGGCTGACCTCACCCACAAATCCAGACCTGGGGACTCAAGCTGGGAAGCTGGCATGAGTCCTCACTCAAAGGGGTACCTATTCAAGCAGCTTTTGTGTTCTCACTCAAGAAGGGTCAGTTGCTCATTTAATATTGAGACCTCAGCGCTAGAGAAAACAGCCTGTGGGTGGAGGCTTTTGTTTTTAAGTTTTCATCTATTTTTCTCTTTGGAACAGCCTTGATTGAATACCATACAATTCACATATTTAAAGTGCACAATTCAATGGTTTTTAATATATTCACAGTTGTGCACTCCTCACCACAAATCAACTTCAGAACACTCACCACCCTAAAAAGAAATGCTGTACCCTCTCGCTATCACTCCTCGCATCCCACTCTGTGCCCAGCTCTGGCAGCCACTGATTTCCTTTCTGCTCTGTAGATTTGCCGGCTTCATCTACACGTTTGGTGGGAATCACATTGTATATGGTCTTTCGTGTCTGGCTTCTTTCACTTAGCACAGTTTGCTTGCGGTCACCCGTTGTAGCACACACCAGCACTTCATTCTTATACACACGAGCGGAAGATGGCTTCTGAGTGGTGGCTCCCAGGTTGTTCATCTCTTCATTGAAGGCTGAGACCTCCGAGCTCAAAACCCCACTGACATCAAACTCAGAAATGTACATATCCAGTTGTTTTGGGAATTGCAGAAACAAGCAGACTTTTAGCCATTTAGGGCCTGCCTGTTTTGCATTCCTCAGGAGACCTCATTCACTACCTGCCGGACACTGATAAGATTGAGCCTCGTGGTTGTAAGAACAGTCCCAAGGTGCTACTACCTTCCAAGGCTCTCGGACCCAGAGACTCCCCGCCACGCTGCCAAGCAGCAGCTCCCAGGCACAGAAAGCTCCTTTTTGGTTCCCTTCCCATTTCCCTTGCCTCCTCCCCTTCTGGAAGGTGCATCCCCCCACGCCCCCACCATAAGCCGCTTGAAAGTCTCACACAGCAAAGGAGTTCCCTACTCATGCAATGGTGTCCCAGCGCCACAAGGTGAAGCTTGTGTGTGTCACTATCCCTCACGGTCACCTCTTTTTCCTTGATGAGCCCCCAAATCTCTCAAGCCCTCTACAATTCCTTTTTACTGCTGAATAGCATTCCATTGTATGGAAATACCATATTTGTGTATCCATTCATCCACTGATGGACTTTTAGTTATGTGCACCCTTTGGCTATTATGGACAATGCTACTCTGAACATTTGTGCTGTTTTTGATGGAACATCTGTTTTCATTTCTCTTGGGTATAGACATAATGGTAGAATTGCTGGTCATATGGCAACTCTGTTTAATCCTTTCAGGAGCTGCCAGCCTGTTTTCCAAACTGGCTTCACCATTTGCATTCCCATCAGCAAAGTGTATGAGGGCTCCAAAGATTCCGCCTCCTGGCTAACACTTGCTATTGTCTGACTTTTCTATTCTAGTCATCCTAGTGCTTGTGAAGTGGTTTCGATTTCACTTTTCTGATGACTAATGATGTGAAGCATCTTTTCACGTGCCATTTGTATATACCTTCCTTGGAGAAGTATCTATTCAGACGTTGTGCTCATTTTTCAATTGGGTTACTTGGCTTTTTATCATGGAGTTGCAACAATTTTTCATACATTCTCAATACAAGTCCCTTATTGGATATATGACTTGCAAATATTTTTCCCTTTCTTTGGGTTATTTTTTTACTTTGTTGATGGTGTCTTTTGAAGCACAAAAAAATTCTAATTTCAATGTATCTATTGTTTTCCTTTGTTGCTTATGCTTTTACTGTTATATCTAAGATGCAGACTGTATCTTCATTGCCAAATCCAAGGTCATGAAGATTTACTCCTAGGTTTTCCTCTAAGATTTTTATGGTTTTAGGATCTTATATTTAGGTCTTCGATCCATTTTGAGTAATTTTTTGTATATGGTGTTGGTTCTTTTGTGTGTGGCTATCCACTTGTCTCAGCACCATTTGTTGAAAGACAATTCTTTCCCTGTCAACTAGCAACCTTGTCCACAATCAATGAAACATACACATACAGGTATGTTTCCAGACTCTATTCTACTTTGTTGATTTATGAGTTTATCCTCATGGCAGAACCACAATGTGTTAGTCCATTCTTTGTTGCCATAAAGGAATACCTGAGGCTGAGTAATTTATAAAGAAAAGAGGTTTATTTGGCTCATGGTTCTGCAGGCTGTATAGGAAGCATAGCACTGGCAACTACTTCTGGTGAGGCCTCAGGAAGCTTCCAATCATGGTGGAAGGCTCAGAGGAGCCGGTGCGTCACATGGCAAGAGAGGGAGCAAGAGAGAGAGAGAGAGAGAAGAGCTGCCAGGCTCTTTTAAACAACCGGATCTCTTGTGAACTCACAGAGTGAGTAAGGACAGCCCCAAGCCATTCATGAGGGATTCAACTCCATGATCCAAACACTTCCCACTAGGCCCCACTTCCAGCCCTAGAGGGCACATTTCAGCATGAGATTTGGAGGGCACAAAACACCCAAATCATTTCACACGCTGTCTTCAATATTGTTGCTCAGGGGTGGAGCCTTTCACGTGACTCATTCCCCCTGCTGATGAGCTCCCAGTTAGGGCCCAGCCAGGTCCCGCCCCTGCCCCTGTGAGGGTGGGGCCTTCTAAAGGTGCAGCTGCCCTGGGTATTAGCACCTGACTATGTCTCTGGCCATATCCTGTGTGTGTTCTCCCTTCCCACCCTTCTGTTGGTCTTCACAGCTCAGGAGAATCTCCGTCAGCCCATGGGCATAGCTTCTGAACACCTGGAGCAGTGTGAGTTTTGGTGGAAGGCAGGGATCACCCTCACAGCCTGTGGGAGGCAGGGGCTTCCACCACACTTTCTGATCCCCACCAACACAGGCCTTTGGGGTTGGCTGTACTTGTTCCGCTCTGGTGCAAGAATATCAAAGTTGAGAGACAGAGCAGGTATTCCAATGAGAGAAGTTATACCTGAAAGAAAAAAAGTATGGTCCAATCCCTCGTAACACTTAGACCACTAGCTGTCAAATATCTCCAGCCTTCCATCCTCTCAAAGGGAGGTCAGAAAAAGATGCTGAGAAGCGAATCCATTTGTCCTCGGGAGGATCATGGCTTTAAGAGCCTTCCTCAATCTGAAACATTTCTTTTTTTTTTTTTTTTTTGAGACGAAGTCTCACTCTGTCGCCCAGGCTGGAGTGCAGTGGCCGCATCTCAGCTCACTGCAAGCTCCGCCTCTCGGGTTTACGCCATTCTCCTGCCTCAGCCTCCTGAGTAGCTGGGACTACAGGCGCCCGCCACCTCGCCCGGCTAGTTTTTTGTATTTTTAGTAGAGACGGGGTTTCACCATGTTAGCCAGGATGGTCTCGAACTCCTGACCTCGTGATCCACCCATCTCGGCCTCCCAAAGTGCTGGGATTACAGGCTTGAGCCACCGCGCCCGGCCAATCTGAAACATTTCTTCAAAGAGAATGTTTACAAACTCACTAGAGAGCACAATGGAATCGAAAACGGGAAGGACACTGAAAAGGGGAGAAGATTGCTATCTTCAGGAGAGAAGTGCCATGGAAAACAGACTTCCCAGAAGAGTGCTTTTCCCTACCAATGAGGGACAGGCAGAGAGCTTGGATTGTACGTCTCCAGAACGAGGTCACTCAGGCGCTTTGCTGGGAACTGAGAAGAACTTATATGATCTGGGCACGTCTTTAACCAAAGGATCACTGGCAATGGTTGTGGGCAGAGACAGCGTTGGCTAATCTGTGCCATCTGGAGCCCAGCTGGAAGGGATGGGGGTGCAGGTAGAGTCCAAAGACACCTTAAAGGGCTTCTTTGTTTCCTAGACTAGGAACCAGCATCATCATTTTGCAAATAGGAAGTGAAAGATAGGGAAGGCAGAGACCAATGCCTGGCTGAAGTTGTAAGATCAGAATTCCAGAATCTGTACCAGCACTACCACCACTAGCCCCACCCTTAGAGGCAAGGGAGAGGGCATAGAAGGGAAGAATGTAAAGTCATAGAGAAAAGGTCATGGCACACAGGGCTGGCTTACAGAGACCTGCCGTGTCCAGAGAGGCTCATCTCAGGTCCCCAGTCTTCTCTGCTGAGACGCTGGGGCCAGTCTTTTCTCCCCCCTTGCCTTTAGCAGTGCCTTATTTCCAGTAAGCAATAGGAGAGTCCAGGGCTGCCGTGAGGAATCCAAGAGTGGACTTAAGGGTCTCCTTTGCACGAGAAGCAGAGAATGCAAGATGGCGAGGGCCTCTGTGGCTGCGCTCTGTGGTGGTCCTGGGGCATCAGTCTGTTTCTAAGGTGTTGTAGGCAGGGATTTTCTTTCATACCATAACATTATTTTTAGATGATAAATACATGTTCATTTTAAAAATGTGTTAAATCAAGTTTCACCTGAAGCTGCCTCCTTACCTATTTTAAGTTTGGTCTAAAGGTTTTTCTGTACATCGTGAACTATAACAACTATAGGTGTAATCAGACCTTAGCCTCCACTTGTGCCAATCACCGAGTTTTGGCCAATCAAATGTAGCTGTTTGAACTCTATTCAAATAAGGCAAATGCCAAGTCATAACCAATCTGACTGCTTCTGTGCCTCACTTAGATTTTCCATAGGTCACTTTCCTTTTTCTGTCCGTAAATCTTCTTCCACCACGTGTCTGCGCTGGAGTCCCTGACCCTGCTCTGGCTGAGAAGGCTGCTTCATACGCGCATCACTCATTGATCAATGATCCTCCTTTAAATTTAATTCGGCTGAAGTTTTTCTTTTATCAAATGCAAATAAGCAAAAGGATAATGACAGTTACCTGGAGTCCCACCTGCCAAGTTAACTGTTTGTGTCATTTTCATCTTTTCTTCGTGATTTAAAAATACCCACATGCATTTGGGAGTTATACCTGATATAAATGATGAATTGATGGGTGCTGACGAGTTGATGGGTGCAGCACACCAACATGGCACAAGTATACATATGTAACAAACCTGCACGTTATGCACATGTACCCTAGAACTTAAAGTATAATTAAAAAAACCCCACATGCATGTACACACACACACACACACGTGATTTCTTCAAAAAATGGCATCTCACTATAATACTCTTTTGTATGATTTTTGTTTTCATTCAGCTATATATGATGAATATCTTTCCATGTCAACTGGAGTCTTCCACGCATCTTTGTGTAGGCTGCTGAACGTTCCCGTCCCATGGATGACGCATCCCAGCCTTCTACAACTTTTCTCAATGAAACAGAGGTCTAGAAAAAGGAGGACCAGCAAAAATAGTGGTCCCATGCCAGGCAAACACTGAAACCCCAGCCCTGGGTGACACGTGGACTGCAGCCTCATGAGAAGCCCTGAGCCTGATCACTCAGTTCAGCTGTGCGCAATTCCTGACCCACAAAATCTGGAGAACACTAGATGTACTTTGCTTTAAACTGCCGGTAATTCATTAAGCAACAATAGATACTAATAAACTTAATATCTGTGTAACCTCAAGCAAGTCACCAAATCAATTCTTGCCTCAGTTTCCTCATTCATCAAATAGGAATTAAGATAATAATCATACAAATCTACTTTACAGAGCTAAGGTGAGGATGTAATGAGTTGAGATATGCTTAAAGCAGTGTCTGCCACAGAGGTGGTTTATCACACATAAATGTGGGCTAAGATTTTTGCAGCATCAACAGACTCTGTGGCCCCTTCAAGGATACACCACTGGGTTAGTCTGTTTTGCAGTTATAAAGAAATACCTGAGACTGGGTAATGTATAAAGAAACGAGGTGTATTTGGCTCCTGTTTCTGCAGGTTGTACAGCATGGCACCCAAATTTGCTTGGCTCCTGGTGAGACCTTAGGAAGCTTTTGCTCGTGGCGGGAGGTGAAGCGGGAGCTGGCTCATCACATGGTAAGAGAGGGAGCAAGAGAGGGAAGCCAAGCTCTTTAAAGCAATCAGATCTTACAGTAACTAACAGAGAGCTCACTCCCTATTGTGAGGACAGGACCCAGGCTTTCAATGAGGGATCTGCCTCCATGACCCAAACACCTCCCACCACACCCCACCTACAACACTGGGGGTCACATTTCAACATGAGATTTGGAGAGACAAACCTCCAAACCATGTCAACCACCTTCCCTGCTTCAGAAGATTGGTTGGCCCCTCTTCCCCTGTTCGTCCCCCTAAGGTGCCCCATCCGTCCCCCTATCTGTGTATTCGCTAAGTCTGGCAGGGAATGAGAGGACTTTGCAGAGCAGAAGGCACATTGCTGGGAAGTGCCAGTGGCCCCCTCTGTCACCCACCATATGGGTGCTCTCTCAGCTCCTCAGAAAATCAGCTGGAAACCTTGCTTGGCTGATGTGTGGGGGAGCCCAGGCGCAGAGCACAAATCTGGAAGCCTGTTGGTTGGCGTTTATCACAAGGCATCCCTGCGGGGCTGGCAGAGCATCAGCAGCTCCATGAGGCAGCTGGAGAAAACCGGCTTCCTGCTCTGCAGACCCCAAAACACAGCAGTGCAGCTCCCAAAGCATCATTCCACTGCTCTGCCAGACCTCAGATCTCTCTGTACTCCTGGGGTTTGGTAAACTTTAGATGTCAAAGATCCTTTCCTGTCCATCTTCTTTACTCATACCTTCTCCTACAGAAACTCCAAACTTCCCCATCCATCTTTTCACCAGAGTGAGGCCAGGGCCTCTGAATGTCTTCTTCTCATTTCCTGTACCACCCACCTTCCTTTTTCCTCATAGCCGCTCACAACCTAGACAATTTCTACTCTCTTATCTGGCAAGAAAATTCACTTCTACCTCCTGATCCCACCTTGATTTGGTGGACACGGCTGTTTTCAGTTATCCCCCAAAGTCATATGCCTTTTTTACCCATGGGTGTATGCCAGAGAGAGGTCCGCTGCTCAGGCCACTTAAATCCTCTTCAAATGTGAGTTGCCCCTCACGCTGTGGGGAGGAAACAGACCCAAAGGGGAATAGGACCTGAATGAGCTGCCAGCTAGTTGTAACCCCAGGAATAAAATCCAGGTGCCCTGACCCAAACTGGAGACTGCTGGACAACAGACCCGGCCTGTTGCCTGCGTGCAATCAGTCACGCGGGAATGATGGTTACTTTTCCACACTGCCGACAGGATCAGCTCCCGGTGAGCTGGACCTGATGAAGTAAGGGGCAACCTACTGTTGACCTTCACTACAGAGCCTTGGCTGTAGGAGATACCCAGGAGATACGGGTTGACTTGAATTCATCATTTATTTCAAAGCAGACGGCCGAGGAGGTGGAAGAGGTCAGAGTTAGTTTGCAGACACAGAAAACCTCACTTTCTGGTGGATTCTTTCTAGGAGGTGCATTTCACAATGGCTGTTTTACCTCTTAATGCCCTGGCAGCTTCCACAGGGCCTTACTGCACATATTCTGAGTGCCAGGAAAAATGATTTCTTTCACTACCAACCATGGTTTTTAATATGTGAGCATGTGGCTCTGCTGCTTCTTTTCAATCTCCCTCCACTAGTGCTGAGCTATGGCCCCAGGGAGGAAACCAGAAAGGCAGAGTGGGTTTGCCTGATTTGTCCAAGGGTGTATTTTAGTATTGGCAGCAGAATTCCCTCCTCTCCCCTTTCCTCCCTCCCTTCCTTCCTCCTTCTTTCCTTCCCTCCTTCCCTCTTTCTTATTCTCTCCATTTTCCTTCTTTCCCTTGGGAGACATTGCAGCCACAGTGGGTGGGTGGGCGGACAAGTGGGTGGATAGTCAGATGGAAGAGGGAGTTTCCTTCTTGGCATTCTCATAATTGGTGTGTGATTGACATTCCATTCATCTGGAGGACGGTGATATTAATCGGAAACAGCTTGAGCTAAAACTGCCTCTAGTGTCACAAACATGCTGAACTCGGGCAGGGTCTCCTGTCTCCCTTCTACTGATCAACTCCTTCTCTGTTTTAAACAACACTCTCTCCAAGTGTCCTTCGCCTCAGGTAACCAGCACATGCAGTTTTTCTCATTTAAACTAAAAAAAAAAAAAAAAAAAAAAAAAAAGAAACCCTAAACCCGTACAGTGGAATGTGCAGTGAAATTCCAGGTGCCTCTCTGCACAGGAAACTTTTAATTGTTGTACACTGGCAGAAAAAGGTTCACTCCTAAACTAGCAAAGATGATGTGCTCCCTACTTACATAAAAGAAGTTTTTCTATACCCACAACTCCGGCCCTTGCTGATTTCACCTGCTTCATATTAGAGATCACTGCAAACCAGCACAAGGCCATTCCAGTGCACTCCTGATTGTGGCTGTATTGTATTCCATGGCATGGTTCTATTTGATTTGTTTAACCAGTTTTCTACTAATGATCTCAGTCAGTTAGGGGTGCTCCAACAAATACCACAGACTGGGTGGCTTGAAAAACAGAAATGTATTTCTCACTGCTGGGAGCCTGGGAAGTCGGAGATTAAGGCACCAGGAGACCTGGTGTCTGCCGACGATCCTCTCCTGTTTTCCAGACAGATGCCTTTTTGCTGGTGGAGAAAGAGAGTCTCTCCTCTCTCTTCCCATAAGGGTGCGAGGTAAGGCCAGCTGGACTTCTGGGTCCCGTGGCGACTTTCCTGTCTTATGAGAGGATTGTAAAACGCACCAACCAGAGCTCTGTAAAACGCACCAACCAGCTCTCTGTAAAATGCACCAGTCAGCAGAATTCTAAACGTAGCCAATCACAGGGAGGACTGAGAAAAGGACACTCTGATAGAACAGAAACTGGAACATGGGAGGGGACAATAAGGGAATAAAAGCTGGTCACCCCAGCCAGCCTCAGCAACCTGCTGGGGTTCTCATCCATGCTGTGAAATCTTTGTCATTTTGATCTTCCTAAGAAACGTTGCTACCGCTCATTGCTTGGGTCCGTGCTATCTTTTAGAGCCATAACACTCACCGAGAAGGTCCAGCAGCAAGACCAGGAACCCACCAGCAGGAACCAACTCTGGATACAAGGGCCTTATTAACCTTGTCACCACCTAATCCCCTCCCACGGGTTCCCCTCCAAACACCATCACAGTGCTGGGTAGGGCTTCAATATATGAGTTTGGGGGACACAGATACTCTGTCCACAGCATGTCACTTGGGTGCTTTGCAGTTTCCCATGGAGCCTGATTCACATGGGAGCTTCAGGGCGGGAAGAGTGTTCTCCCCGGAAAGTGGGGCCTGGCCGTCCCTGGCCGAAGTCTTCCCTGATGTCATCCTGGTTCCGGAGTCCACAGCCAGTGGCTGAGCCCACAGACCCTGGGAGATGTCCCGGCTGGCAGAGAGGCCCCACCCGTGGTGAGAGAACAGGGCCCAGGGGCTGAATGCGAAGGAGCCAGATAAGGTGCTTGGGTCGCTGGGTTCCCAAGTGGGGATGACATCGGACGGGATCCTTCACAGTGTGGGGAGAATCCGCTTCTGAAAGCCTGAAGACACAGGCTCGAGTCCTGCCTCTATCGACGAGTGAAAAATGCCGGGCTCGGTGACACACTCCCCGCGCTCCAGCTCTGTGATCTGGGGCCACACCTGTCACCCCTTTCTTCCTCCCCAGCTGCCAGCACCTCGGGGAGGGAGGCGCCTGTGCTAAGCCCTGCCATGGGCCAGCAGCGTTCACATGGAGGTGCTTCTCTGAGAAATCCTAGCTTGAGACTCTCTCCCTCTCACACCCTCTCTGCCTTCCTTCCAGCCACACTCTCCTAATGGTTTCTGCGCTCTTCCTTCAGAATCCAAGTGAGGTCAGCAAGTCCTGACTGAGCACACCTGCTCTGTGCAGCACCCTGCTTTCCCCTTTGCCCGCAGGCTTCCAAGCGAGGGGCGACGGCAGTTGTCTAAGATTCCAAGGTCCATGGTCTCCCCTTGGGCCACAGGGCCAAGAAGTCCGCTTCCAGTGGCCTCCGAGGACGGCCCATGGGGGACCATGGGGGCTGGATGCAGCACCACAATCACAAGACTCCCCTTCTGACCTGAAGGGTGGCCTGTCGGAGGGATGACGGGTGGGGAGTCAGGCGTGTTCTGTGTGCCTTGGCTGGCTCCTGCCATCCCGCGACTCTGGCATCGTGATGAGCCTGGGGTCCACGTGGACGCAGCTCTCAGTCTGTCTGAGAGCCGGGAGGCATCATGCTCCCCAGGTTAGGGTCACAGGAGGCTTGAAGCGGGGAGCTTAGAGAACCCTGCGGAATTAGCTGGGGAGACCCAACCAGGAGGTGGTATGTGGGGGGGGGGGGGTGGGGGGGGAATGTCAGGTGGTCCTCACCACCCACCTCACCAGTTCTCGGGGCTATGGGTTTCCCCAGGCCTCCAGCTGCCTCCAGCCTGAGGATGTCTGCAAACTGCTCCAAAGTTTGAGTCGCAGTAACAACGGTCCCCATTCACTGAGGCGTCCCCAAGGCCGGGCACTATCTAAGTCAGGCCTTTTTCTAAACCCCTCAGTGAGATGTCAATGCACACATTTTATAGACAAGAAAACAGGAGCTGGGCTGGATACTGTGCTCCGGGAGCGCAGAGCAGCCCGGAAGCCCGCCCCAGAGGAAGCCTGGGCAGCAGCCTGGGGTGGCAGGAGGGGGTCCTGGCCGGGTGGGGCGGTCGCCTTAGCAAAGCCCTTCAGGCCCTGTCCTCCTTGAATGGGGCTATTTGTCAGTGAACCCATAATATCGGAGCAGACTGAACTTCCTGGCAAACTTTTTGGCAGGCTTTCCCTAATGGAATCTCCAGAGAGAAGAAGTCCCCTGTCCTCCTGGCGTCACTCGCAACCTCCGGCCTGCTCCGCTCCAGGCTGTGCCCGGGGCGCCCTGCCCAGGGAGCTTGTTTGCTCTGGCAGACAGGGAGCCCATTCAGGCCCTCGGTGGCACCCGGTGAGTCTGGCCCGGAGGCCTGGCTGGGCTCCGGCTGGCTCAGGGGGACCTGGCGGGGCCTCCAGAAGCCTCCTTTGGCTCGGGTGGGGCGGGGGCGCTGACTTGACTGGCCCATGAGAACGACTGACTTTACAGTTCCGTCTTGCTCCATAAACCAGAAAGCCACTTCCAGCTGGTGGTATGAAGTCTGGTGGGCGGGTGTCTGGTGCCATCCTGTCCAGGCAGGGAGGGGTCTAGCCTGTGGTCTGTCGCAGGCCAATTTTACAGGCCGCCAGTCACCCGGAGCGGGAGCCCTGGCCATGTCCACAGGGATAATATTTGTTGTACCTGCTCCCGACTGGGGACGCCCACAGCTTCCCAGCTTAGCATTTTAATTACGCTGCCATCAGAGCGCTTTCTTTTTCTACAAGGAGGGGGTGCCTAGACTTTTATTTTTCAAAGGGTGGAAAACACTAGGTTAAGCTTAAACCACATCTGATTATGAAGAGGCTGTGAGTGATTCCACAGCCAGCCGCCACCCAGACTGCCCTGGGTGAGGGCGGCAGAGGGGGCTCGGGCCTGGAGCTCCCCCAGGTCCTCAGTTCCAGCTCTGAGGCAGCGAGAGAACTTGCGGCCTGGGCTGGCCCCGCACAAGGACAGCAGGCCCACCCGCGGGAACACGGGCAGCTTCGCCGCGCACCTCACTTCTTGCCTTGTTGGCTGCGCGGTTCACCAATAGCTGAAGGCTGGGATGTTTAAATATTAAAAATGCTTAGCTAAATAAGCTGGCCTGTTTGGTTTTGCTGATAGTCACAGTCTACCCACAGAGCCCTTTCAAACCTCGTCAGTGTTTTGGAAAGTGGATAAGGGACTCATTCAGTGACGCTCAGGTTTACCCTGAGCCAGGAATGAAGCATGTATTTCATGAAATAAGGACTAGCCTGAGACCACACACAGAGGCGGCTGCTGAACTCCAGCGGCCTCCCTCTCCTCCTTCCCCTCTCCCCCCAACCCCTCCTCCCTCTCTTCCTCCCCTTCCCTCTTTCTCTCTCTCTCTCCCTCGCGCTGACAAACTGGCCATGACTGACACCAGGAAACCCGTAATCGGCGTCAGAGGGGGTTTCCAGGGCTTAGGGGGCCCTTTGTTAGCCTGGAGCTGATGAAAAAATGGATTACGACAGTGTGTGCAGCCCATACTAAAGAGAGCTCACAAAAAAGCCAGGGCCACCTCAACACAGCTTCTCAGAGAAGAAAACGTTGCAGCCAAATGGAATTGTTGAAATCACCTTTGTGTGGGAGAAAAAGCCAAAAAACCAACCAAACAAACAAACAAAAAACCACCTCACACATTTCCCCCAGGAATAAGGCTGGTTTTGTCACAACTTGCCCCTAGTTCAGCGGGTCCAGCAGGTACCCCCACCAACCAGGCCCCGTGTCCCCAGCACAGCCTGAGGAGCCTGGCCGGCCTGGCTGCATGGAGCAGTTGCTTATGTCAAATCCGTCACTGTGGGACGCAGGGGAAACAGGAGGTGATTAGGAGGAGGGTTCTTCGAGGACACACTGGGGCCATGTTACTTGCTCTCTCCTCGCCATCGCCCTCCCTGACTACAAACTTCAAGCCTAGCGAACTGCCTCTGACTGGGCACTGTTTGAAGTTTGGGAGATGTGAGGTGTGAGGCTTTCTTTTTTTCCTTTTGAACTTTTATTTCAAAGTAGGCTCCCGTCTATTCAGGGAGAATGAGGCACTTAAATTCAAGAAATATTTATGGTGCTTCCTAGGTACAATGAACCAGGGTAAATTTGGGGCGGGGGGAGGGTGAGGACTGGGACTGGGCAAGGTGATGGGGGCACAGCCTAGCCCCTGCAGCCCCCAGGGCCTATTGAAATGCTGTAGGGCGCTCCTTATTAAACAGACATTACCCCAAATCTGCAGCCCACGCCGACATCGGCACTGCATCTGGCTGGCAAAGCTGGCAAGGATGTGTCCTGGCTCCTGTTTTCCTTGTCATCCACTCCCCGCCCCCATGGGGTTGGGACTGGAGTCCCTTCCGAAGGCCCCAGGGTGCTTCAAGGAGAGTGACCGGAGTGGCTTGGTGCCTTCTTTCTTCTTACACGCATGCTTTTTGAAATAAGATGTTTTTGCCAAGGACAAGTAAAAAGTGGGGCGCGCTCCGGGGTTCTGGTTTGGTTTGAAATGAAGAACCCACCCAGCTCCAGGGTGTCTCAACCGGGCATACAGATCTCTGACCTCAAGCAGGGCCGCCGGTCAGGAGAAAGAGTTCCTTCCCAGGGGTTTCCCGAAGCCACCTCAGAGTCTGTGACCACCCCAGCTTCTCCAGCCCACACCAGGAACCGCAAAGAAGGAACAAGGGACGATGCAAAGGGTTTCCCTCCACCCATCCCCTTCTTGGGCTGAGAGGCCTCCTGCCACCTCTGCCGCTGGTCAGCCCTCTTCCAACCCCAGAGCTGCTCCGTAATCCTCCTTGAGGTAAAAACAAACCGTTTTTCCTTTGCTCTCACCCCAGAGAAACTGACACAGATGACTTCTGTGACCAGCAAGCAGTTAATTCGGCAGCATGGCGGGGCGTCCTTTAACTCAATTCAATTCCAACACTATCTACCTAGAGACAGCGGCGGATCCCACAGGTCGAGGACTCGCACCCACAAAACTGCCCTCATTTCTGAGGCGGATCGTAAGCCCCTGCTTGTCTACTCTGTCTTTCTGACCAGCCACCTATAAATCGAGGTTCCCACCACGTCCTCCATGGGTTTATTTTGCTAGAGAAGATCACAGAACTCAGGAAGACACCTAAATTTACCATTCCTGATAGATATTACTAGGATACAAATGGAGAGACGCATAGGACGAGGTATGGGGGAGAGGTGTGGAGCTGCCATGCCCTCCCCTGGGGCAGCCATCCTCCAGGAACCCCTGCGTGTTCAGCTGTCCAGAAGCTCTCCAAACCCTGTCCTTATGGATTTTTATGGAAGCTTCATTCTGTAGACAGGATTGATTAAACCGTTGGCCACTGGTGGTCAGCTTAACCTTCAGCCCCTCTACCCTCCCTCTAATCCTGCTTTGATCTTTCACCAGCTCCATCCTGAAGCTACCTAGGGGCTGCCAGCCATCAGGCCGTTCATTAGCATAGAAAAGACAGCACTTCGGGTTTCAAGTCCACTTTACGTCCTTCTGTCATAGAGGTAGCTTCAATCACTGTCCCATAGCAAGGCAGTAATACCCCTCAAGTCGAAATTCTCTGGTCCAAAGTCTCAGCAGTTGTCGGTGGGAGGCGCTCACAGGCTTTTGCCATAAGCTCCAGTTGTTGTCCAGAGAGGACTTTGAAATAGGCCATCTGTCCCTCCCAGCACTCCAGCTTCTACTCTCCACTGTGTGGGTTCAGGCAGTCTTACTGTTCCCATAAGCATATCCAATTCATATTGCTCAGAGTCTGTGACCACTCCGGCTTCTCAGAGTCTGTCGAGGGGTAGATGTGCGTGCCTTCTATTTTACAGTACAAGGCGGGGAGAACGTTCCCCAGGCAGATACAAAGTCCATCCCCACAATACAATCAGATGAAAGAGACACAACCACTTCCCATGAAGCCTGTTCAAATACACCACCTCTCCCCTGCAGGTTTACCTGAATTCCATCCACCCTGACTTTCTCAACTGTAGCTTCCACTCAGACTTTATCAACATGTGCTGGTTTTACAATACTGGGTAGGAAAAGCGTTCCCCAACCAGATACAATATCCATTCCTATGAAACATTCAGGTAAAGGAGGTAGAACTTCTTTGTTTAGAGATGGAGTCTCACTCTGTTGCCCAGGCTGGAGTGCAGTGGTACCATCTCGGCGCACTGCTACCTCCATCTCCCAGGTTCCGGTGATTCTCCTGCCTCAGCTTCCTGAGTAGCTGGGATTACAGGCGTGTGTCACCACGCCCGGATAATTTTTGTATTTTTAGTAGAGACTGGGTTTCACCATGTTGGTCAGGAGGCTGGTCTTGAACTCCTGACCTTGTGATCCGCCCGCCTCGCCCGCCCAAAGCGCTGGGATTACAGGTATGAGCCACCACGCCCGGCCAGAACCTCTTTAAATAAAACCTGTTTAAACATTCCCACTGCCATAACCCTACCGTCCCTGACATGCGTGTATTCTGTCAGTCTAACTAGGGCCCTAGTTAGACTGTGGATTTCAGTACCATAGTGTGTGGAGTTCTCATTTCAAGGAGATCCAGGAATTTCGCTCCACCACTCCCTGGCCGTTTTACCCACTTGTACACCTAAGTGGGTCCCTAGCAGGGAGTTGAGTCAAGGGACCCTTGCTTAGTTTTGTCAATCTTTATCTTGATGAATTTGCGGAATTGGCCAGACAATTTCAGAACAGATTTCTCACGGTCATCTTTGCCTTCCGACTTCTTAAATTTCTCCAAACTGGGGGAAATAACAGCAAACTTCAGTTTGCTAAACAAATGGTCTAAATTGAACAAAAACTGACATTGGTTGAATAACAAAAGACTTTTCGGAATTTTTTGATCGTCAAAAAAAATCTACCCTCCTTCAATATTTGCAGATGTCCAGCAATATCCACTTCGTCTCTGCTAGTATTTTCCATTTTTCAGTCTCTAGAAACTTCTGGAATCTGCTAGTACTCTCTACAGTACGAGTCTAAAAGAACACAGCATTGGCCAGGCACCATGGCTCACACCTGTAATCCCAGCACTTTGGGAGGCTGAGGCAGGTGGATCACGAGGTCAGGAGTTCGAGACCAGCCTGGCCAATATGGTGAAGCCCCATCTCTACCAAAAATAAAAAAATTAGCTGGGTGTGGTGGCACATGCCTGTAGTCCCAGCTGCTCGGGAGGCTGAGGCATGAGAATTGCCTGAACTCGGGAGGCAGAGGTTGCAGTGAGCTGAGATTGCACCACTACACTTCAGCCTGGGCAATAGAGCAAGACTCTGTCTCAAAACAAAAAGAAAAAGAAAAAAAAGAACACAGCATGTAGAACCACACTGAAATTCATCCATGGCCACAGGTGTTTGGACGATGAGGATAGGAAGAGAGAGGCCTGTTCTGGTCTCCCTGTCTGTAGACATTTGCTTCCTGACCGCTGTGGCGGCGTGGCGGCTGGGGCTCAGCCTGTGTCTCACCTACCTTCTGGCTTATCTCCTTGATACTTAGGGGCTGGGATGCTCAGCAACTTCACCAAACATTCTTGTACTTGAGCTTTTGCGTGTGAGTTGGAGTTAGCCACTCAGTTATATTTGTCACAGATTTAGAAGGTGAGAGTGGAGTGGTGTCAGTGTCTGCAGTTTTTTGGCAAGTTCACGGTATCTGTCTAGAAGGCATGAGGGCCTCTGTTTTGCTGGGTCATGTGATTTCTGGAGCCTGCAGCAGCCGCGACTGTTTCTTGATTACAGAAGAGACTGCTGCGTCTTGGTGGCTTGCTTCTACTGAATAGGTTTGGGAATCATCCCTGAAAGCTCAACCTCAAGTTGGTTTTTTAGCCCTCCCATCAATTCTATCAGTCATTTTGCCTAATTAAGCCCAACTCATGTAAACTAGCAGGAGTGAATTCTGTTCTCTGCAACTGAGCCTGCACTGACCCAACTATTCTATTAGGTCTATTTTGAATGTCTGCTGTGAGTTCACATCGTACTAGTCAAGAAGGGGCCATCAAAGAAGCACAACAATCACTTGCAATGTGCCACACTAAAGTGAATTCCATCCTCTCCATAGGCAAGGAGCTAAGTACTATTATTACTCCTACCATACAGAAGAGGAAACTGAGTCACAGGTGGATTAAATGACTTGCCTGAGGTCTCACTCAAACAGAAAGAGGCAAAGCCACGCTCGTCCCTACCCAGTGTGGCTCCAGGTCCTACAGTCTTTACTGCCACCCTTTGCGACCCTCCCAATTGGCCTAATAGCTCGATTATTTTGCGCAGAATTAGTCCAAACACCATACAGTTCGCAGTTATGAAGTGATATCGGATGCTCTGATTATGAAACTACTATTTGTTCAGCTCAGTTAGAGGGTTTAAGAATCACATGTGAGAAACTTCCAGACCTCTGACAGTCTCAAACAGGGTCATCAGAGACCTCACTCTGATTAGGTTTCTCCTCACGGAACATTCCCCAGCACCGGCCCTCATGAGAATGATCCTCATAAGCAGCCCATTTGCTCTTAGGAATGGGTTTCCCACGTTCTGCACCCGAAGCCTGGAATCGCAACCAAATAGTTGCTATTGCAAAGCTATATTCAGTGTGCTTCTGCCCAGGGACGGGAATGTGCATCTTACACCCTGTCCAGTTTTTGCTTTCTTTGCAGAGGAGATTAGCAGGTGGAGGCAGGGGGCATGGCTTTTCCCCTCAGTCCTCCATGGAGACCATTTATCACTATTTGAAGAGTTGTATGTTTCTGTGGTTGCTCGGTCCTCAGTTTGGAGTTGCAACGGACACTCAGACTTCTGCAAAATTCTATTTATTTTCCACATGGAATGCAATTCAACACGGATGGCTTCCATACAGCTAAGTCATAGCCCTATTAGTAATCGAATCCTTGGAGCCCACTGGCACCTGCAGCCTTGCCATCGAGGGAATCGAGCGCTCAGGTCTATGATGTCATTTCCTGTCTGAGCTCCTGCCCCGGACCCATGTCCTGCTCCATCCAGTACAAAAGGAAGCCATGCTAACTTGACAGAACTACAAAGCGCCAAAACCGTGCAAAAGAATGCAGCCCAGCCCGGGGCGCAGCGCTCATTGGCTACACGTAAGATCCTTTCCCTGAGCGAGGCCTCTAAAAACAAGGTCAGTGGGAAAGCCGATGCTACCTCAGCCAGGGAGGGGCCGACGGCGCCGTGACAAACTCGCCAGTGGTTACCTCAGACAATGTAAATACAAACCTGGGGCTCATGTTTATTTAAAGTTATTGGCATCAGGCTCGTTCCTGGTAGACAAAGATGATCTTGTTTACAGCGGCATCCAGATGATGGACAAGACTCTGTATAATATAAATCCAGCTCTGCAGAGGGGGGGACCATTAGCGTAAACGACTTCCCTCAAGCCAAACAAACCCTGCCAAGGCTCAAGCTGGAATTCATTTATTATACAGTATTATTCAGCTTCAAGTCGACTTGTCTCAACATTAAACAACTGCAAAATCAAAGGGATAAAACTGATGGCCGAGGGCACGCCTCGTGTCTCCTTTCACTTCTAGCGTGGTTTGCAGAAGGCGTTTCTTGCTGGCTTTGCCATGGAGTAGTGTTCATGTCTCTGCAGATGCCGTGGCTCTGGTCGCCTCCCCATGGGGTGTGGCCACGGGCCACGCATACGGACACGGGAGCTGGGGGGGAGGGACCACCCAGGAGTCACCATTGTCCTTGTGAAAGCCCTTGGCCTGGTGGGTAGGTCTGGACTTAGGAACCTTAGTGGGGTTAAATACACAGGGACAGATCCCAGGACTTCAGGGGAGATACACAGAGCTCCGAGGGCACCAGCGCCTGGCCATGAGCTCTACCACTTCAGATTCAGACTTGCCTGGAATCGGAGGCCAGGCCTTCATGAGAATTGGTTCACATGAGGAACCGAAGGCCTCCTGGGAAAACTCACCTAAGGGCAGAGAGGATCTAG
This sequence comes from Rhinopithecus roxellana, assembly GCF_007565055.1. NCBI lineage: Eukaryota > Metazoa > Chordata > Mammalia > Primates > Cercopithecidae > Rhinopithecus > Rhinopithecus roxellana. The sequence continues at coordinate 91,305,518 of NC_044564.1, read as the reverse complement.
CCGATAAGCCAGACCCAGAGAGGGCAGTGACTCCAGTTCACGTCTCATGACCACAGCAGCAGACACTTCCACTGGAAGAGTCGTGCCCAGGGAGGACGTGACGCCCAGATAAAGGGGATGAGGACATGAGCAGGAAGAGCCCAGAGGCTGGCGGCCATTGCAGCTAGGAGGCCCCCAGGGAATAAAGAGCTATTGCTGGGGGGCTGAGGGTGAGCAGGACTGTGTTTCTTGGAGACCCAGTTTCTCTGAGGGCTTTACTGCCTTTGCTGCCTGTTTCTCCTCTAGACAAGGTCTTTTTTTATTTTTTATTTTTTAATTAGAGATGGGTCTTGCCATACTGCCCAGGCTGGTCTTGAACTCCTGGTCTCAGGTGATCCTCCTGCCTTGGCCTCCCAAAGTGCTGGGATTACAGGTGTGAGCCACCATGCCCAGCCTGGACCACATCTTTTTCTGGTGTCCCTGGCGTCCTGCAGATAGTAGATTCGACACTGTGGAGTGACTCAGCACCAGTCCTGCCGCTTGCCTGTCTACTGTGGCCTGCTCTCTCTTGGCCACACCATCCTCTGTGCAGCCCTGGGGACAGAGACCCTCCTCACTCCCTGTCTTCTGCAGCCAGAAGGGGTGGAGCTGGCCTTCGGAGTCTTCTCTTGGGTGTTTACAGGCAGCCATGCCTCCTCTTTCTGGGAAAACCTCCCTGCAGGGTCAAGCCACCCCGAGAGGCCACCTTTACCACCTGTCATCTCTAGTCCCCACCACTCCCCCGTAGGTTGAGGCCTTAGGAACTGGAAGGTGGGTCTTTCTCCCCAAGCCAAGTCCCACTGCCACCCTGGCTACCCTGGCTGGCTTCACTGTCCAGGGGTCATGACTTTACTGTCCCTCTCCCTCCCCAAACTCTGCCACACCTTGAGCTGCATCCACCCAGAAACGTTCTCTCAGACAGGAAACTCCACTCTCTTCTCTACACTTCAGTCCACATCTTTACTTCCATGGGGACCTCTGGTGCTGTGATCCCTCCATTTCCTCTGGCCCCACTTCAATCTTTTCTTCTCAAGTCACTAATCGCTCCACCACACGGCCCCTTGCACCTCTGCCAGGGCTCACCTGCCCAACCTTCACTTGGGACCCGCCCCATGCTCCACCTTCTTTGCCCTCACACTTAGGCAGTGCAGGAGTTATCCAGTGCTGCTAATGAATCACCCCAAAGCCCTAACAGCTTAAGCCGACAAGCACATCATCTCACACCACATCTGTGGGCTCAGCTGGGAAGTTGTGGCTTGGGGGTCTCTCGTGAGGTTGCAGTGAAGACATCAGCCAGGACTGTGGTCATCTGTGTGTTGGGGCTGGGGGAACTGCCTCCAAGGTGGTTCATCTCCACGACTGTGGGCAGGAGGTCTCTGTCCCTTCCCATGTGGGCTCTCCATATCTTCCTTATGACATGGCTGCTGGCTTCCTCCAGAACAAGTTTGAGAAGGAGGCTTATGATCTGGAATCAGAAGTCACACATTGTTACTGCTGCTACATTTTGTTCATTTAAAGCAAATCGTGAAGTCCAGTCCCCATTCAGTGTGAGGGGAATTAGACTCCACCTTTTGAAAAGAGGAAGATCAAGGAATCTGTGGACACGTTTCAAAACCACCACAGTTCACTTCATTCTTCTCCCATATGACAGCAGTCACCCTTCTTTCCTGTCCCCTTAACTGTAGCCAGAGCTGCCTCGTGAAACCTTCACTCCAGCAAGCTCGCCATCCACACCTCTGCTTCTGCCCCTGGGCAGGGTAAGCCCTGATGGAGGCCTGATGGAGGCCAATCCCAGATGGCCACGTGGCCTTGCGGATTCGTGCTTTCTGGCCCCACTGGGCTCCTTCTGCTTCTGGCCTTCCTCAGGCCCAGGTGGCTCCCACTGCTGTTCCTGGTGGCACATCCACAGCCCGCTTCTCTCCCAGTGCCCAGACACCACTCTCTGCCCTGCTCAGTGGCAATGTGCTTCCTCCCACACGACTCTGTAGTGTAGACTGTCTTCCCGCACACACGACCCCGTAGCGTAGACTATCTTCCCGCACACACGACCCCGTAGCGTAGACTGTCGTCCCGCACACACGACCCTGTAGTGTAGACTGTCTTCCCGCACACCTTGGGGAAGAGGGGCTGCTCTCCTTTTATTCGGGCTTGATCCTTCCACATCCTTCCAGCAGTCGTCACTGATCCTTCCCAGTCTTTCACCTTTCCACTGGCTCTGCCTTCCTGCCTCCCCTGCCTGATACAAACAAATGCAACTTTGCTCCAGTTATTTTTTTTTTAAGATAAAACAAAATAATAATCCATCATTGGCCCAACATCCCTCTTCCACACCAGAACCTCACACCCACCCTTCAGGGACTGCCCTGTCTCCTGGGAGCTTCTAGAAAGAGTGGTCTGCACTCTTCCCCCCTTCCCACCACCACCCACCTACCCACGCATGCCAGCCTAGCCTCCACCTTCCTGGCTTCCATGATGCCAGCTGCTCTGCCCTCATTCCAGCCGTCAAGGGCCACCACATGGCCAAATCCATAGACACTAGATTACCTCTGCTTTGTGGCCCCTGTGCCATCCTGGACACCTGTTGATATCTCTTTCCTTTTGGTACTTTCTCTCTCTCCATCTCTTCCCATCTCCTCTGGCTCCTCCTTCTCCCCACCACCTCATTCCTCTGCTTCTTTCTAGAATGTTATGACTATCTGTGAGATCTCACCAAACTCATCCTTTATCCTTGACCCAGCGTTCCTCACCTGCTCTTCTGGCCCAGTCTTCGTTCAGGTGCTCAGAAACTATTGCCCGACTGCCCTGGCCCTGCTCCCACTTGGACATCACTTGAACTTCCACCTAGACATGTGCCTGGCTCCATGCCCTCCCCGACCGTGTTTCCTGCTTTGGTGGATGGCATCTCTCTCCACCTGGTTACTCAGGCCGGAACCTGGGGGCCTTCTGTCTTCCCCCAAATGTGACCAATCAGCTAATTTATCTTGGAAAATAAAACAAGACAATAATATCGAAAATAGGCAGAGGCCGCATGCGGCCTTCACCGCCGCCCCATCACCTCCTCCCTGCTGACTCAGGCAAGGCCCCAGCCTCACCGTCGCCCCATCACCTCCTCCCTGCTGACTCAGGCAAGGCCCCAGCCTCACCGTCGCCCCATCACCTCCTCCCTGCTGACTCAGGCAAGGCCCCAGCCTCACCGTCGCCCCATCACCTCCTCCCTGCTGACTCAGGCAAGGCCCCAGCCTCTTTGGGCCACTGTTTCCTCGCATGTTGGCTGGAGACCATACCGAAGGTACCTCCTGGGGCTGCTGTGTTGATCACACTATCCATGCAGCTCCGGCTGCTCTTCCTCTCCACGCACAGGGATGGGCACTGCCAGGCCGTGCTACCTAAGGGCTGGCCAGCTCCAGAAGTGTTTGACGTTGGTCTGCAGTGAGGTAAGTGTAGAAGGTGAGAGTAAGCATTTTAAACTACTACAGAAATCTGACAGGGTAACTTTATATCTTTTCAGTCTAATAACTAAAAAAAAAAATGGGGCTTCACCTCATACCCATTAGGATGGCTACTGGGAAAAAGACATCAACTAATCTGCATATTGGCAAGGATGTGAGAAATTGGAACCCTTGTGCCTTGTGCACTGTCAGTGGAAATGTAAAATGGTGCAGTCTCCGTGGAGAACAGTATAGTGATTCAAGAAATGAAAACTAGAGTTACCACGTGATCCAGTAATTCCACTTCTGGGTATGTGGCCGAGGCATGGCAAGCAGGCGCTGGAAGAGATATTGACACGCAAATTCAGAGCAGCACGAACACTTACGACGTGGACAACCCAAGTGTCCATCAGTGGATGAATGGAGAAATAAAATGTGGAATATTATGCAGCCTTAAAAAGGAAGGATTTTCCAAAACACGCTACAACATGGATGAACCTTGAGGACATGATGCTAAGTAACAAGCCAGACACGAAGGGACAAATACTGTGTACTTCCAATTATGTTAGAAACCTAGAGTTGTCAGATTCATAGGGACAGAAAGTAGAAGGGTGGCTGCTGGGGGCTGGGGGCGGGAAAAGTAGAGGGGTGGTTGCCGGGGGCTGGGGCGGGAAGTGGGAGGCTGCTGTTAAATGGGTAGTTTCGGTTTTGCCAAAGGAAAGCGTTCTGGAGACTAGCAGCGTGGCAGTGTGAGTGCATATTACTGGAATGTGCACTTAAATATGTTTGGGATGGTAAATGTATGTTATCTTACCCCAATTAAAACAAAAATCTTTGAAAAAAAATGGGACTTGTATTTTGTATGTCTTTTAAAGTTGTATTTGTCTGGTAATTTATTTTCCAAAAGTTTCAGTCTAAGAAGGATTGGAAACAAAAGGAGTCCTTCACTGCACATCACAGATGCTTCCAGACTCACTGCCCTGGCTCAGCTTCTCCTGGGTTCCTCACGGGTTTGCTGCTCCACTCTCCTACCTCCTCAACCCATCTCCTAACCTCTGGCCACAGTGATCTTTCTAGAGCAAGCTTAACCTGTTACCTATCTTGTCCAGTGTTCCTACATCCAGGAAGAATGAGGACACTGAGGTACGCAGCAAGTGAAGGGCGAAGATGATGCAAAGGAGTTTACTGAGTGTTCGAACAGCTCAGAGGAGACCACAGTGGAGAGCTCCCCTAAGGAGGCAGGCAGGGCATTCTGTCGAGTGTTCAGCTCTCAGCAGAAAGGAGTCCCTGGACAGGGTAGCTCCTCTCTGCCTGGCAGGTTGCCCCACCCTCTCTGCAGATCTCTGAAGCTGTCAGTGGAGAGGGTAGCTCCTCTCCTTGACTGACCACCCCAGCCTCTCCCTGCCATCTTCAGTCTCTGGCCATCGTTTACCTTGGCTGAGCACCAGGCTTTTATGGCCTCAGAGGGGAGGAAGTGCCTGCTAATTGATCCATGAGGGGAGGAAGTGCCTGCTAATTGGTCCATGGGCAGCCAGGGGCGGGCTCAGAAGAGGCACCATGAATCTCCATTCTGGTCATCGGGACTAGTGGCCCAGCCCCTAGTCTTCAGGCCCTCCCTGGCCTGAAGGAGGGGTCTTACTGGGACCCACCCCCTTCTGCCCAGGAATCTGTCTGCCTCCTGCTGCAATTCATGGCCCCGGGCTCAGCACCAATCCTGCTTGGAGATCTGAGCAGGTGTTGGGAGAGGAGAGAGGACAGGCAGTGGGATCAGACACCCCTGAGCCTGCAGGGATGGGGGTGTGGTGGGGGAGCTGGGGGAGTCCTTCCCAGGCCCCCAAGAATGCAGGCTACAGAGATGCCCAGGTCCTGTGCCTGGGAGGGCAGTGGCGACTGTGCCCAGGGACCTCTCCCCTCACCATCTCAGAAGGGGCAGGGCTCCCGCTTGTCCCTGGGTACTGCCTGCTCCATGGTGCGAGTGGCCCAGGTCTGCAGCAATGGGTCACATGGTTGCAGCTTCATGCAGGAGGGCAGATCCTGCCTGCTCCTGGCTCCTTCCAAGAGCACAGAGAGGCTCCGGTCCACAGCCACAGTTTGGGTGGCTGTAGCCCCATGTAGGAGGGTGGGGCCCCTGTCCACAGCTGCAGCTTGGGCAGCTGCAGTGGCACCCGGGAAACTCCCACCCAAACTCAGAAGGGGCAGGGCTCCCACCAGCTTCATGGAGTGTGCAGCCCCAGCTGCTGCTTGTGGGGAGCCAGCTGCAGCCCAAAGCCTCTACATCTCACTTGCTGCCCTTTTGCTCATAATGCTCTTGCTTGTTTGTCAAAGACCGCCTCCCCCAGGAAGCCTTCCCTGAATGTCTAAGCATCACTATCACAGATCATCCCACACCAGCTTCCTTTGCAAATTTAAGAAGCCGTAAAAGCAAGAGTTCAGGCACTTTGATGGGCACTGAGAGGGAAGCTTTAGGCAAGTGGGCTCCCTGGCTCTTCTCAAGGGATGCCTGGAGGGTCCTCCAGTCACTTGCAATGTGTTTGTGTCTTCCACCTACACTTACAGCTTCCTCCGACATCCACATTTGCAAACCAGAGCAATACAGGTGTCCTTCAAAATCTGCACAGGTGCTGGTGGCATCAGACAAGAGGGCCCAAGGTGAACACTCTGGCAAACGTCAGCCGGACCCCATCCTGTCCCTACCCTGAGTGTGTGCAGCATTGAGATGGGAGCACAGAGCGCTTGCCTTCATGCCTGAGAAGACGAACGTACCTTCTTTCAGCCTGGGAGAATGGCAGCATCTTCCCAGGCCAGGTTTCTGATGAGTTTCCCAGTGACCGGAGAGCAGCGGGGCTCAGAGCTGGCAGCCACCCGGAGCACCTTGGCTGCTCACTCACATAAATCCTGGTGTAGACAATGAGCCCTTCATTTGCAGCTGACGTCCCTGCACCAGGCAGGTGATGGTCCTGCCGGCCTTCTGAGTCCCAGTTTACTTTCCTCCATTCCGCAGTGAAATCACCTCTGCCTTTGACCGGGCACAGCCCAGATTCTGCACTGGGCGTCTGGATTTGAATCGAGTGCGGAATCTCCTAAATAAGCTGTTTCTCAAAAATCTGCCAGATGACAACTGCAAACAGAAAGGAGCATCTCCTTTTATTTCATGGATAGAAACAGAAGGGATAGTGTTCTTCCAAGACGTAGCTCTTCTTTCCTGGGCACCCGGATCCCAGCCTCCTGGGGGTGATGACTTTGGGTTTTACTTTTTGTTTTGTAAACAGCAAAAAACCTTTATTACACATAGACCCAATGTAGAATTTGCGAATCATTTATGGCCAGACATGGTGGTTCACGCCTGTAATTCCAGCACTTTGGGAGGCCAAGGACAGGCGGATCACCTGACGTCAGGAGTCCGAGACCAGCCTGGCCAACATGGTGAAAACCCGTCTCTACTGAAAATGCAAAAAATTAGCCAGGCGTGGTGGCGTGTGCCTGTCATCTCAACTACTGGGAGGCTGAAGCATGAGAATCTCTTGAACCTGAGAGGTGGAGGTTGCAGTGAGCCAAGACCACACCATTGCACTCCAGCCTGGGCAACAAGTATAAAACTCCATCTCAAAACAAAACAAAACAAAACAAAACCAAACCCAGAATCATTTATGGTTTCCTGCAATCCTCTCAGGTATAATATGTCAGATTCAAACTGGAAACAATGATGGCCTAAATCCTAATGGAAAGTTTCTTGTGGTTCATATTTTTGACTGGTGACTGGCAGGTTTACACAAACAAATGAATATTATAATTTGGTAGAGAAGCAACTACATTACATTTATAGGATTTAAGCACTTTCCATGAAAGCTTTGCTCCAAGGAGATGCCTCTGGTACAGGCTGCTAAATCACCAACACACGAGCCTGGAGGCCTGGGTTTGACATTAAACGAGTCTGGGCCGTGCCTCTGTGGGGGCTCCTGCTCCAGTGGGGAACTAGAAAATGCTTGGTAAGTAGAAAGAGTCATTGTTGACATTTCTAAGCCAGCTGGGAGCCTCGAGAATTTGAAATTTGACCTACATACAAGGGAACAGACCTTTCACAGAGCATGAAGTGCTAGGTGGGGTTTGTAGAGGACAATGGCATGTCGGAGATGGCCAGCGTTGCATCTGGGCCCACATAATCCCTCCCCAGCTTTGCCAGCTCCAGGCTCCTGGTGAGGCACCAACTGGTTCTCAGTTGCCACAGGTGTGAGGGGTGGCTTCAAGTTTTTGTGGCTCTGGAGTGTGACATTCCTGGTAGATGAAAGGGCTCCTGGAGGACACCCACCAAAGCGGAGGCTGCGTCTGAATGAACACCCAAGAAGCAGGTGCGCCAGGGAGGTGTGTGGTGGGAGGCAAACTCTGGATCAAGGCAAAGGTAAATGAGTCAGCCTCGGCCCTCCAGCCAGCTCATGCCGGGTTCCTAGGAGATGCTCCTTGAGGATCCGTCACTGACATAGACGGTGAGGCGCAAGGAGGCTGCGGAAGAGGATGCGGAGGAAGGCGCTGAGGGTGGTTTCCTTTTGTAGAGCTGATTCTGCCTGGCCCAGTGGCAGCTGCCCCACATGAATGGAGCTGCTCTTTCCTGGGTTTCCAGTGGAAGGCATGGGAGTGGCTTTTCAGATCTGGGGTCCCTGGCCTTTTCCTGATGGAGGTGTGTGGGGTGCTGGCCTTGGGGTTCAGAGTGAGTGTGGAACGTTCCAGCGTGGAAGGTGAAGCGGCCGGACGGGGGATCCCCAGCCACAGCCTGGAAGCTTTGAGGAAGGGAGATATGGAAGCACTTTCCGTTCCCTGCCTGATGGGCTTAGAGACTGACCCATGCTATGCCGGTGACTCATGACATGCCACCCATAGGTTGAGGGCTTGTGATTTAAATTGTTCTACTTTTCTTGACTGCAATGTTGTCCAAAGTCAGAGGGATCTAAATTTTTTAAAGAAGGGGTGGGAATGTCTGTGTGCTGTTCACACGGACGCAGGATGGTCACTCAGTATGTGCCCAGCAAGCAGGAGGGCTCCCAGACCAGGCCTGTGGTGGTAGGGTCAAGTCTGCAGTGCCCAGGGTCAAGCTTGTGTTCCTGCTAAGCTGGACTAGGCAGCGGGTCCCCAGGGATGGTGGGAAGTGACGAGGGCTCAGGGATCTGCCCACTTACTCTTTATTTGCAAACAGTATGTAAACACACATGCAAGCTGGCGCTGCCTTCAGGGCGCTGGCATGCTGCCACCCCAGCGCCTGGATCCTGGTGCTTGGGCGCCCCGACTTTATAGCATTTGGAAAGCAACTTGATTGGAGCAGGCTGTGGACTTTGCTGATGCCGGGAAATGATTTTCTCTTGGATGGAAGCCCTACTTTGCTTGTTGGGAAAGGGACAGAGTTTGTTCTGGCTGAGCACCAGTGGCAGATACATCATGTTGGTTACTTTGGATGCCTGGAGGCCCCGAGCACAGAGCTCTGGGTGCCCTTGGTATATGAGTAACAATTCGGACTGCGGCTGAAGCATCACCTCCTTAGGGAGACCTTTCCTGACCACTGTTCCTTAGAAAACAACCCCCCAACCGGGTGCGGTGGCTGAAGCCTGTAATCCCAGCACTTTGGGAGGCCGAGGCGGGCGGATCACGAGGTCAGGAGATCGAGACCATCCTGGCTAACACAGGTGAAACCCCGTCTCTACTAAAAATACAAAAAACTAGCCGGGCGAGATGGCGGCGCCTGTAGTCCCAGCTACTCGGGAGGCTGAGGCAGGAGAATGGCGTGAACCCGGGAGGCGGAGCTTGCAGTGAGCTGAGATCCGGCCACTGCACCCCAGCCGGGGCGACAGAGCGAGACTCCGTCTCAAAAACAAACAAACAAACGAACAAACAAACAAAAAACCGAAGCCCAAAGTAACAAAACAAAACAACCCGCCCTGGTGCACTGCACTCGCACCACTTCACTCTCTCTGGAAATCTTCCTTTTCCCTGGATTTCTCTCTCCATCCCGCAGCGGGCTCCTAGAGCACAGCGTCTTGTTTGCGTGGACACGGCTCTAGCCCAGCACCGAAAACAGTGCACGACACACAGCAGGTGCTTTGGAAACTGTGACATGAATGTAGGCTTTAAAATGTGTCCGGGACTTGTTATTTAATCAGGTTTGGGAAGACGCGGGGACACCGAGATGGCTGTCCTGAAGGAAGATGCTTTCATACTCGCAGATCCCTGGAAGCAGGGGGCGCGGCCAGCACCAGGGCCTGTCCGGAGGCACCAGGGAGGGGACAAAGGCCTCCCTGCGGTTCGGTTTCCCCGGAAGGAATGAAGGCTCAGAAGCTTGAGGATCCGCTGGCTTGAATACATGAGGTGTGCCCTGGGCTGCCCTGCGGCCCGAGCTGTCCTGGTGTGTCCGGAGCTTGTTCCTTCCGGTGGGTCTGTGGTCTCGCTGGAGCTGCGGGCCCTCGCGGTGTGTTACAACCTTTTTTTATTTTCTTTTTAAAATTTTTTTTGAGACGGAGTCTCGCTCTGTCGCCCAGGCTGGAGAGCAGTGGCGCGATCTCGGTTCACTGCAAGCTCCGCCTCCCGGGTTCCCGCCATTCTCCCGCCTCAGCCTCCCGAGTAGCTGGGACTACAGGCGCCGCCACCTCGCCCGGCTAGTTTTTCGTATTTTTAGTAGAGACAGGGGTTTCACCGTGTTAGCCCGGATGGTCCCAATCGCCTGCCCGCTTCGACCTCCCACAGTGCTGGGATTATGGGCCTGAACGTATTACAGCTCTTAAAGATGGCACGACCCAAGAGTGAGCAACGCCACGATTTACTGTGAAAAGCCAAAGAACACAGCTTGCACAGCTCAGAGAGGAACCCCGATGGTTGCCACCGCTGGCTGACTGGAGTGGCCAGAGCTTACTCCCTTATTTGCCCCGCCCATATCCTGCTGATTGGTCCATTTTACACAGTGCTGATTGGTCCATTTGACAGGGTGCTGATTGGTCCATTTTTAGCCAGCTACAGAGCGCTGATTGGTGTGTTTTCACAGAGCACTGATTGGCGCATTTTACAAACCTCTAGCTACCCATGGAGCGCTGATGGGTGCGTTTTACAATCCTAACTACAGAGTGCTGACTGGTGCATTTTACAATCCTCTTGTAAGACAGAAAATGTCTCCAAGTCCCCACTGGGCCCAGGAAGTTCAGCTGGCTTTACCTCTCACTGGGATTGGGGCAGAGGAAGGCTGCCTTCTGGAAGTGTAAAAGACAAATAGAGGAGGTGGCTGGTGTCTGGGCTCTGGACCGCTCAGCTTGCAAAGCAATGGCATGCCCAACAGCCAGTCGTTTGCTCTCTGGAGGAGTCAGCTAACTCTGGGAGGGGCAGTTCCTTCCTAAGTCCACAAGGCCCCAAGGATGAAGCAGCATAAAATCAGTAGAAAAAAACAAAACAAAAAAACCCATGATCAATACAGAATGACTCTTTGACATGTGCGGCAATGTAAAGATCGTGCATGCAGATGTTTAGATAAATATGAGAACCAAACAGACGTGAGGTAAGCTAAGACAACTTGGTGTATCATTCGATTTCTATTGGTCCTGAAATCAACACGTTTCCTTTGGGTCATTTTGCAAAAGTAATCCCTCAGTGGGGAAACAATCTCTTCTGACACCCACCTCCGAAACTTTTTGTTGGAGTACAACATACATTCAGAAAATCACATCTATCCTAAGGTTAGAGCTCATGACTATTCACAGACTGGACACATCCAGGAAACCAGCACGCAGACCAGAGTGGTAAGGGCAGCTGGAAGCCTTCTTGTATTCCCTCTTTTTCATCTGTATACCTGTATCCTAACTTCTTATCTTAACTAACTTATTCTAACTGTACCATCCTTTTTTTTTTTTTTTTTTTTTTTTTGAGATGGAGTCTTGCTCTGTCACCCAGGTGGGAGTGCAGTGGCGCAATCTCAGCTCACTGCAACCTCCACCTCCTGGGTTCAAGCAATTCTCCTGCCTCAGCCTCCCAAGTAGCTGGGATTACAGTCGCGTGCCACCATGCCCAGCTAATTGTTTGTATTTTTAGTAGAGACGGGGTTTCACCATGTTAGCCAGGATGGTCTCAATCTCCTGATCTCGTGATCCACCCACTTTGGCCTCCCGAAGTGCTGGGATTACAGGCATGAGCCACCGTGCCCGGCTCCCCATCCTAACTTCTAACAACATAGGTTAGTTTTGCTGGCTTTTCCCTTCTTATAAATGAATTCAAAATGGTTCTAGCTCACTGTGTTTTCACAAACTGTATTTGTGTAATTCACCCACATCATTGCCTAAGGTTGAAGATAGTTTATTCCTGTTGCTGTGCAGTATGTGTGAATACATCACACAATGTATATGGCCTATACTCACCCATTCCAATGCTAAGGTGAATGTGGGAAATTTCTAGTTTGGAACGGTAATTCCTTCACTGACTTTTTGTCTGCCGGTCTGTGTCAGTCTTTTAGTTGCAAGAAACAGAACTTCCTTTGGACAACCTGACTCAGAAAGTTGGGTTTACCAGAACCATTCTGCGTAGCTCATAGAATAGAAGGAAACGGGGAACAGCCAGGCTTTGGAAGGAAGAGGATCAGGGATGCCCTTACTAGGGGATCCTGGTGGCAAGAACTCGAGGACAACCTCTCCGAGACGGAATGGCAAGTGGTCGACTTGCCTAGAGCAGGGTTCCTACCTCTGTTGCGTGGGACCCTAGTGGTCCCCAGGAATTTTAGAGTGTGCCATGGAGGAGAACAAGACCTGTGGCTCAGTCAGTTGGAAAACTGGTTTAAAAAGGTTACGCCTCCCAGGACCTTTCACTGGAGAGGGCACAGTCTAACCTCGAGGAAGGGATATTCCTGAACTTGACTTTTCTCATGGGGCATCTACTCACATCTCAAGGGCACTCGTGCTCCAAGAAGCACAGCTTGGGAAAATGCTAAGCCGAAGCCGAGTGAACAGAGGGGAGAGGTGGAAAATACGTTTTGGTCTGCATTTTTAATGCACAGATAGGGATTTTTTTCCCCTAGAAAATAGGAAACTCTGAAAGCAGATACTCAGTGTGACCCTTGAGGAAGAGCCGTGTGGCAAGTGTGAGTGTCACAGTGTGCAGGTGCTTCGGGTCCATTGTCGCATCCGTTCCCAGGGGCGGGTGGTCCGGGTGGGAGAGCCCAGATGACCCACCTGACCGCCGATGCCACGCGCTCCTAGAACGCGGAAAATCCGGGGCAGAGTGAGAGTCCGACCTAGGCTCTCGCGGAGAACGGCATCGCGCCCCCGGCTCTGCGCCTCGGTGCGGGGACCGGGCTCTGCGTGAGGACTGGGCATGTGAGTCCCGGACCTGGACGGGCGCCCCTGGGAGCCAGCCTGGAGGAGAACGCGTAGAAGGCCGAGGAGTCGGCTTGGAGGGTCCTGGCAAGGCCGCGCGGATGGAGAAGAAGCTGCGAGGAAAGCTGAGAAAGGGCGGCGGGGCCTTGGAGGGAAGCTGCGGGGGCAGCCGAGGCCGCCGGCGCCCCGGGAGAAGGTGCAAGTGGAGGGGCGCGGGGGGCGCGGGGGGCGCCGGGCAGCGGCGGGGCCGGCCTGGGGGTGCGCCCGGGGCTCCTTCTGGACCCGCCCGGCCGGCGCAGGGGCTGCAGCCTCCACGCGGGCGCCCTGGTTCCGCCTCAGCCTTCCAGCCGGGCCGCCCGGCCAGGGTCTTGCCTCCCTCGCCCAGTCCCTGCCCTCTCCTTGCCCGCAGCCCACGGGGCTGGGCTCCTCCTGCTTTCCCGGTTCCCCAGGCAGCCTGCCCTGCGGGTCACTCCGTCTCCCACCTGCTTTGTGGGGAACTAGAGCGCACGGGCGGCGGGAGGGGGCGCGGGAGGTGGGTGCTGGAGGCGGGGCTGTGCTGTGGCTGTGGCTGTGGTGTGGTGTGTAGTGTGGTGAGTGTAGTGTGGTGTGGGGGGTGTGTGTGTGGGGTGTGTGTGGTGTGTGTGGGGTGTGTGGTGTGTTTGTGTGTGTGGTGTGTACAGTGTGGTGTGTGTGGTGTGTACAGTGTGGTGTGTGTGGTGTGTATAGTGTGGTGTGTGTGGGGTGCGTGGTGTGTTTGTGTGTGTGGTGTGTATAGTGTGGTGTGTGTGGTGTGTACAGTGTGGTGTGTGTGGTGTGTATAGTGTGTGTGTGGGGTGTGTGGTGTGTTTGTGTGTGTGGTGTGTATAGTGTGGTGTGTGTGGTGTGTACAGTGTGGTGTGTGTGGTGTGTACAGTGTGGTGTGTGTGGTGTGTATAGTGTGGTGTGTGTGGGGTGCGTGGTGTGTTTGTGTGTGTGGTGTGTATAGCGTGGTGTGTGTGGTGTGTACAGTGTGGTGTGTGTGGTGTGTATAGTGTGTGTGTGGGGTGTGTGGTGTGTTTGTGTGTGTGGTGTGTATAGTGTGGTGTGTGTGGTGTGTGGTGTGTGTGGGGTGTGTGGTGTGTTTGTGTGGTGTGTACAGTGTGGTGTGTGTGGTGTGTACAGTGTGGTGTGTGTGGTGTGTATAGTGTGGTGTGTGGGGTGTGTGGTGTGTTTGTGTGTGTGGTGTGTATAGTGTGGTGTGTGTGGTGTGTCAGTGTGGTGTGTGGTGTGTATGTGTGTGTGTGTGGGGTGTGTGGTGTGTGTGGGGTGTGTGGTGTGTTTGTGTGTGTGGTTTGTGTGGGGTGTGTGGTGTGTTTGTGTGTGTGGTGTGTATAGTGTGGTGTGTGTGGTGTGTAGTGTGGTGTGGTGTGTACAGTGTGGTGTGTGTGGTGTGTATAGTGTCGTGTGTGTGGGGTGTGTGGTGTGTTTGTGTGTGTGGCGTGTACAGTGTGGTGTGGTGTGTATAGTGTGGTGTGTGTGGGGTGTGTGGTGTGTTTGTGTGTGTGGTGTGTACAGTGTGGTGTGGTGTGTACAGTGTGGTGTGTATAGTGTGGTGTGTGGGGGGTGTACAGTGTGGTGTGTGTGGTGTGTACAGTGTGGTGTGTGTGGGGTGTGTGGTGTGTTTGTGTGTGTGGTGTGTACAGTGTGGTGTGGTGTGTACAGTGTGGTGTGTACAGTGTGGTGTGTGTGTGTGGTGTGTATAGTGTGGTGTGTGTGGGGTGTGTGGTGTGTTTGTGTGTGTGGCGTGTACAGTGTGGTGTGGTGTATACAGTGTGGTGTGGTGTGTACAGTGTGGTGTGGTGTGTTTGTGTGTGTGGTGTGTACAGTGTGGTGTGTGTGGGGTGTGTGGTGTGTTTGTGTGTGTGGTGTGTATAGTGTGGTGTGTGTGGGGTGTGTGGTGTGTTTGTGTGTGTGGTGTGTACAGTGTGGTGTGGTGTGTTTGTGTGTGTGGCGTGTACAGTGTGGTGTGGTGTGTACAGTGTGGTGTGTACAGTGTGGTGTGTGTGGTGTGTACAGTGTGGTGTGGTGTGTACAGTGTGGTGTGTATAGTGTGGTGTGTGCGGTGCGGCGGGCATGCGGTGGGGCGTGTGCAGAAACTACAAGCCCCTGCTCCGCGTGGGGTGTGGAGCAGATGCTGCGGAGGCCACGGGCCCGTGGGCGTTGGCACTGGGGACGCGCTGGCCCAGAGACTCCGTGCTCTCCCGCGTTTCCCCCCGCCCCGCCGCACACTGAGGGCGCTCCGGCCCCACTCCGAGTTCCGAATCCACCTCCTGGGCGCCTCGCCCTGGCTGCCGGGCCCTGAGCCTTCCGCGGGCCAGCGAGCTCCCGCCAGGTTCTGCCAACAGGGGGCCCCAGAGGGCGGCGCGGCGGCCGCAGGTCCCAGGACAGGAGCCTGTTCCCGTCAGCGGAGCCCCAGTAGCCCCTGGGACTCCCAATGGTGGCGCGGTCGTGTTCAGTTCTCCAGTTTGCTTCCTGCACTCCCCGGACCTGCCTGCCCGCGTGCCGCCCAGGGCCGGCTGGTGCATCTCGGGGATTTGAGTCCAGCTCTCCGGGAGGCCCCAGGGCCAGGCAAGTGCAAAGGTCCGGTTCCACTCCCCAGGGCCCCTTCTCCAGCTTCCAGGGCCTTGGTTCTCAGAACCCTCATGACTTCTCTTTGCTCTTTAGAGACCTTCACTGCTTCTATCAGTCACCATATCTGAATCCTGGCTTGCTGCTCGATCCTCCAATATCAACAGGAGATTCTATCTGAGGGTGGAGGTGTGTTTCCCTGACTAGACTCTAAATACAGACCCTCCACCTCTCCGTCTGTCTCTCCAGTCATCTCAGAGGCATGGTCTTAACAACACTGTGCACAGTTCCTTGCCAGTTGGGGAGCAGATCCAAATGCTCAGTTCTAAAATTCTATCCTTATTGGTGGAAATATCAATGCAAACAAAAAGAAAAAGTTCAACAATGGTTAATGCTGCGTTTCAACAGAAGAATCCAATCATCTTGACAAAATTTCAATTGGCACAATTTGCCTTGGGGAACTTTATGCAGGGGAATCGTGGGTCTGATGTGTGGTGGGCTTTGGATGTGTTGTGTAGCTCAGTGTCCCTTCCTGCTACTCCTAGTCATCTCCAGAAACTCAGACCACCTATCTACTAAAGGTGGGTGGATGAGCAAGGGGGCCTCGGAGGCATTCCAGATCACACTGAACCTGAGCTCCACTGCCTGACCCACTAAGGGTCGCTGTTATCAGTAACTTGCTGCCATCCGGTCTCAGGCCTGCCCCCTTCCTATAGAACTTGACACTGGAAGCACCAGGTGAGCTGGACCTTCTGCTGCTACTACACTCCCACGATGCAGCCTGAGAATGAAGCCCACCAGAGTGAGAGGAGAGCAGACCTGAGTGGTGAGCTGGAGACACAGGGTGTGGGTGGTGTCCCTTGAGCTTTGACACCATGCCACACCTGAAACTAGCCTGACATCTATGATTTTGCTTTTTGCTTAAGCCAGTCTGTGTCATTTTCAACAAAAGAGTTCTACTAGATATGACAGATTTCTTTAGAACACCTAAGAAGTGAAAGACCTGAAGCTATTGCAATGGTTCAGGAACCAGGACACTGGTAGGAAACTGGAAAGAAGGCATCAGAGTTAAGGAAATATTTATGAGGTCAACTCTGGAAGCCTCGGTTACTGAGTGAATACAGTGGCTGAGAGGAATGGAAACATCCAACCAAATAAAAAAAGATGGTGCTGAGATTTGGGTTACCAGGTCAATGACTGATGCAATGCCATTAACTGAGTTAGCAGTCTCAAATACAGAAGGATGAGTGCAGAGTTGAGGATGAAAAATTCTGCTTTGGACACAATGAGAGTGAGGTGCCCAATGATAACCCAATGGGACACAGTCACACCAAAGCAACAGGGTGTGCACCTGAAACTCAGAAAGGCGATCAGGCTGTGGTGAAGATTCATGATCACCCATAAACAAATTCATTAAAAGTATGAGAGTGGAGGGGCCCCTAGAATATGGTGGGTGCATGAGACTAACCCTAGATTGGGGATAGCTCCCTGGGAAATCCAAGGGACAAGGTGAGGAGGAGGAGCCCACCAAGGAAACCAGAAGAGGTCCAAGGACAGCAAGGAGCACAGCCTTCAAGTCTGGGAGCCAACTATCCAAGAAGGGAGTGGTTTGCCCTGGGTGCCGTGGGCCACCACGTCCCATCTAGGAAAGCAAGTTGAGTTCTCTCTTGAATACATTGGGATTGATTACCCAGACTTTAAAGAATCTGTCCCCGACATCCCTTCATTCACTCTGCTCTTTACCTTCTCCTCTTCCCTGGTCACCAGCACCTCTGCTAAAGGGTGGTGAAAGGAACTTCTGATCAGTTATAGAAAAGCTTTGGGGTTACGTGGTGCAAGCTGCTCTGCCTCTGTTTGTGAAGAAATTAGACTATGGCCAGCCATGGGAGTGGGATCATTTTGGTTTCTGGAGCAATAATTAGTACTTTTAGAGGTGGTCATTTCAGTTCACTTCTGGGAAGCAATTCGTGGTTAAGAAAAATAGATGCAAAGTTACTAAGCACACCTGATATTTAACCAATCTCCAGCAGATAAATGCTGATACTGACACTCTTACTAGAAAAGGAGAAATATCCATCTTGAGGAGAGAAACGACTTTTGTTGAGTTATGCTCCGGATCAACCCCCCTTTCACTGGAGGGGTATCTCAGCTTGCTGAGCCCCTGGTTACTGCAGTCCTCGGTTCCAGAACCCAGCAATTCCTATC
The DNA here is from genome assembly GCF_007565055.1 of Rhinopithecus roxellana. Lineage (NCBI taxonomy): Eukaryota > Metazoa > Chordata > Mammalia > Primates > Cercopithecidae > Rhinopithecus > Rhinopithecus roxellana. Next base: position 91,287,934 of record NC_044564.1, on the reverse strand, counting down.
ATCACGATTGTTTCAAGTCTTATCCAAGCCCTGTATATTTCAGGTCATCCTTAATTTCTTGTTCTGTACCCAGAGGAGATCAGGAAAACCTTTAAGTCTCTATGTGAGGCAAATACATCCTCCTCACTGCCCCAGCCCCATGTGATTGATGAGGCAACTAAGGAAGAGAAGTAGGGTGCTTCTGGCATGGGGGAGCGCAGTGCTGAGGAACTCCGGGCTCCATTTGGAAATAGCACTGATTTCTTAGTATACTTTTTTTGGTGTTAATATAGAAAATATCAAAAACACAGTTAAAAGAATGAAGCATGTCTACACACATGTGGCCAGAAAGACTGACCAGAAGCTGGTAGCAGTGAGGGATGACAGTGCTTGCCCCTGGGTTGAATAGTGGAAGAGTTAGGGGGGAAACTGCTCTTTGAGACCCTTTCAATTTCATGTTATGGATTTATAGAGATAGATAAATTAAACATTCTATAAAAAAGGAATAAAACCACTGGTAGGATCTATATTCCAGGAAGAAAAAAGCATATTACATAATAGGTCAATGCACAGAAATAAAAAAAAAGAATTTAACTAGAGCCTATGCTAATCATAAATCCCTTCCCTGTTCCAGAGTCCTGTTGTCTCTGGGGTCTTGGTCCATCTGATCTAGGCCATGGAGTGGGGGGGTGGGATGCTGCTAATTCCTAGGCAGGAAATAGGGGCCAGTTACTCTTGTGGTGTCATTTCTGGGTCCTGGAAAGGAGACCATTGCTGACCCCTGACTCACCAACCACTAATTAATGATGGAAATCCCACCGGCCTCTCTGGACAAAGGCAGCCTAGACCTGGACTCATTCACATGCAAAGGAAGTGGCCAGAAGAGGCTGCTGTTGGCAGGGGTGAGGGATGGGAGAGCACGCTAAGTGGCCTGTGTCTGTGGCGGAGGGGGAGGGTGGAGCAGCACAAGCCGGCCTGAGGTTAGGAGCCTGCGGTGTCTCCAGGAAAGCAGAGGCGGCTATGGGGGGCGCCGCGGCTGAGGAGCCAAGTGTAGAGAGCGACTGCTTCAGCTTGTCCATCTCCAGAAACTCAGACCACCCATCCACCAAAGGCAGGTGGATGAGCAAGGGGGCCTCGGAGGCATTCCAGATCACACTGAACCTGAGCCCCACGGCCTGACCCACTCAGCATCGCTGTTAACAGACACTCGCTGCTGTCTGGCCCGGACCCCGCTGGCGCTGCGGGTCCTTCCACCCCAGTTAGGAAGGGTCATGGTTCCCGCGGAAACCCCTGCCAGGGTGAATAAACTCGGCGTGGGGCTGACTGGCTTTGGATTACTCTGTCGCTTACAAGCCGAGCTCCCGTCTGTGCCTCAGTTTCTCCCTCCATAAAACAATACGAATACCGCCCCAGAAGCGTTGTTGGACAGATTAAACGAGAAAATCCACTGGAAGCGTTGAACAAATGACACACAGTAAGGGCTTCAAAGCTGCTAGCCGGTAGCCGACGTCCTCCGCAGCCTTTGTTCCCTACCCAGTGCCCTTAGCCGGCTTCGGGGAGATACAGGAGGCTACAGGAGGCTTGCCCCCGCCGCGGTCCCGGTGTGCTTTAACGGGCTCCCGGGGAAGCGGTGTGGAAAATGGATTAGGGAGGGAGGAGGCCAGAGCCTGGGAACCCAGGGAGAGGTCTGCAGGCATCCAGATGGGAGCTGGAGGGGCGGGACAGGGCCCTTGGCAGGGGATCCAGGAAATAGTTTGGAGAAGTTCTCTCCAGGACTTGGTAACAGGTTGAGAGCGGCCACTTGGCCGGGGGCGCCGGCTTCGGAGGCGGGAGGGAGGTGGAGGAAGGGAAGGCAGCTGCAGGGGCGACCTGCGGGCTGGGAGTGGGGGGTGGCTGGGGCGTGAGGCCGGGGGCTCGGGGCCGAGGGGTGCGGCCTGGAGGAGCGGCCTGGGCGCGCCAGGGCCCCGATTCCTCCTGGGCGGGTCGGCTCCGCTGCCCCTGCGCTCGGAACCCCCCAGGCGCCCCGCAGTGCCCGGCGTCCTTCCTGCCTCCTCCTCGCGCCTGTCCTGCGTCCGAGCCCCCGTCCCGCCGACCCTGCCGGCGCCTCCGCCCTCCCGCCCTCGGCCTTCCACGACCTCGGCGCCACGCGCGCGGGATCCAGTGGAGGCTGCTTTCCCGCAGGCCGCCGTCCCGGGCGGGGAAGGGAGCGGACCCTCCCGGCTCCAGGTGCCTGAGCCCCCGGCGGCCTGCGCAGGCCTCGCCCCACGCCGCCAGCCCACTGGCCTCGCCTTCGCGCGGGGCGCAGGAGGCGCTCGGCCCATGGTCCCCGCTAACCGAACTCCCCCTGCACGCGGCCCTTCGCCAGCCCGGGTGCCTTCCCGCCCGTCGCTGTCCGGGGATTTGCCCCGTGGCCCGCAGGCCGCGGGGTCGGGAGGATCCAGGGGCGGACCCCGCGGAGGGTTGCACCGCCCGCCCTCCCTCCCTCCCTCCCTCCCCGCGGGGAGCAGCCCCGGGCCCGCCCCTCGCTCCTGCCGGGGAGGGACTGAGCTTCCCCGAGGTGCGCGGCTCCCGAGAACCCGGGCCCTCCAGCCGCACCTCGCGGTCCCGTTTCCAGTCGGCCAAGCCAGGAGTTGATTCGTTGCTTTCTCTTTCCCTCCTGGAGAAAAGCAGCCCGATTGGGAGGCGCGGGTGGCTCGGGGCGGCTCCCAGCTGGAGTTGTGGCCCCGCCGCGGGGGCTCCGGACACGCGCGGACCCGGGCGAAGCCGCGTCTGCCCGGACGCAGCCCGACACCTGCCCGCGGGGTTCCCCGGGACGCCTGAGAGTCACGGGCGCGAGGGGCCGAACGGCTCCTGTGCCCGGCGCAGGCGGTGCCCCCGGGGCTGCGCTGCCAGCCCCCGACACGCAGGACTTTCGGTCCCACAGCCCGACGGGGCCCGGCGCGCCGCCCCTCCGCCCTCTCCCCGCTCCCGGCCCGCGCGTCCTGGGGGCGGGTGACCTGTCCATGCCCGGCCGAGCCACACCGGGAACCTCCGCGCCCACGGCCCACGTTCCTGCTGCTCTGGGGTTTTACCGGCCACGGGACGCTGGAGCAGGGTGATCTGCCTTCCCTTCTTTCAGGCCCGGCCACTCCCCATCCCGCAGTTTGGAAGTGGCCTTTTCTGAGGACTCCAGCGCCGAGCGCGTTTCTCCTTTTGGGCTGCGGAAGCCTCCCTGGTTCCCGTCCCTGGGAGGGCGGGCATTCCATCATCCGCGGCCGCCTTCCTCCGCGGGTCTTGTCCCTCAGCGCCCACCTAGGGGACTTCTAAGCTCCCTGACACCTGCTTGTCCACCCCAACATGTCCCAGCATTTGGCGGTGCCCTAAGGGGTCTTTGAGGGCGTTTCAGGGGGTGAGCGGCGCCCCTGCCTGGGCTCCGCGGGGCCAAGTGGGTTTGCCCTTGGCTGGCATGTCAGTGAATTCACTGCTGTCCTTGGGATGACCTGCCTGATGTGGCCTCTGCAGCATCCTGGCTGTGTATTTCAGAACTCCTCCCGTCTTATCCACCTGCTGAAGGCCTGTCCCCCGATACGGTTTGGCTCTGTGTCCCCACCCAAATCTCACCTTGAATTTTAATAATCCCCACGTGTCACGGGCGGGACAAGGTAGAGGTAATTGAATCATGGAGGTGGTTTCCCCGCACGCTGATCTCGTGACAGTGAGTTTTCACGAGTTTTTTTTTTTTTTTTTTTGACGGAGTATCTGTCACTCAGGCTGGAGTGCAGTGGCGCGATCTCGGCTCACTGCAACCTCTGCCTCAGCCTCCCGAGTAGCTGGGACTACAGGCGCGCGCCGTCACGCCCGGCTAAGTTTTTTTTTGTATTTTTAGTAAAGACGGGGTTTCACCATGTTGGTTAGGCTGGTCTCGAACTCCTGACCTCGTGATCTGCCTGCCTCGGCCTCCCAAAGGGCTGGGATTACAGGCGTGAGCCGATCTGATGGTTTTATAAGGGGCTTCCCCCACCCCCTTCCTCTCTCTCCTGCCACCCTGTGAGGAAGGTGCCCTTCTTCCCCCTTCAGGTGAACGGCCTCCGTGATTGTAAGCTTCCTGAGGCCTCCCCAGCCATGCAGGACTGTGAGCCAGTTAAACTGCTTTATAAATTAACTCTGGTATTTCTCGGGTATTTCTTCATAGCAGCGTGAGAACGGACTGAAACCACCACCATGTGGAGCAGGGGAAGCTGAGGGAGTTCGGAGGTCCCAGCAGGGTGAAGGTGTGATGGGGTCCTGGGACAGTGGAAGTGCTGCCTGAGGGAATGGTGGGCAGGTCATTGAGGCTCCATGGTGAGCATGAAGCTGAGAGAGGGAGGTGTCAATTCTGGAGTCAGGCGTGACATGGAAGGAACCTGGGGCTTTGCCAGGCATGGGTGAAGGAAGGCCACTTAGGTACTGGCAGTGGGAAGAGAGGGCAGTGAGTGGTGGACGGAGAGGAAGAGAAAGCTGAACACTGGAGCAGAATGAGGGTGCTGGGAGGCAAGCAAGCAGACGGGGCTGGGGGATTCTCATATGGTGCATTCTGGCATTTGTATTTTGAAAAATAATTGTTTTGTTCCTATGAATGCTTTTATAATAGTTTTAGGAAAGAAGGAAAAATACGAATTAGCTATTATGGGCTTCTTTTGAAGTTTCTTTCAGTTCAGAAACATGTCCCACTTTACAAAAAAATTAAGACAATCCAAAAGTATGGAGGTCAATAATTGATATTTTAGTCTGACAAGACAACTCACGAGTTTCCTTAGAGACGTATTAGAAATTCAGAGCTGCATGCATCTTTCCCCCTGCCAGATAAACTGAAACAATATAAAGTGAGTTTTAGTTATTTCTTTCAATGAGACTGTGAGGCCTATTTAGCTAACAAAAAAAGACACCTGTAGAAAGAAGCATTCTTGATTCTTAGCTACAAAACACAGCAGTAAAAAACCAAGAATATCAGATGAGCATTATCTCCATTCATGACAGGTATCATATTGGTATGATTAAGATTGGTCTTAATGGAAACTCAGGCAATAAATATAACCATCATAGTTTAACCTGCAGCAAAGCAAACAAAATACATTAAGTATAATAGAAAAACAATGCAGGCAAAGGCAGGCAGATTGCTTGAGCCCGGAAGTTCGAGACCAGCCTGGGCAACGTGGCGAAACCGTCTCTACAAAAAAATGCAAAAATTAGCCGGGCAGGGTGGTGCATGTCTGTGATCCCAGCTACTTGGGAGGCTGAGGTGGGAGGATCCCTTGAGCCTGGGAGGTCCAGGCTGCAGAGAGCTATGATCGCGCCACTGCACTCTAGCCTAGGTGTCAGAGTGAGACCCTGTCTTACAAAAAAAGAAAAACAATGCTATGTGTGAATTTTTTCCCAATCTTTTAAAAAGGAAAATGTTTTTTCAAAATAATGGCCTATATGGAGTGTCAATGTAAAAACCGTATTAATTTCAAATTTATAAGTAAAATACAGTCAGCGATCTCACATATGTCAAAATTTGGCATATAACACACATTTTGGACAGGTGTTGCTTTTGGTCATACTTTTTTTCCATTTTTAAAATTGTGGTAAAATACATATAAAATTTAGCATTTTAATGACTTTTAAGTGTATACTTCAGTGTCATTAAATTCACATTGCTGTGCAACCATCACGACCATCCATCTTCAGACCACTTTTCATCCTGTAAAACACAAACTCTATACCCATTAATGACTCCCTTCTCCCCTCCCTCCAGTGTCTGGCAACCACCATTCTACTTTGTCTCTAAGAATTTGACCAATCTAGGTACTTCATATAAGAGGAATGATAACAGTATTTGTCCTTCTGTGTCTGGTTTATTTCTCTTTGCACACCATCCTCAAGATTCATCTATGTTGTAGCATGTGTCTGAATCTCCTTTCAAGGCTGAATAATATTCCCATGTGTGTGTATAATATTTTGCTTATTTATTGATAGGCACTTGGAATGCTTTCTTCATGTTTTAGCTATTGTGAATAATGCCACTGTGAACACAGATGTTCAGATATGTGTGGACATTTTGATACGAATGTAACAACACAAAGCACACGGTGTGCTCCATCACGAGCTCAGCTGTGTGTGGACATGGAGGGCGCTGGAAGTCGTGGTGGGGCAACGGAAGCACTTCTCTGGAAATACTGCGTCCCAGAGAGAGAGAAGGTCAGGCAGGTGAGTCCCGCCCAGGGACAAGCCTCAGACAGTCGCTGGCACATCAGAATTCCTGTGAAAGTGCAAAAACAAAAAGGGTGCCTGTGCTGAGCCCTAGACTCCTTGAGTCAGAGTCTTTTGACAAGGACCCTGGACATCTGCATGCTTAAAAGCCTCTGCGGAGGTGCTGACTTGCTACCTTGGGGCTGGGAACCACACAGCCTGGGACCTGGGAAGGAAGGGCGAATCTGTCTTTCCTCCTAGGGGCAGAGAGTAACTACCAGATGTACTGTTTTCCTAGTGAAACCCTGCAAGACCCTACGAGGCAAAACAGCCCTCCTGGGGTGGCCCTTTAGCCAAGCAAAAGTGAGATGTTCTTCCCTCCTGCAACAAACACCAAGTGGAGCCAGCCGTACATGCCACAGTGTACAGGGGCTATCATCCACAGCAAAGTGGCTGATGAACCATCCCAGTAAGGCTTCCCAGAAGCACTGGGCAGAAAGAAGATGGTGTGCAGTCTCTGGTGGAGGTGAAACCAGAAACAAGTCTGCACTGAGCCTAGACAGTGATGGGCACTCGTTCTCTTAAGGTGCGGGCCTGTCACTGGGGCGGGCAGGTTCAGTAACATCCTTGTCAGGCCTGGATCCTAGACCCACTGTTAGCTGGATTTGTGACATAAAAATCCTTCACATGCCAAAAACACAAAAAAACAAAAAACCGTTCAGGCAGGCAGTGATCCCCATTCCTTTGGATTTTATAGACCAGTAAGTGTCAAATAAAACTTCTGGGACCGACATGACTGCCAACTTTTATGTAGGGACAATGAAAAAGACTAAAAGCTATGATCTACCATCATTTCATAAAAGAGCGTTATTTTGATATCATAAAGGAAGGATAACTTCAGAATTTAAAAAGTGTACACATTGAACTTTAATTAGAAAATAGCCGTGTATTTCCTGTGGCGTCCTCCTTTTCTGTGGACGAATGAAAAGTTCATCATCATCTCTGCAAACTAAGGCTTCTTTGCCTTGAATACTTAGGGGCAGCTGCACCATTTGCAGATGTTGTTTATTTCCTTGAAGAGGTGTTTTCAGGGCTTTAAGGGAACATTGCTCTAAAGAAGAGCGCACATGGCCGATCAGTCCCTTGAGAAGACTTTGGTTTTTGATTTTTTGTTCACTTCTGAGCAATGACTCTACATCCTGGGTACACGGAAGCCCTCTCTCCTCAGCTCGGTAGCAGGGCTCTCTAGCACAGCCAGTTCCGGGCTCAGGCCGTTTTCTGGATGGATGTGTCCTCTCGCAGCCCTGTGAACTGACTGAAGGACAGCTGCAGTGGTGCATCTGAACCTGCAGCGGAGGCAGTTCAGGTCCTGCCTACAGCGTGCACACAAGATAGCAGGGGCTTTCCACCATGATTTTTCACTGACATGATTACCTTTCATTCACCTGTAGCTCTGCCTTATCTGTACAGCTCAAGCCCCTAGCACAGAACACAGGGGCTGAGTAAAGGCTTCTAAATACATATGAATTCAACAATGAGCGCATTCATTTTGTTGTAAACCATATAAATTACACTCAAAATGTAATAGTTTCTAACAAAATAAAAAGTTGATTCATTTCTTCATACTTAACTTCAAAAATACTATACAAACCTTTATTTACATTGATTAAATCACAATAGGTACATAAAAAGTTGAGGCACTGGTGTCTGTGGCTAATGGTAGTAATCACAGCTCACATAGCAAAGTGAGTAACATTAACCTTTTAACTTTGAGCTGTTGCAAAATTATCATTTTAATATCATATATACCATATATTCAGTACTAGTTATGACTTTTTTCTAAAATAATAATAGAACATGATACCCAGGGAAAAAGAAAATACTTAATAACTTTCTCAAGTGCTAGTAAAAAAGAAACACATTGGTGTACACGTGATTTGAGGGCGGACATGATTCAGCCTATGAGCCATCAGGAGAGCAAAGCAAAGCTTTTTAAACTGGAAGGACACTCGCGCTGTTTTGGCTCAGACCCTTCATCTTTCATACTGGGAAACAATGCTCACCAGGGCAAGTGTCACATCATTACGTAATACAGTAAGAAAGATGTCCCAGGTCTCCTACTAACAAACCTAGGATCTTTTCTAATTCATAACAGAGGTTTATACTATAAATACAATCATATTCTTGAAAGATCAAATCAAATATCAAGAAAAACAGATCCATGATAATACTTCAGACTTTAAAAAATCCTAAAGCAATAATTTAATAAAAATATATGTCAACAACTGTGTTCAAGATAATAGAATCAGTGTGGAATCCAGTGCTGTAAACAGTGATGGCAGCAGTTCACTGGTGCAGTAATTCATTTATATACTTATGTAGTACTCTGTGTATTGGTTGTGTTTTCATCTGTACTACTTGAGTTAAATTTCTTCCATAAAAATTTCTCATTTGATTTCCAAAGAGGAGTTGCTGGCTCTTCTCTCCTTTTGGAGGGTGCTGCTAGAGGTGCTTTTTCACACAGAGTCTCTATTACTGCCAAGTCTGTGAGTTTGTTAAGACTCTCATCATTCTGCTCATTCAAAATGTCCCAGAAATCTTTTGGTCTCTGTTTTGCTTTTTCCACGGGCCCTGAAAGAACTTTCTTTGGCAGTTGCGTGTGACTGCTCCCATGACTTCTAAAAAGGTCGTCAAGAATAGAGGTATCACCAAGTAAGTTTATCACAGAAGAATTTTCCAGCACTGGATTTTCTATCTTTTTGTTTTCCAATTTCAGAAGGGGTTCTTTTCTTGAAATGCCCATTCTTGTGAGGTCCCGTTTGTCTTTCATGGTATTTTCTAACCTTCTCTCATGTGTTTCAGACTCACTGTTCTGAGAACGGGATGTCACAGTATCTTTGGATGCTTGGCTGGTTTTCCCACTGTCAATCTCTTGAGTAGAACTAACAGGTGACTGCTTAGTTTCTGCATCATTAGAATACACCTCTTCTCTACAGGAACTATGATTCTGAAACTTAACTGATTTTCTTTTATATGTTTTTAGGCTGCAAACTTGAGAAATTTTGTTGGTAGAATCTTGAAATGACAAAGTTTCAGAATCTGGCAGCCTTGCTTTTGTAAGAGAGCCTCTTTTTTCGGATTTCTTTCTGGTGCACTCTCCTTTCTCAAAGGAAGAATTGTTGAATTCTGATGCAGAATCCACAAGAAATTCTTTTACCTCTGGATATCGAGAAGCATGAAAGTCTCTTAGCATTTTCTGTCGTTCTTCTGATGTGGCATTGGTTATATGTTTAGCAAATTCGTTTACAGAAGACGAGTTAAAATAAGAGGCCATTTCTTCAAATTGTTTTCTAAAGATTAAATGAACAAAACTAGTGGTTATTTTCATTAAAATTGTTTTCTAAAGATTAAATGAACAAAACTAGTGGTTATTTTCATTACATTTGATTTTGAAATAACTCATCACCACTAACAGGAAATGTAGAGGCCAAGGAAGGTAATCTTGTTCCTTTAGCATGTCTGCTGAATTCCATAATGAAAATGCATTTTATCCTAGTAGAATGAGGCCTCTTCCCTGATGCTACTGAGAAAAGTATTTGAGCTCACAAAATCACCACTTTGTAAGTTATTTTGATTTATGCTATTATATTAGGTATTTCCTGGGAATTATGGAGGCCCAGCATGCTACTCCTCCAGTGAGCCAATGATTTATGACTGACATGAGGATCATGATTTACAGAATCTGTACTTGAAAATCTATATTTTATCCAAGTCCCATGAAATAAAGTTGTCAAAGAAGAATCTTAATGAAAAGAGCAAATTCTGAAAAATTAAGAAAGACATTTGTTTTTTTCCCTTCCCTCTCCTTTTCCCCTTCTTCTACAAATACAATATAGAAATCGCATAAGACTTTTTGATGAGCCCAAAGGAAAGTTCTAAACTGATAAACCCAGATTATTTTTTCCCCAGCTGGTATGGACACCTAAGCTAAGAAGTGAGATGCTATTAGAAGAAGTGTGTTGTATTCTTAGTGTAAGATACTAATGAAAGCGGTTGTATACATGTATGAGGAAATGGGCCTTCAAGAACCCTGGTAAGACAGAGGCAGAAGGACTTAGGGACCTGGGCAATGAGCCCTGCTCCCTTCCCTAAATGAGGGTGCTGTGGACTGAACTGTGCCCCTCCCCCAAATCCTGCTGAAGCCCCCTAACCCAGGACATAACAGTATTTGGAGTTAGCGCCTTTAGGAGGTAATTAAGGTTGAATGAGGTCCTAAGGGTGGGACCCTGATCCAACAGGATTAGTGTCCTTAGAAGAGATGCCGAGAACCCACACAGTTTCTTTCTCTTCTGCCTCTTCCTCTCTGCCATGTGAGGACACAGGGAGATGGTGGCCACCTGCCAGCCAGGAAGAGGGCCCTCACCAGAAACTGAATCAGCTAACTTCTTATTGTTGGCCATCCAGCCTCCAGAACTGTGGAAATGAATTTCTGTTGTTTAGGCCACCCAGTCTATAGTATTTTGTTATTACAATCCAAGCAGACTAAGACAGTGGGTATTGCTTTGCTGATGATGAGTTTGGGCCAAGAGATAGAACAGCTCAATGTTTATAAATACTCCTTTGAACAAAAGTCATAGATGGTGAGTGGAGCAGCCCATGATTAAAAGTCCTAAAGTTTTAGAAATTATATTTTATACCATAGTTCCTTAAAAAATTCCTTTATTCACTCAACAAATATTTATAGAGTCTGTTATGTGCTAAGCACTATAGCAGGAACTATGTAACAGCAAATAAGACTCCGGTTTCTATCTTCAAGGAGTTTATAGTTTACTTGGGGTAGACGAATGCATGAAAATCAAACTAGACTAGAGTGATAAACCCATAATGTAAATTTACCATGATGTAAATATGGGGCACCACTGGCATTCATAGAAAGGGAACCTGGGTCAGTGACTGGTGGTGGGCAAGGTGGGTAGGTAAGCCGGTCAGGTAATGATAAGTGAGAAGTCTCCTGGGGGAGAGGGCGCATGTACAGTCTCAGGTCCAAGATGACCTGGTTCAAAGAGTGGCAGGAGAAACTGCAAGGAAGAGGCTAAAAATCAGAGGGGGTCTGTAGGCCAAGTTCAGAAGTTTGAATTTTATCTTATGCGCAACAGAGAGAGAATCCTTAGCATTAAAAAAAGTTACTTTTAATGTATGTAAGTAGGAGCTTCAATGCCACTTTTATTTTTGCCACGCAGACCAGGATATATCGTTTGTGTTTCCTTTGCTGTTAGTGGTAGACCATAAAGCACACTCACAACTTTCGTTTGTGGCTTCAGATGGGCCCATGGCTTCTAGTCCTCACTACACTATCTTGTTAACTTGCCCAAATCTGGATACTATACATGCTTTATCAAAAGCCACTTTCATCTCCAACAGAATATTTAATAACACATATACATGACTCCAAATTTCTGTCCTGGAAATTGCCAATGTTCTTGTTGGAAAGTAACAAGCATATTCTTAAGAGATTCCAGTTTTCACTTCACATGAAATAGTGAGATATTATTCTGTTTATTAATCATCTCCAAATCCATTTTCATGGCCCTTCTAGTAAACATTTGTGCTTGTAAAGATTAAGTGATTGGCAAGGTTACAAGCTGATGTCTTTTATTTATCTAAGGCTTGGTGGTGTCTCAGCTACTGCCAGAGTAACTTCACCTCTGCTGTGCTGAAACCGCGACCTCACCGGCGACCCTGTGAGCTGTCGCCTCTGGGAGGAGAGCTGCTTCTAACCTTATTTTATCTGAGTAGTCTGCAAGTTCACTGTGCCACATGGTTGTTGCTCACAGGATAAGCTATAATTATTATTCATTTTATTTTTGCCTTCTAACTGGCTTTCCTAACTCTGGGCCTTCAGAATTTTCTCTAAGAATGTAAGGAACTGCAGGGTACAACCAGGTGGCATACGCCAGCCACTTTGTGAAGAAAAATTAGTTAACTAGAGTAGACTTCCATAACCCATTTAGTGAAAGGGGGAAAAAAGAAACCAAAGATATGTCTCTTTCAGCAAGTGTTATCAAAAGCAGTACTGGATCACGGATACAATTCAAAATCCTCCCTTTCTGGAGGAAGGGAGGTGGAACACAGCTAAATTCATCTTCTGTCTGCCTAAGCTTCCGGAAGGGAAGGTAGGACTGAACATTCAGATGATCACGTGACCGCAGTGGAGGAAGGTGCAGTCTTGATTCTATTGACTAGGACAGTTAATGGAAAAGAGGGTGGTAAAATGTACATGGTTGGACAGTTTTAATTCTACATCCCTAACTGGTAACCAAAGCCAATAAGGCACGTAGTGATTGAAACACTTGAACATGCCACTAGAACTCAGCGAAGCTGACGAGTCTGTCATTGCTCTGCCCACAGCTCAAGATGCGTATGCAGCATGCTGTGTGGCATCGTGTCCATTCCAAAAGCAAACTCCCCACATAGCAGGTGCTGTATCAGTCACTTTCACAATGCTGATTACAACGTTTGATCTGGTGCTGGAGCTGAAGGATTTCATCAGGCCGGACAGATCAATTGCTGGAGAGAAAGGCAAAATAAAAACAGCACCATGGTGCATGCCTGACTGGAAAAACATGGGTAATGTTACCACCAAGTGCAAGGTTGTGAAGGCTGCTTTCTTGCTCATCTATCATGCTGTGTGCAAACCCAGCTGTAACCCGATGCAGCAGATAAGCAAAAGACTCAGTGCCCTCCTCTCAGCCGTCAAGCCAGGAGGCACCACGACCTCCGTCGAACTCAACCCAGCAGTGACTTCAACGAAGCCGCAGCATGACTAGCTAGCAAGGGCCCTGACATCAAGGTAACACGATTACTCTTTCAACCTGGTGCCAACCCTAACCTTGGGTCACTGACTGTGCCTTCATAAGTCAGATGACTAGCTAGCAAGGGCCCTGACATCAAGGTAACACGATTACTCTTTCAACCTGGTGCCAACCCTAACCTTGGGTCACTGACTGTGCCTTCATAAGTCAGATGACTAGCTAGCAAGGGCCCTGACATCAAGGTGACACGATCACTCTTTCAACCTGGTGCCAACCCTAACCTTGGGGTCACTGACTGAGCCTTCATAAGTCAGTGTAAGCTCATCGCAACCTTTTCTGAAATGATCTCATATGTCACAATGTGAAGTTTCACTGAGGAAGGATTCAATCATGCCTCACTGCTCCCTGGTACAGGTTGTGACATAATGAAATTCATGAGCATTGAAGGACGACTCACTGAGAAACATGAGGAAGAACTCTTTCCATTTCTTAGTCTTTTGACTCAGAGGGCATAAAGAATTAGCACCTGCAAAGTACCCTACTCTCTGTAAGGTTGCAAATGCATGGAAAAGAAAGCTAGATACTTCCTTCAGAGACTGCCAGTCAACAAAGGAGCCCCTCCAAACTTACTCATCATGATGCTGAAGAGGCAGTTTCCAAACCACCTCTTGAGAAGGCACTGATGAGCAAAGAAGATGAAGAAGGACTATAAGCAGCATACCATATATCGAGTAAGCAGCATACAATGTATCGAGGGAAGAGATTAAAGTTGCAGCTACGTTGAAGACCAGAACAGAATAAACCAGTGTCCTAACACAGCTCTTGGAGGCAATCGAGAACAGAGAACGCATGCAAACTTAGGGGGAAAAAGGTATATGGCCAGCCCCCTGGCAAAACATTTGCCCAAAGTGAAAAGGCACACTCCGCAAAAATCCTTGTTGCTGGTCTGTCTGTGGGGAGGTATGCTGTGCGGCAGTGTGGGAGGTGTTCACCTTTCTGTGCAACTACAGACATGTATGGAGAGCCATACTACAGTATGGAGAGCCATACTCCAACAAGCCACGCTAGCACTCCAAAGAGCTAGGGGACAAGCTCTTCCCTGGGCAGCTGAGGAACTAGCTGCCTGGGAGTCGCCAAACCCCTGCAGGAAGTATTTTGAACCCACAGAGCCAGAGACATTTCCCATTGCCCCCAGAAGCCAGCAGGGCCAGTCCGACCACGCCTCCCATCCCTGTTCACTGCCGCCATCCATCACCACTGGCCTCTCATCTCCTCCTACTGTACATCTTGATCTAATCCAATCCCTCATCCTTCCAAGCCATCCCTCGGTATCCCCGGAACCAACAGTCCCCCGAGTCTTCTACGTCTATGCTGAATGGTCCTGTGCTGTGATGACACTGCCTCTTCCCATGTAGCCCTTGCAAGGCAAGGCTCTTGCATCTCATGGCTCTCCAACCTCAGGGTTAGTGCTTCTAGACACTGCTGCTTCCAGACCATTCTTTTCTTAGAAAACTCCCTCCCCTCTTTAACATTTATGCCATCCAGCTAAACTGTTCTCTCCTTAATGTTAAGTGACCCCTTCGTTGCTTCCTGCTAGCAGCTAAACTCTCAAGATTCTGGATTAATCTTGCTTCCCACCCCATCTCCTGCCATCATTCTTGATAGCATCAATATCCATGTGGATGTCCCACCCAATCAATACCTGGCCCACCACTTTCTTTAGCTCACCTCCAAACTCATCTGAACTCCATGTTAGCCCCCTACTCCCAAGTTTATAAATTGCCATTGTCATTACCATCAACAGCTCAACCTCCAGTCCCTGACTTAGTCACCTCAGGCTCCAGCTCCGCTGCTTGATGATCACCCACAACAGCAATGCTGGGGGATATGCTGGTAACCTCAAGTCCTCAAATTCATGGACTCTTGCACTTTTGCACGATCCATCAGCCTCCCTTGTCCAGCTTAGGTTTAACTTTATAATCACTCCTTTACAAACCTTCTACAGCTTCCTTGCTTCTCTCTCCCTCCATTCTAACCCCTGGGCAGACCCAGCCATCTCTCTACTTGTGTCTGCAACAGAGCAACCGAAGCTTGCTGAATAAAATATGCAAACTGGACAGATGATTTTCCTGAAATTATTCTCAAATGGGAACTTAACGCCATCCAGAAATTCTAGTCCCATTAAGCCTACTTTCCTACTTCATAAATGATTTGTTCCTAACTTCTCTCCCCCTAAATCTTTCTCTTTCTGAACTTAGGGCTTCAGTTCTCAATTCACTGAGAACATGTCACATCTGTGCCTGTATCTGCCCCTTCTCTTTCAATGCCTCTCAAAGGCCAGACCATGGCCTGTGGTTTGGGTACTGCCCTCCACTGCTTCCAGGCCCTCCCTCTTTCTGTTTTCACCTCTCTGACATGATCTCTTTTTTTCCTACAAGTCTTTTCCCTCAACACACAACGGGTTCTGCTATCTCAACTCTAAGACCCACAGTGCCCTCCAGCTGCTGCTACTTTTTACATTCAAACTTATAGCTCCGGCCACCTCCCCCCAGCAGGCACCTGCCCACTGCTTCCATCTGAACTTACAGCGCTGGCCACCTCCCACCAGGGCTTGCCCACCGCTTCCATCCAAACTTACAGCACCTGCCACCTCCCGCCAGGGCCTGCACACTGCTTCCCAGGTTGCTCCTGCCAAGGTGCCTGCTGAGTGCTCTGCTACTGCCTCCCGTGGGCAGTCCCCCTCATCTGCTTCCGGTTCTCAGCGGTGTTTGATAAAGTTAAGAACTCCTTCCTTTTAAGACCCCTCACTACTCCTGGACTTCAGGACCTGACACTGTGCCTCTTACACCTCCTCCAGGAGGAACTGCTGCCTTCAGTCTGTGTCCTGGGGCTTCTCTCCTCCTCTCTGTGCTCTGTTCCTAGGTTGCTCACATAGTCTCACAGTTCTGAAGACCATTTATAAACGCTATGCTGATGACTCCCAAATTTAAACCTGTAATCCCCAAACCAGAAGTAGCTCATACATACATTGCCTATTGAACCTTTCCACAGAATGTCACATTTCATATGAGCAAAAGGGAACTCTTGATTTTTTTTCCTCTCTGAACTTGTTTCTCTCTGGTTTTCCCCATTCAGTACCTCCACTGTGTTGCTCAAGACAGAAAGAAGTAATCTTGTTCTCTCTCTTTCCCGAACCAGTCCATCACCAAATTGAATTCATCCACTTGGCTCTATCCTCATGGCAACCACTCTGGTGCAAACCCCCATCACTGAGTTCCTTCTCATCTACCACTGTTCATTCTGCCCTCTTCCACAGGGAAGCTGGAACCATCTTTCAAAAAGATACATCAGATCGTGCCAATCTTCAACAGTTTTCCACTGCACTTGGAACAAAATCCAAAGTCTTTCTGTCGCCTCCAAGGGGTGGCATGCTCCAGCCCCGCCTGTGTCTCTACCCTCCATCTCATGCTACTCTCTGCTTGGTTTAGTCTGCACTAAAGTCAGCAGTCTTCTCTCAGCTCCTTGACCACACCAAACCTCTTCCCTCCTTGGAGATGCTCCCACTCTGGTTCTTTGCATGGTTATCCTTCAGCTCGTAACACAAACGCTACCTGTGTAGACAGTCTTCCCTGACTTCCCAAAAGAAAGGTGGTTCCATGTCCCCTCCCCATTCTATTATACTCTTTCTCTTTTTTCTTATAACACACCATTTTATAATTATTTGTAGGTTTACTTTTTAAAACTTTATGGTGTGATGCCAGCCCCATTCCTCTGTACTGGAGGCTCTACGTCTGTCCTTTTTTACACTGTATATTCAAGACTCAGCACAATGCCTGGGCATATATTAGGTGCTCAAAATATATTCATTGACTGAATGAATAAAATGCACTTAACTATTTCATTTCTTTGTATAACATGCTTTCCCTTTTGATGGTAATCAATTCAGGGATTAGCCTTCTAACAGCATCTAAAACATATGCAATTTATTTTTGAAATTCAGATTTTTCTGAAATATTCAGATGTCAGTTATGGTTATAATCCAAATATTTGTATATTTTACTACCGAGCTACATTTCTTTTCAGAATTATTCTTCAAGTCTAGTGTTGTCAGAGACAATGCACCTGCGGATTCCTTTTGGTGTTTCTCCAATTATGAAGGTGGTCTGGTTTGTACGGTAGACGTTTTTCTTCTTTTGGCTCACAGGGTGTGAAATATAAAGAGGAAGTGAAATGCTGCCTTCACTCGGTTGCTGGCCTTTCTTTGTGTGTGGCAATGTATTTGCATCCACCTTTTCTTTATATGTCTGAAAAAAAGAAAGGAAACAAAAGCTATGTCTGAAAACATAGTCACTGTTGGTCAAATAACGAGAATGTCACACTCTTTATAATGAAGTAAATCACATTCTCCAACTGACATCAATGTCAGAAGATGTTAACCTAGGTCTTTAAGAAAATGACACAGGAAAAAATTATTTTATACCTTTAAAATATAAAAGTAGTGGCAATAACATGTTATTTCCATTGTCAAGACTTGGGTATACTGATACATATGTTGATATCTACTATACCAAAGAAGGATAAAAATTAATGATTATATACACTATGGCATAAACATGGGATATCTAAAATTTTCTAATTTAATAATTGCAAAATTATTAAGCAGTCTTTCAGTTGTCTAATTTCATATAATGGATAAATGTAAAAAATAGCAATCTTTATGTAATAAATAAATAAGAAACCATAAATCTTACATTTATTTCAACCTCTGCTGGGTTGCAAGAATATTTAGTGATTTTGAGATGCTAACTACAGTTGGCTGAATTATAGATGGAATCATAATCCTTTTACAGAGACCATGAATTGCCTAACATAAATTTTACTGACAGTGAGTCAAGAAAAATAAACTTTATATATAGTCCCAGTTTTCCTGACAAGATGATACAGTATGAATAGGTAGAAAGTCCTCATCCTATTCCAAAAAGAGAAATACTAAATACAATTTAACAGTAACAACAACAAAATTACATTGGAGCTCAAAAGTAAGAAAGCAGAATGTCGAGGTGCCCCAAACAAGGAAGTCCCACAGTGGTGAGCGGGAGCTGAAGCTCAGCAGCCCTAGTAGGGTCGGTCCCTAAGTTATAGTCTACAGCACTCATGTGGAGAGGGGAGATGGAAACGGTTTAACTCCCTGCACTAAACAACAAAGAAACACAAAACAGGAATGAGGAGTCAAATTTGCAAATTAAAGCCAGGAAAGCCAAACCTGGGACACAGGCTAGAAGCAGGCCACTTTCTTACTCTAGATAGAAAGAATCAATAGCGACAAACAGGAATGCCCAGCCAGTGCCACGTGTGGAATGTGATTTTGTACCACCTGGTGGTATGGGAACTTGAAGCTGAAAATCAACATAAACAATTTGTCCAGAACTAGCGAAAACCACAGATCTCAATCAGGGGTGAATAAAAAATATACCATGGAAGACTGCCAAAAGCCAGAGAATGCTTTTGATTCCAATGAAAACAGGAGGAGTTCAGACAAAAATTACAAACAACATATAAAACCTACCATATCATGAAATTGAGCATATGTAACAACTATAAGAACTGAAATTTGAGGAATTACCTATAATAAAGCAATCTGAAAAGATACTCATTTATGAATAAACAAACACATGACAGAGTCTCACTCTGTCCCCCAGGCTGGAGTGCAGTGCCATGATCACAGCTCACTGCAGTTGATAAATTGGAAGGATAAAATTACTCAGAATGAAGTGCAGAGACTAAAAAAAATAGGGAAATTAAGAGACAGAAGACATACCAAAGTTTCTAAAATGCCAGAAGGAGAGAACGGAGAAAATGGAAGAGATAATGCCAGAGACCTGTAAAAGAAAGGAATCCCTCAAACTGAAAAAGGAGAAAGAATCCCTAGTAGGAAAAATGAAAATAAATCTGTATTTTGTTATATCACAGATAAAGGGCATACCTTAAAAACTACCAGAGAAAGAGGATAACACATCCTACAAAGAAATGCCAAATTAGGCCAGGCACGGTGGCTCACACTTGTAATCCCAGTACTTTGGGAGGCTGAGGCGGACAGATTGCTTTAAGCCCAGGATTTCAAGGCCAGCCTGGGCAATGTGGCAAAACCTTTTCTCTACAAAAAAATACAAAAACTAGCTTGCTGTGGTGGCATGCCCCTGTAGTCCCAGCTACTCTGGAGACTGAGGTGGCAGGATGGCTTGAGCCCAGGAGGCAGAAGTTGCAGTGAGCCAAGATCGTGCCACTGCATTCCAGCCTGGGTGACAGAGCCAGACCATGTCTCAGGAAAACAACCAACCAACCAACAAACAAAAGCCAAACTAACATCAGGCTTCTCATTAACATCACAATCCTATCCACCAAAAGAAAAAGGGGTATCTTCAACATGCAGAGAAAAAAAAAAAAAAACCTGTCAACCTAGAATTCTATACCCAGTTAAACTATCATGTAAGAACTTCTCAGACATACAAAGACTACTAGAATTCATTAGATTCTTGCTATTGATATACTTTTTTTTTTTTTTTTTCTGAGACAGGGTCTTGCTCTTTTGTGCAGGCTGGAGTGCAGTGGTGCAACCATAGCTCCCTGCAGTCTCAAACTCCTGGGCTCAAGTGATCCTCCCACCTCAGCCTCCCGAGTAGTGGGGACTGCAGGCATGAGTCCACAGGCCGAGCTAATTTTTGTATCATTTTATAGACACAGGGTCTTGCTATGTTGCCCAGATTGGCATGGGTAACACAGCAAGACCCCGGGCTCAAAAGCAATCCTTCTGCCTCAACCTCCCAAAAGTGTTGGGATTATACAGTGAGCCACTGTGCCTGGTCTTTTTTTTCTTTTTAATAGAAGTTCAATGGGATTGAAGCAGTGATACATTCAATGAATGTGGGCAAGGAATGGCTTTTAATTCCACAAGTATTTACTAAGCACCTATTACATTCCTGCCAACATGCTATGCATTTGAGACACAAAGATATTTATATATACAAAGATTATTCCCCCTACCCTTAAGGGATTTAAAAGTAACAAGCCATTTAAAAAAATATGATATATTTATCTTTTTTCTTTTTTGTATAAGACATTTTCCTCTATAACTTATATTCTGGTTCATTTTATTGAAACTGACAAAAACAAGTGTATGCTCTTTAGTAACGAACCATTTCTAAGGAAAATTGACATCTTCAAAAGCTACTTGGTTCAGATGGACAAACACAAAATGCCAGGTGGTCAGGTTGAACCAGGGCTTTATATCAGTAATGTTAAAAGTACTTTCCTTAAAAATATATTTTAAAAAATTGTAACTGGGCCAGGTGCAGTGGCTCATGCCTGTAATCCTAGCACTTTGGGAGGCCAAGGCGGGCAGATCATGAGGTCAGGAGATCGAGACCATCCTGGCCAACATGGTGAAACTCCATCTCTACCAAAAATACAAAAACTGGCTGGGAGTGGTGGTGAGTGCCTGTAACCCCAGCTACTCGGGAGGCTGAGGCAGGAGAATAGCCAGGGAGTCAGAGGTTGCAGTGAGCCGAGATCACATCACTGCACTCCAGCTGGCAATAGAGTGAGACTCCTTCTCAAAAAAAAAAAGAAAAAAATTGTATCTTAAAACATTAATAGAAAGAAAAATGTTAATTGTTAAAGTTTGAAAGAGCTTTCATGCATTTATTTTCCATCACAAAACAAAATGAACACTAAAAGTTCCTAATACAAAGACTCATCATCCTAGCATACCCCCAAGAAATAATGATTCATTACTATGAGATGAGATGATATTGCTTACATTAAGGTAAAGGGAGTAAGCAGAGAGAGAAGGAACTGGGCCAACCAAGAAAATTCCATTCTCATATTTTGGAATTTCTGAAGCCATAGAGAAATCATGCCAAGGAATGGCAATTGTCAATTATTTACTTGTTTACTCTGGGTCTTTCTGACCCTGGTAGCATTGCAAAGCTCACATGTATACAGATACAGTTTTCTTAAATCAGTTTCGTAACTTCTTTAGGAAAATTCAGTTTTTGCAACCATAGTTATTAGACACGTGGATCTTTAAAATTTGCCAAACATTCCACATTTTAAAATCTGATTCTTTTAGGTAATAATAAAAGGAAATTTTTTTTTTTTTTTTTTTTTTTTTGAGACTGAGTCTCACTCTGTCTCCTGATCTCGGCTCACTGTAAGCTCCGCCTCCCGGGTTCACGCCATTCTCCTGCCTTAGCCTCCTGAGTAGCTGGGACTACAGGCGCCCGCCACGACGCCCAGCTAATTTTTTTGTATTTTTAGTAGAGACGGGGTTTCACTGTGTTAGCCAGGATGGTCTCGATCTCCTGACCTTGTGATCTGCCTGCCTCAGCCTCCCAAAGTGCTGGGATCACAGGCGTCAGCCACCGCACCTGGCCAGGAGAATCATTCTTATTTAAGATGGGCTCAACAGCTATCTTTTATTTTTAAAAATCTACCTAGTTTCATATTTCCATTTTAGCAGGCAGCTTTTAACATTTTACTGAAACAAGGCTGTGAAACAAAATAGTTACATTAAAAATAGATTTTAGGAATCAATGTGCCATTTAGGCTTATTCTGAATGAAAGCTCTAAAGGTTACATGTACAAACTATGTATGGGTTGGGGGCAGTGTACTGGATTAGTTTCCTACTGCTGCCATAACAGAGTATCACAAAATTAGTGGCTTAAACAATATAAATTCATTGTCTTATACTTCTGTAGGTCAGAAGCTTGACATGGGTCTCACTAAGCTACAGTCAAGATGTTGGCAGGGCTGCATCCCTTTTTGAAGGCTCTGGGATAATGAATTTCTTTGCTTTTCCAGCTCCTGGTGGCTGCCCACAATCCTTGTCTTGTGGTCCCCTTCAAAAGCTAGCAACCCTTCTTCTCTGTGTTTCAGAGTCACATCACCCTCTCACCACAGCCAGGAAAGGTGCTCTGCTTTTAATAACTACTGTGACTAGATTGGGCCCATCCAGATAATCCAGGATCAAAGTGGGTTAATTAATTAACATCCTTTACTGCATACATCCAATTGACCCATCTCAAGGTCAGCTGATTCAACCTAAATTGCATCTACAACCTTAATTCCTTTTCCTGTTTGCTGGGTAATGTCATGTATTCATAGGTTCCAGAAATGAGTCAACAGACATCTTTGAGGGGGCCATTAATTGTTTCTCACTGGCAAGGAGAGTGGGGGTCTTAACCTGGGTCCACTGACCCTCCAAATGTTCAGGAGATGGGTTTCAGGGACTTCAGAAAGCGTTATCTATGAATCCCCTGAAGCTGTATTTACACATTTGAGCATGAACACATTTTTAAAAAAAAAAAGAGCCCATGGCTTTAATCATGTTCTTAAAGGTGTATGTGGCCAGAAAGAGTTGAAAAACCACTGTTTTAAGCAGCAGCGCCATTGGTATAGTTTTCAAATATTCTTGTTTTTTGAAAAACCGTATCTGCTTCATAAACATTTTAGTGCTCGTTAGAAAAGTCTGTTTCATTAAAATAGTAGTCAATCTTTCACAATAAATGGTACAAGATAAATAATGCTGCAGTGCAGTTGCTATTGTAGTGGCAATTATAACTTACTATGGTAGATTTGGTTCTGGACCACCACCACAAACTTTTTGGTTTCTCAGTACATATAAAAATCATGCTCACACTATGTTGCAGTCTGTTCGGTGTGCGCACACGACGCCACTGCTTTACCAAGTGTGTGACACTCTCAATTCTTTGGTTTCTCGGTACATATAAAAATCATGCTCACACTATGTTGCAGTCTGTTCGGTGTGCGCACACGACGCCACTGCTTTACCAACTAAGTTTGTGTGACACTCTAAATTCTTCGGTTTCTCGGTACATATAAAAATCATGCTCACACTATGTTGCAGTCTGTTCGGTGTGCGCACACGACGCCACTGCTTTACCAACTAAGTGTGTGTGACACTCTAAATTCTTTGGTTTCTCGGTACATATAAAAATCATGCTCACACTATGTTGCAGTCTGTTCGGTGTGCGCACACGATGCCATTGCTTTACCAACTAAGTGTGTGACACTCTAAATTCTTTGGTTTCTCAGTACATATAAAAATCATGCTCACACTATGTTGCAGTCTGTTCGGTGTGCGCACACGATGCCACTTGCTTTACCAACTAAGTGTGTGACACTCTAAATTCTTTGGTTTCTCAGTACATATAAAAATCATGCTCACACTATGTTGCAGTCTGTTCGGTGTGCGCACACGATGTCACTGCTTTACCAACTAAGTTTGTGTGACACTCTCAATTCTTTGGTTTCTCAGTACATATAAAAATCATGCTCACACTATGTTGCAGTCTGTTCGGTGTGCGCACACGACGCCACTGCTTTACCACTAAGTGTGTGACACTCTCAATTCTTTGGTTTCTCAGTACATATAAAAATCATGCTCACACTATGTTGCAGTCTGTTCGGTGTGCGCACACAACGCCACTGCTTTACCAAGTGTGTGACACTCTCAATTCTTTGGTTTCTCAGTACATATAAAAATCATGCTCACACTATGTTGCAGTCTGTTCGGTGTGCGCACACGACGCCACTGCTTTACCAAGTGTGTGACACTCTCAATTCTTTGGTTTCTCAGTACATATAAAAATCATGCTCACACTATGTTGCAGTCTGTTCGGTGTGCGCACACAACGCCACTGCTTTACCAAGTGTGTGACACTCTCAATTCTTTGGTTTCTCAGTACATATAAAAATCATGCTCACACTATGTTGCAGTCTGTTCGGTGTGCGCACACGACGCCACTGCTTTACCAAGTGTGTGACACTCTAAATTCTTTGGTTTCTCGGTACATATAAAAATCATGCTCACACTATGTTGCAGTCTGTTCGGTGTGCGCACACAACGCCACTGCTTTACCAACTAAGTTTGTGACACTCTAAATTCTTTGGTTTCTCGGTACATATAAAAATCATGCTCACACTATGTTGCAGTCTGTTCGGTGTGCGCACACGACGCCACTGCTTTACCAACTAAGTGTGTGACACTCTAAATTCTTTGGTTTCTCGGTACATATAAAAATCATGCTCACACTATGTTGCAGTCTGTTCGGTGTGCGCACACGACGCCACTGCTTTACCAACTAAGTGTGTGACACTCTAAATTCTTCGGTTTCTCGGTACATATAAAAATCATGCTCACACTATGTTGCAGTCTGTTCGGTGTGCGCACACGACGCCACTGCTTTACCAACTAAGTGTGTGACACTCTAAATTCTTTGGTTTCTCAGGACATACAAAAATCATGCTCACACTATGTTGCAGTCTATTCGGTGTGCGCACACGACGCCACTGCTTTACCAACTAAGTTTGTGACACTCTAAATTCTTTGGTTTCTCGGTACATATAAAAATCATGCTCACACTATGTTGCAGTCTGTTCGGTGTGCGCACACGACGCCACTGCTTTACCAACTAAGTTTGTGTGACACTCTAAATTCTTTGGTTTCTCGGTACATATAAAAATCATGCTCACACTATGTTGCAGTCTGTTCGGTGTGCGCACACGATGCCATTGCTTTACCAACTAAGTGTGTGACACTCTAAATTCTTTGGTTTCTCAGTACATATAAAAATCATGCTCACACTATGTTGCAGTCTGTTCGGTGTGCGCACACGATGCCATTGCTTTACCAACTAAGTGTGTGACACTCTAAATTCTTTGGTTTCTCAGTACATATAAAAATCATGCTCACACTATGTTGCAGTCTGTTCGGTGTGCGCACACGATGCCACTGCTTTACCAACTAAGTTTGTGTGACACTCTTAAATTCTTTGGTTTCTCAGTACATATAAAAATCATGCTCACACTATGTTGCAGTCTGTTCGGTGTGCGCACACGACGCCACTGCTTTACCAAGTGTGTGACACTCTCAATTCTTTGGTTTCTCAGTACATATAAAAATCATGCTCACACTATGTTGCAGTCTGTTCGGTGTGCGCACACAACGCCACTGCTTTACCAAGTGTGTGACACTCTAAATTCTTTGGTTTCTCAGTACATATAAAAATCATGCTCACACTATGTTGCAGTCTGTTCGGTGTGCGCACACGACGCCACTGCTTTACCAAGTGTGTGACACTCTCAATTCTTTGGTTTCTCAGTACATATAAAAATCATGCTCACACTATGTTGCAGTCTGTTCGGTGTGCGCACACAACGCCACTGCTTTACCAAGTGTGTGACACTCTCAATTCTTTGGTTTCTCAGTACATATAAAAATCATGCTCACACTATGTTGCAGTCTGTTCGGTGTGCGCACACGACGCCACTGCTTTACCAAGTGTGTGACACTCTAAATTCTTTGGTTTCTCGGTACATATAAAAATCATGCTCACACTATGTTGCAGTCTGTTCGGTGTGCGCACACAACGCCACTGCTTTACCAACTAAGTTTGTGACACTCTAAATTCTTTGGTTTCTCGGTACATATAAAAATCATGCTCACACTATGTTGCAGTCTGTTCGGTGTGCGCACACGACGCCACTGCTTTACCAACTAAGTTTGTGACACTCTAAATTCTTTGGTTTCTCGGTACATATAAAAATCATGCTCACACTATGTTGCAGTCTGTTCGGTGTGCGCACACGACGCCACTGCTTTACCAACTAAGTTTGTGTGACACTCTAAATTCTTTGGTTTCTCAGTACATATAAAAATCATGCTCACACTATGTTGCAGTCTGTTCGGTGTGTGCACACGACGCCACTGCTTTACCAACTAAGTTTGTGTGACACTCTAAATTCTTTGGTTTCTCGGTACATATAAAAATCATGCTCACACTATGTTGCAGTCTGTTCGGTGTGCGCACACGACGCCACTGCTTTACCAACTAAGTTTGTGTGACACTCTAAATTCTTTGGTTTCTCGGTACATATAAAAATCATGCTCACACTATGTTGCAGTCTGTTCGGTGTGCGCACACGACGCCACTGCTTTACCAACTAAGTGTGTGACACTCTCAATTCTTTGGTTTCTCGGTACATATAAAAATCATGCTCACACTATGTTGCAGTCTGTTCGGTGTGCGCACACGACGCCACTGCTTTACCAACTAAGTGTGTGACACTCTAAATTCTTTGGTGCTATTTCAGCAATGCTCACGGCATCTCCAGTAGGATAGAGCCCATCTTAAGAAGCCACTTTCTTTGCTCATCCGTAAGAAGCCATTCCTTACCTATTAAAGTTTTAGCACGAGATTGCAGCAGTTCCGTTCCATCTTCAGGCTTCCATTTCTAATTCTTGTTCTCTTGCTGTTTCCACCACATCTGCAGTTAGTTCCCCTACCAAAGTCTTGAATCTCTCAAAGTCATCCATGAGGGGTGGAATCAGCTTCTTCCAAACTTCCGTTAATGCAGATATTCTGACATGCTCCCATGAATCAAAGATGTTTTACATGGCATCTAAAATGGTGACTCCTTTCCAGAAGCTTAACAACTGACTTTGCCCAGGTCCACCAGAGAAATCATTATTGATACCATTTATAGTCTTATGAAACTTATGTTCTTTCTTTCCAAATTTAATTTTTAGAGATGGGGTCTCACCAAGTGGACCAGGCTGGTCTTGAACTCCTGGTTTCAAGTGATTCTTCCAGGTCAGCCTCCTAAGTAGCTAGAACTACAAGCATGTGCCACTGTGCCTGGCTCTGTATTTCTTAAATAAGAAAGCCAAAATTACTTCTTGATCCATGGGCTGCAGAATAAATGCTGTGTTAGCAGGCATGAAAACAACATTCATTTCCTTGTACATCTCCATCTATCTCTTGGGTGACTAGATGCACTGTCAATGAGCAGCAATATTTTGAAAGTAATCTTCTTTTTCTGAGTAGCAGGTCTCAATAGTGGGCATAAAATATTCAGTAAGCCATGCTTTAAATAGGCGGGCTGTCATCCAGGCTTTGCTGGTCCATTTATAGAGCACAGGTAGAATAGATTTGGCATAATCCTTATGGACCCCAGGATTTTCCAAACGGTAAATTATCACTGGCTTCTCCTTAAATTCCCCAGCTGCACTAGTCCCTAACAAGAGAGTCAGCCTGTCCTTTGAAGCCAGGCACTGACTTCTCCTCCCTAGCTATGAAAATCCTAGATGACATCTTCCAACAGAAGGCTGTTTTGTCTACACTGAAAATCTATTGTTTAGTGTAGCCACCTTCATCAGCAATCCTAGCTAGGTCTTCTGGATAACTCGCTGCAGCTTCTACATCAGCACTTGCTGCTTCACCTTTGCAATTTTATGCTATGGAGACAGCTTCTTAGCTTAAATGTCATGAATTAACTTCTGCTAGCTTCAAATGTTTTCTTCTACAGCTTTCTCACCTTTCTCAGCTTTCACAGAATTGAAGTGCATTAGAGCCTTGCTCTGGATTAGGCTGTGGCTTAAGGGAATATTATGGCTGGTTTGAGCTTTGACCCAGACCACTACAGCTTTCTCCACGTCAGGCATAAGGCTGTTTCACTTTCTTATCGTTTGTGTATTCACTGAAGCAGCACTTTTAATCTCCTTCCAGAACTTTCCTTTGCATTCACAACTTGGCTGTTAGGCACAGGTGCCCAGTTTTCAGGCTATTTTGGCTTTTGAGATGCCTTTCTAATGAAGCTTCATCATTTCTAGCTTTTGATGTGAGAGATGTAAGACTCTTCCTTTAAAGTTGAACAATTAAAGGCCGTTGTAGGATTATTAATTGGCCTAACTTCAATACTGTTGCATTTCAGGGAAGGGGGAGGTCTAAAGAGAGGGAGAGAGGGAAAATGGCTGGCTGGTGGAGCAGTCGGAACACACACATTTATTAAGTTTGCCATCTTGAATGGGTGCAGTTGGTGCCCAAGACAATTACAACAGGAACATCAAAGATCACGCACGTGATCTGTGGATCACCTTAACAGATACAATAATAAGGAAAAACTTCAAAATATTGTGAGAATTACCAAAGTGCGACTCAGAGACACAAAGGGAACACATGCTGTGGGGAAAATGATGCCAACAGCCTTGTGCGAAGCAGGGTTGTCACAAAATTTCAATTTGTAAAAAAGGCCTTATCTACAAAGCGCAATCAAATGAAGTACACTAAAACAAGGAATGCCTATACATTAGGATTATAACAAACAAGAAGGCACTCTGGTAGGGAAACGTTTCTTCTTCCAGAGTAGCCAGAACGAGTCCACCCTGGACCTACTAACTATCCATCATCCTCTATAACTGGCTTCTTACGATCACTGGCTTCTTATGACCAAGTTTTAGGGTTATACTGGTTAAGAGCAGAAAAGTTCCTCATCTTCACCTAGACCGACAGTATGAAACATTCAAATGAACTTTGATAATACTCTTTTTCTTCTGAACCAAAAGTGTATTCTGTGTATTTCAAGGCATTAGATCTACACCAAGTTGCATTATTTTCATTGAAATGATATTTATTGAAAGGCTCAACTGAAAAAAGTTAAGATTTTTGATATGAAAGGGTAGGTAAAACAAAATCAACTCTTAACAACTTTGCAGACAGCTATCTTTGATGTCAGTATACTTAAAAACATAAGGAAGATTTCTCCCTACCTCACGGGCACATGATTAAATTAGCAGTTTTCTATTTACTCAGCTACATATGGAATCTATCTTTATATAGTAGAAGACTGCACTAGAATTGTTCAGAGAATGTTTAAGAAAAAAGAAACCCTCTATTAATATTCTCCAAGTAAAAAGTAATTTTGGAGGTAAGTTATTAAAGAACGGTAGAGGGTACCTAGGTAGGAATAGCAAAGAAGTGAAAAAAGTTGATAGGGAGGAATCGTTCCCATACACTGTAACAAACGAGGCAAAAAAGTTACAATCGAGGAGAGTGAGTTTCCAATGCAATCCAGAACAGCCTCTAGTTCCCATTTCCGCAGGAGAAACATTCAGTAATCTCCGCATCTTTCTAAATCTCTGGGTGAATTCCTGGAGACACGGCTATTGCTGATCATCTGCAGACAGAATCTGATTCATTTCCCCTGCTCATCTGTATACTCCAAGTTGCAGAGAAAGCTTGTGAGGATGGTGCACAGGGAAGCAGAACAGCCTGACAGCTGTCCACAGGAGGAGGCTACGTGGAAGTAGTGAAATCTTTTATTAAGCAAGTGTGGAATGGATCTATCTGCTGGGCTGGCTTCTCCAGAATATACCTCATGGAGCAAACAGAACACAGAGCAGTGCCTGCTGAACAGCTACACCAACTCTTCCACAACCAGACGATTAGGCCTGATGAGTCAGTGAGAAAACTGGAAACAAGGAGGAGATCTTCAAAGCCACTGGAAGGTTCTGATGGGTCTGACCCACTGAGAAGCTGCAGTAGAAGGCTTAATTAAAAGTTCTGATTCTAAGGTCAAAAAGGATCTGCCCATCCCAGGACAGCTCTTTGTACACCTTGTTCCTGAGCTTCACAAGACACTCTAAGGTCATCACACATGGGCACACCGTGTGGCCACAAGCCCTCATATCCACCTGATCATGCCAACTCTGCCACAAAGCAGATAAAACAATAAAAAATTTCAGGATTTTTCCTTAAGTATGAAAATCCTCAAAATCACTCAAGGTTTGTGCCTGGAGATAGAAAACGTTACTGTAAACGCAGTTTTCCAATACTCAAAAAGAACCTAAGGCAACTATGAGCTATCCCTGAATTGTCTTAACCATCTGCAGAAAAGCCAGTTGGTCAGAGGACCCACCACAAATGGAAGAGTCAAATTTTCTGCCTATGTTTAAAAATGATGTTCAAATCTCAAAAAAACAACAGCATTTGGATTCAAATCCAAAACCTTTTCCGGGGAGAGAGGGAGATGAAAGTTTTTAGCCATCGGTCTGCTCTCTTCCTGGAAGGAGTAATACTTATTATATAATCCATCTAAACTCTTTTTCAATAGTGCTTTGCTTTCTGAGTGAGCCACAAAAGGACAACTTTATACTGGCTGTCCTGAGCCGTTATTTTTATTTTTAATTTTTTTTTTTTAAAGAATAATGGAAGTATCTCTTCAAATAAACACTTACCAAATTAAATCTGATAGAAGCTGCTTGTGGAAATTCAGCATCACTTACAGGAGGGACTCACTGTCCAGGAAACCCATCTATCTAAAATGATGCGAAGTGGCAGCATTGGGGGGAGCAGGTGAATGCCATGTGCTACAGACAGAAACACAGGAACTCCGTCTCCCTGGGGGCTGCTGATCTGATGGCTCTGTGGGACAGGGCCAAGCGAGACCACAGCAATTACCTTCACCAAAGCTTGCAGATGTGCAGTGGAAAATTTCGCTAATACCCTCAGTCCTCCATGGGAGTGCAGCCCAGGAGTAAATTCCCGTTAATTCCTCCTACAGACAAAGGCTAGAGAGGGATCAAAGCCTTTCCAGATAGCCGTCTGAGCACTGGACTCAGCACCATGGCCCCGGCATCCAGGCCCTACTTTGCCACTTACTCTTTCCATTTGGGGAGATTCTGTACCTTTCTAAGGATCATCCTGGGGATAATGAAGGATTTGGAGAATGGGATCTAGGAGATGGGAAGATTTGGATCTGGGACTCCTACCAGTCTCTTTCATATTTAAAATTCACAATTCTACTAGTCTTTGTAGGATCTCCACTAAGTACTAACGGATAGGTCCATCACATCTTGTGGCCTTGACCTCAATTTCAAATCTCTCTAGGTACTAAGTTTTATTTGTATTACCATATTTTCTATAAAGACTACCTGAAGACCTCATATGAAATAATACTTGTTATATGTGACCTCATATGAAACAATACCTGTTATATTTCGTATCACTGGCAACAAAGATCACAGAAGAATGGTGCTGGTGAAAAAAAGTTAACCAGAGAAAGCCTTTCTTGGCAGGCGCTCACTGCTGCCTGTGTTTTCCAGTGGCTAGCTGAGGCTCCTCACGTCCCTCCACCCTGGCCTCTAGCTGAGGCTCCTCATGTCCCTCCGCCCTGGCCTCCAGCTGGGCCACTTAGGCTGATTTGATTAGAAAGCCACCAAATGGCTCTCCAGTGTCTGGGGAAAAAGATTTCAAGCACGTACCACAAACGACACTGAGACATTACAACTAGTTGTGAGATTTGATGTAATTATTTATTATTAATAATAAAGTGCTAAAATATGTTAAAGATTCCGCTTTTTTAGTAAATTAGAGTTAATTCCCTATAATCACATCATCTTTACTCTCTTGTATTCTGATATGCTTTCTTTGGTTATGATTAGAGAAAGTAACATTTTCACACAGAGAAAGGCCAAATGGAAGCATATCCTGCAGAAGTGAATTTAATGATAAGGCAACTGTTTTCATATGGGTCTAAGACAGTAGTTCTGAAGCTTTTTGGTCTTAAACCCCTTTATACTTTAAAATTGAGAATCTCAAAGAGTTTTTGTCTGTGTGGGTTATATCTACTGAAAACTTAAAGTCTTTATTAACTAATTAAAATAAAAGCCCATTACATGTTAACATAAGGAACTTTTTATTTATTTATTTATTTTATTTTATTTTTTTTTAGGAACTTTTTAAAACAAAAGTAACTGTACTTTCCAAAGCAAAAAACCAAAAAGTTAGTGAGAAGCGTGGCTATGTTTTGCATTTTTACAAATGTCTCTAATATTTGGCTTAATAAAAGACAGCTGAATTCTCCTGTTTCTACGTTCAATCTGTTGTGACACGTTGTTTTGGATGAAGCTTATGAAGAAAATTGGTCTCATACAGACGTGTAGTTAGAAAAGGGAAAAATATTTTAATAGTCTTTTCAGATAATTATGGATTTTCTTTTTTGACACGACACCAAAACTCAAGGTTTA
Organism: Rhinopithecus roxellana; assembly: GCF_007565055.1. NCBI lineage: Eukaryota > Metazoa > Chordata > Mammalia > Primates > Cercopithecidae > Rhinopithecus > Rhinopithecus roxellana. The sequence goes on along the minus strand of NC_044564.1, from coordinate 91,256,067 downwards.
TTTCATTAAAAATCAGAAACCTTTCGGTAAAATGTTTATATTGTTAAAATTCATTGGTGTATCTTGAACTTTGATGAATCTTTTCCCCATGTGTGATTTTTCATATCATTCACTGGTCATTTAGAAAATACTGATTAATAGAGTTATGCAGATCTTCAAAACATGGACACATTTAATTGTACCACGTTAGAAAATCACTTTTGTTATTATCAGAAAAATAAGTATTGGGAAGATGTCAATGCTATGGTGGTAGCTACAAGCTTTTCAGTATTTTAACTTTCACTTGAAAGCTTGAATTTTATCACTGGCAACAAGTACTGCCCATTGTCTTCCTTGAAGTGCCGTGGTCAGTAAGTTCATTTTCTTGAGGAAGTGCCAAATGTCCAAGTCTGAATAACCAGCCTCTCAGTCATTCTTTCAGACGGTCCATGAAAAAGCAGCTAGTTCAACACGCAACTCAAACAATTATTCAAACGCTCTATGCATACTTCCCATTTCATCACACAGAATACAAAAAAGATGGGCAGCAAAGGGTTGAGATTTGCTAAAATTAATTTTGCTGCTTCCTCAAAGATATTCATCACAGAAAGTCGTTTTCTTTTCCTGCAAGAATGTGGTGGTAAAAAATCCATTAACTCCTAGTGATACAGAAGGACTGGGCTCCCATCTAAACCCCACCCTTAAGCTCAGCCTGGATCTGTGGCCCTACATGGAAACAGCTGACCCCGTTTTTTCACCCAAACGTTGCCTTTTTGGCTTGCCCCTGCCCCTATCCTGGGCCCATCAAAGACCTAGCTGGCAGAGCAACACAAGCAGCTGAGCGGCAAGCAGAGAAGCAACTGGGCATTGGAGACTACGGACAGATGCAGCTAACTTCAGACGGTGCAGCCTGAAGAGGGGCCTGGTGGGAGACAGCCAGGCTTCGGGGAAAGATCACCTTCCCATCCCCTTTCCAGCCTCCCTCTCTGCTGAGAGCCGCCCAGTGCTCCATGAAGTCTTCTGCATGCATCTCCTTTCAAACAGTTTGTATGACCTGATTCTTCCTCACACCGGTCAAGAACCCAAGTGCCAAGAGGGCAGCGGCTGCCACCCTGACCCTCCACTGAGCTGGGTGGCACTTGGCTGTCCCCGGAGGGCACAGCTTAAAGAGCACTGGTTGTAATACGCTTGGACGCTGCTGCAGGGCCTGCACAGAGCCTGCTCCCACCAGAGAGGAGCGACTGGCTGGCTGCAGCGTTTGTTCGCTCCTGTTCCGATACCTGCTTGCTCATTTGTACACTCCCTCCTACAAGGAGTGGCCAGCGGCGGGCTGAGTGAAATGAGCCACTCCAGTTCCCGCCCGCGAGGGGAAATCTTGGGAGCAATCTTGTCTCACTACTACAATTAAGGGTCACTGCCTGTTCATACTAATCTGCCAGCAGGCTCCCCCACATTGCTTTCGAATCATTAGTACAAATGTCAACAAGTGAAAAGGTGGACCCCCAAGTCTTGGGGCTATCTTAGGGTCCACAGACCACACTTTGACAACTGTCAGTCTCTAATAAACTGGAATTGATACCTCCATGTTGGCAAGTTTGACCATGATAATCATGAGTAGGTCTGGGCTTCACCCAGCTTTATATCCACACACATGAAATGGTCCCCCACCTGTTCAGTGAGAATAGAATAGTCTTTGTCTAGAATAATCATTACATCAACCTGCTCCAGCCTGGCTCCTGGCTTTCTTCACTGTGGAATGGTTAGGTATTTGGCATATCTTGAAAACTAACCTGTCAGAGTATAAAGCCTAACATCTCAGTCTGTTCAGGTCAGTTTAACATTTATTGATTATTGCCCTAAATGAAAGGCCCTTCATGACTTTTTCTTAACCCCCTATGTACCTTACTGCTCTCTGTGGTCCAATACAAGTCTGCCTGGGTCAGTCCAGTCTTCTCACTAGCTGCCAAACACATCATCACATTTCTGGATCCAGATTTCCTCAGAACCTAGTTTCTTGCCCAACACTGTCCTACCTATGCTCAAAGGTACAGCTTCACAAGACTTCCCTTGCATACTCTTTTCTTGCATTATTATTGTGATTTCTCATTTGGCAGCTTTATTATAAAATGGAATGTACCTTAAGATTTTATGTCATCTCATACAACATACCAAACCAAATAATGCTGCACATAGGCCAAAGATCCTCATTTCACCCATCAGAGAAATATAATGAAACTAGGGGATCTCTTTGAATAGGTAGGGCCCCCTGTACTGTTTGAAGTTACTTTGATTGTTTAGGTCTTATCTATTTAACTAGATCACACTCCTGTAATCCAGAGAGCAACCATGTATTTTTATTGTACTAAGTCCTGAGTCATGCCCTATAGGTTCTCAATAAATGCTTGCTGGGTGACTATAAACTTACACAAATATGACTGTGATATTGTGAAACAGACATTTGGTCTCTGTCCTAGTTTCCTGGCATACAGCTCCTAAAATCCTTGAAATACAGTGATGTGCTTTTCTATGCTAATGAGTTGGCTGGTGGCTGGCAGCCCCCTAGGGAGCTTCAGGATGGGGCTGGTCACCTGAAAGGTCAAGGCAGGCCGGGCGGGGGCTCAGCCTGTCATCCCAGCCCTGTGGGAGGCCGAGGCGGGCGGATCACGAGGTCAGGAGATCGAGACCATCCTGGCGAACACGTGAAACCCCATCTCTACTAAAAATACAAAAAACTAGCCGGGCGAGGTGGCGGGTGCCTGTAATCCCAGCACTTTGGGAGGCCGAGGCGGGCGGATCACGAGGTCAGGAGATCGAGACCATCCTGGCGAACACGTGAAACCCCGTCTCTACTAAAAATACAAAAAACTAGCCGGGCGAGGTGGCGGGCGCCTGTAATCCCAGCACTTTGGGAGGCCGAGGCGGGCGGATCACGAGGTCAGGAGATCGAGACCATCCTGGCGAACACCTGAAACCCCGTCTCTAATAAAAATACAAAAAAACTAGCCGAGCGCGGTGGCTCAAGCCTGTCATCCCAGCACTGTGGGAGGCCGAGGCGGGCGGATCACGAGGTCAGGAGATCGAGACCATCCTGGCGAACACCTGAAACCCCGTCTCTAATAAAAATACAAAAAAACTAGCCGAGCGCGGTGGCTCAAGCCTGTCATCCCAGCACTGTGGGAGGCCGAGGCGGGCGGATCACGAGGTCAGGAGATCGAGACCATCCTGGCGAACACCTGAAACCCCGTCTCTAATAAAAATACAAAAAAACTAGCCGAGCGCGGTGGCTCAAGCCTGTCATCCCAGCACTGTGGGAGGCCGAGGCGGGCGGATCACGAGGTCAGGAGATCGAGACCATCCTGGCGAACACCTGAAACCCCGTCTCTAATAAAAATACAAAAAAACTAGCCGAGCGCGGTGGCTCAAGCCTGTCATCCCAGCACTGTGGGAGGCCGAGACGGGCGGATCACGAGGTCAGGAGATCGAGACCATCCTGGCGAACACAGTGAAATCCCGTCTCTACTAAAAAAATACAAAAACTAGCCGGGCGAGGTGGCGGCGCCTGTAGTCCCGGCTACTCGGGAGGCTGAGGCAGGAGAATGGCGTGAACCCGGGAGGCGGAGCTTGCAGTGAGCTGAGATCCGGCCACTGCACTCCAGCCCTGGCGACAGAGCGAGACTCTGTCTCAAAAACAAGAAAAAAAAAGGAAGATCAAGGCAGGGTCAGAGCGTTGGGACTGTCAGCCCCACCCCCAACCTCCAGAGAAGGAACAGGGGCTGACGGTTAAGCTGATCACCAGTGGCTTAACCATCATAACCATTGCATAGGTATGACTGATTCAATCAATCATACCTATGTAATGAAGCCTCCGTAAAACCCCAAAGCACGGGATTCTGAGAACATCTGGAGAGCTGAGAAGCCGGACATTCTGAGGGCGGAGAACTCAGGACTGAGTGTGGAAGCTCTGCACCTCTTCCCATACCTCACCCGACGCAGCTCTTCATCTCTATCCTAATAAAATGGTAACCCTAAGTATTTCCTTGAGTTCTGTTTACTGCTCTGGCAAATTAAACAAGCCCCGGGAGGGGACTGTGGGAACCCTGATTTCTAGCTGCTTGGTTAGAAGCACAGGTAAAACAAACGGGGTCTTTTGACCGACAAGCTGCGGGCAGTCTTGTGGGACTGAGTGTTCAACCTGCTGGATCTGATACTGTATCCAGGCAGATAGTATTGGAACGGAATCGGAGGCTACCCAGCTGGCATCTGCTACAGAATTGACTGCTCGCTGGTTTAAGGGGAAATCCCTCACAGAGCCGGTCACAGAAATCATCTGTGTTGATTGTTGTGAGGTGAGAACAGAGGAGTAACAGGGTTATTTTCCCCCCGCACTCAACAACAAAGAAAACTTAATTTCTGGAGGACATTTGCCAAACAAGTTTTCTAAACAAGATAAAAAGTTCTTGCGTTAAGGCATTCAATTATTTCACCTGCAACAAAATAGCCTTACACAGCAAATGAAATAGTGGGATATGGTTTTCCAATCCACTCTGAAGCAGGTAATGCTAGTCATGAGACTTGTGTATAGATTAACTGAAATTTGACTGATACTAAGTAATGTGGCTAACAAGATGGGTGACGTCTCTAAAATAAAACATCAACTTACCATCTTGCTGTAAAAACTGTGAGCAGATCCTAGTTATATTAAAGGTGTATTATCTTCATCAGATAATTTGCAAAATATCACAAATTTCAGTTCAGACATATTTGTCTTATCTAATGTCAACTCACCACAAAAGAGTTATGCTCATACTAACAAATTAGAATAATTATTCACATTTTCATTTATAGACTCTCTTTGAGAAGGAAAATGTCTCCAGGGCACATCAAAGACCTTTGCGGCAGCCCCTCCCATCACAGGCCCTGAGGCCCAGGAAGAAAAAATGGTTTCACAAAAAAATGGTAGAGGCTTGGTATCCTGTGTCCCAGCCACTCTAGCCACAGCTAAGAGGGGCCAAGGTACAGCTTGTGCCATGGCTTCAGAGGGTGCAAGTCCCAAGTCTTAGCAGCTTTCCATGTGGTGTTGAGCCTACGGGTGCAAAGAAGACAAGAATTGAGGTTTGGGAACCTCCATCTAGATTTTAGAGGATGGATGGAAACCCTTGGATGTCCAGGCAGACATTAGCTGCAGGGGTGGGGCTCTCATGGAGAACCTCTGCTAGGGCAGTGCAGAAGGGAAATGTGGGGTTGGAGTCCCCACACAGAGTTCCCAATAGGGCACTGCCTAGTGGAGGTGTGAGAAGAGGGCCACCATCCTCCAGGCCCCAGAATGGTAGATCCACTGACAGCATGCATTGTGCACCTGGCAAAGCCACAGCCACTCAGTGCCAGCCCATGGAAGCAGTCATGAGGGAGGCTGTACCCTGCAAAGCCACAGGGGCAGAGCTGCTCAAGACGATGGGAACCCACCTCTTGTATCAGTGTGACCTGGATGTGGAGACATGGAGTCCTAGGAGATCATTGTGGAGCTTTAAGATTTGACTGCCCCACTGGATTCTGGACTTGCATGGGGCCTTTAGCACCTTCGTTTTGGCCAATTTTCTCCCATTTGGAATGGGTGTATTTATCCAATTCCTGTACATCCCCTGTATCTAGAAAGTAACTAACTTGCTTTTCATTTTACAGGCTCATAGGCAGAAAGGACTTGCCTTGTCTCAAATGAGTCTTTGGACTGTGGACATCTGAGTTAATGCTGAAATGAGTTAAGACTTTGGAGGACTGTTGGGAAGGCGTGATTGGTTTTCAAATGTGAGAACAGGGGATTTGGGAGGGGCCAGAGGCAGAATGATAAGAGTTTGGCTGTGTCCCCACCCAAATCTCATCTTGAATTGTAGCTCCCATAATTCTCCTGTGTTGTGGGAAGGACCCAGTGGGAGATCGCTGAATCATAGGGGTGGTTTCTCTCATACTGTTCTCATGGTAGTGAGTAAGTCTCACGAGATGTGATGGTTTAATAAGGGGTTGTCCCTTCCTCTTGGCTCTCATTTTTCTTTTTGCCTGCTGCCATGTAAGGCATGACTTTCACCTTCCACCATGATTGTGAGGCCTCCCAGCCACGTGGAACTGTGAGTCCATTAAATCTTTTTCTTTACAAATTACCCAGTCTCTGGTATGTCTTTATCAGCAATGTGAAAATGAACTAATACACCCGACAGAAGGAGAGAGATAAGGCTGGGCATGGTGGCTTATGCCTGTAATCCCAGCACTTTGGGAGGCCGAGGTGGGTGGATCACCTGAGTCGGGAGTTTGAGACCAGTCTCAGCAATATGGCAAAACGCCTTCTCTACTAAAAATACAAAAATCAGCCAGTTGTGGTGATATGTGCCTGTAGTCCCAGCTACTCAGGAGGCTGAGGCAGGAGAATCACTAGAATTTGGGAGGCAGAGGTTGCAGTGAGCAGAGACTGCATCACTGCACACCGGCCTGGGTGACAGCAAGACTCTTGTCTCAAAATAAATAAATAAATATAATAGGAGAGAGAGATATATGAAGACAATTACACTTCCCTATCCTCAGAATACATTTGTGTGAGGAAATGAGTTCTTGAGTTGCAATCATCATCTGGCAACATGAGGAAAAAGACCTAAGGACTAAAAGTTAATTTACTAAAGAGAGCAGGGCAGAAAATGAAACAGCCTGAATCCCTATCGTGTCATGGGGCTGCCACGCCTGAAAATGCCTCCTTCTAGACCTGCTGTTATTTGAATTAGTTTAGTGACTTACTATACAGCCCAATTTTTGATGGTTATTCTATTTCCTGCACTCAAAAGCATCTTGTACATATTCATCCAGTATTGCATAATACAATGAGATAACTGCTCTAGCAGATAAACACACACAAGTAAAGAGAAGAATGAGGAAAACTTTATATTGCTTTGGAGAAGAGTTGGGGGATAGCTGTCACAGATGATACAAGGGGTAGGAGTTCAATCAGCAGACGCAGGTGACAAGGAATTTTAAACAAGGAACCAGAGAAGCAAAGGCATGGCAGGCCTGAGCAGGTCTGGAGAAGAGTTCACAAACTGAAGGCTAAGAAGAGCCTGTTTGTCCATCTTTGTATCCCTGGTGTTTAGTACACAATGGAATATAAACAGAATCTGCTCTCACAGCTTTTTACTATGTTGTTGGTACATACTCTGTTGTTGGTATGTACCAGAATTCTTGGTACATAATTCATTTCAATAATCTTGATTACGTGAGTGTCTTGGAATGAGACTAGAAAAGCATGCTAGGGCCAAACTGAGATAGGCCTTGTATGCTACGGAAAGGACACAATAAGACACTTGACAGAGCTTTGGAAGCTACAAAGTGACTCTGGAAGCCACACAATGACTCTCTAGATTTATTATTGCCAGATGAGGATGCATGGGTTCCAGGAATATCTTTCTGACACCATTCTTCATGTTCTGTCTTCCTGAGTGGGTTTCCTATACCAGCATTATGGCCAACAGATGACGAATAATGACGATGAAGAATGACGAAGAAGCATTTATACTGCTCAAACTTGACTCGTAACTTTACGTTAGCTGCCAGCCAGTATACTCACTTTAACATTAACTTGTGGCACAAAGAGTTGAGGAGACTTAACTTGTGAAAATAGTTGTAGTGATTGGCCTTACGCAGTACTTCCATGCGGGAATTATCACAAACATTTTCTGAACTCCCTCTCTGTGCTGCCCGGAGCTAAATGGTAGTGTTTACAGGAGTATATGAGAGTGTCCCATGGTCCTGCTTCTTCAGTAGCTTATAACATACATGAGGAAAAAACGAATCCACATGAGTTAAGTAACAACAGTTACAGGTATACCACGTCTACAGTGATGAGTGGCATAGAGAATGGGCACTAAAGGAACCTGAAACTGAGTGATCCCTGAAGACTGAGGCTTTGTGGAAAAAACGGAACTTGAATTGGGTCTAACTGGAGTGGAACATTCAGATAGGAGTTGATAGGGCTGGAGGTATAGGATAAGTAAATCCATCCAACACCATGGTTACCAGGCAAACCTGAAAACAGTTCTCATTCAGAGAAAGAGAGATCTTTCCCCTGAGTGATTAACTATGTTCGTAATATAGTTAATCAGTGAACAATGAACAATGTCATCTCTAGATAATTTCCAGAGAAACTATGAAAGCTGTTCATGGAATAAATCATCTTTAAAATTCTCAGAACACAGAGGTGTGGTTCATTGTACCCTGACAAAAACTGAAAACCTGACTTTATCCCAGAAATATTTATTCATAAAGTCTTAATTATGTAAGATTATTTTAGGTTATCAAAGGTAAATCAGACATATCTTACTATTTCAAAGTTCAGAGTTTATTAGAAAAGAAGAGATATATGTATATAACTATAATAAAAATTTGAACGTCATACTTTAGCATAAGCACAGGACATACCAAGTACTACTGGCTGAAGCATAAAGAGTGTAAAAGGAAGGCTTCTTATTTCTAGCTGAGGGAAGAACTAGGGCAGACTTCGTGGAAGAGAGTATGCATTTGAGGTAGATCTCAAATGGGAGAGAGATGTGGAGATTTAGGGGATCAGAAGTATAACGCTGAAGGTTATTCCAGGTAGGAAAATAGCTTAAGGAAAAAAAGTAAAAACTACATAGTTATGTAGTTTATACATGTATGTATTATATATATAATATATATTTATACATATATAACACATAACATATATAACATACAAGTATGCATGTTATCATATAACATACATAACATGTACATTATATATACATTAGCTATCCATATACATGTGAGATATGTACATGTATAATATATAACACACATTATATGTTGTATTATATGGTTTATTTATACACATATATATATCTCTTAAAGGAAGGATACATTCAACCCACGTGAGGTTTTTGTGTAACTGCTGAAGTGAAGGTAATTCTTCACAGACCAGTTATCCTGAAAAATTAAAAGACTGATTTGTCATATTGGAAAGGCAAAATTGAAATCTCCAGAACAAAGCAGATCCCAAAGGTACTGAGGGAAAAGCACAAGAAAACATGAAAGGGTCAAAGACCCTTCGTGGTGTAAGCCTCCTGCCATTGGTGAGCCCTGGGGGGCCTGTGGGGAGTTACTTATCCTCTTATTTTTAAAATTTAGGCAAACGAGATGCTTGGGTTAAACAGTCTTCAAGAATCCTTCAAATTCTGAAATACTGTAATTATTTTAACCCTTAATTTAGCTTTATTCACCTATAAAAATTCAGAATTCCTAGGACAGAGGCAGGATTTTCAGATGACAAGGCCATAGGTGTTTCCATTAGGTGGCCATGCCCAATTGATACCATGGTTTTCAGAGAGGGATAAAATAGAATTTGAAAAGGGCTGTTAAGTGCGTAACATTCTTTAATTCACTAGGTAGAGTCAGTCAGAGTTGAATGAGGCCTCTATTCCTAAATTTTTTGTAATACTACCTAGAAAGCATTATTTGAAGAAATACTATTTTTAAACTATTTGGATCTTGTGGCTATTCTCAACAGAGAAACTGTTCAAAGAAGGCTTATAGCTATCTTCTATGCAATTGGAACAGTGACCAGCTATGAGAAGAATTGGAATCAAACTACTTCCTAACAAGCAAAGATCATTTTTGTCATTCCCAGTCAATTTTTAAATTAGCTTATAATTTCTTTCAAAACCATTTTTCTCTATAGCATTTTTCATTAGAAATCAGCCACAGTTCAAGGCAGGTACTTCACATAAAATTAAAGGACTGGATTAGATATCTTTTTAAGGCAGTCTAAAATATTCTATTATCAGTACCATTAGCAACAAAAATAATAGCAGGTTACTGTAGAGACTTATTTACACATCACCCCATTGGTAAGCAATAATCATAATTACAGTAATAAAAATTTACATTTTTTGAGTAATTTCAGTGCCTTTCTTGCAAGGTGTTGAATGTGTTTTGCACACATCAGCTCATCAGTTACATCAGTCCATGAATCCTAGTATCATCATTGTGCGGAAAGATGCCACAGCTTCTTGTAGCCTCCAGCTAGCAGGGGAATAGGTCTCTAAGTTTATAGTTTAAAAACTGGATTCTCCTTCCTCTAAGTAGCAGGTATTTTCTATTCAAATAACATATTATCTTCTGAATTAGAAAGCTATCTACAACCAATCCTACTTCTAGGTGTAGAAACACAAAAGCCTTTTTCATGTCAATACTAGTCACATAATTTCATATACACACACACACATACACACATATTTTAAAATCTTGATTTCTACTAAAATTATTTGAAAGGATAACTTTCTGATACAAATGCCATACAATTAATGTCTAGCTACAAAAAGAAAAACGATTAAGACCATGAAATATCCCACCCAGTAAGAGTTACATGCTGAAACCGTAAACCTTGCTTTCTGGACCACTTTGTAAACCAGCCATTTGTGAACAATTACTTTAAATCATCATGCCATTCATTATCCTGAAAAACAGGATAATGGAATGCTCTATCTCCCCAAAGTCTGCTCACTGTAAACAGTCCATCCCTCCCAGCTGACTCCAAAAGCTGTATAAACATACTGCAATCAAACCCACCGTAGCTCACAGAAATCCTTTCTTTAAGTAATCTACAGAATGCCAATCTAATACAAATACAAGAAAGAGAAGTTCTTACTAACACAATATTTTGTATTTACAGTATTCTGAACAGTGCTTAAACCTGCACTGGTTATATAAAAGACACTCCCCCACGCTACCTCCCGCCCCAGGCTGACAGCATGCTTAGTTCTCTCATTTACACCACACTGCAATAACATAAAGAGGGGCTTACTATTAATCCAGGTTTTACTACAAAGCGACCCGTTATTTCTCTGTCAAACACTCACAAGAGTGCCAAGTGTCTGTCATCCAATTCAAGGGATTAAGTCTTCTTTTATAGTCTGATACTTGTACCAATTTATAAAAATACAGATATAGTTTCTTAGAGTTGGTCACAGTCGATATTTTGGCTTGGATTCAGGCAGCAGAGGTTGACTATGACAGCTGGCAGGAAACTGAGGGGAGAATACATCCTCCCCCTTCAGTCAGCACATCTCAGTTGCCATAGTGATTAATCCTTAATTGAAGGCTGTCTTTGTACATTTCTTTTCAGAAAATTTTATGCAAACTTAAGTTGAAAACGTGCAGTTGACTGAGAAAAGGAGGCACCACATCACAAACAGGTACAGTTCAGCTCCGTGACATACTTTCATATAGTAAAATAACGGATGAACTCTATAGTACATTTTACTCCTTTTTAAGATACATGGTTGAATTTGAAGAGTAGATTCACAGTTTTTGTCATTTTGGTTATTAATAATTACTCTACATCAAATAATTACTGTACATGAAAAACTCTGAAAGACCACAGGATCTTATCTAGGATTACAGTATTTATTACTTCTCTTTTAGAAGTTTTCATTTTAGCATATTCCCTTGCAATCTAGTTAAAGGTTCTAATTCAGACTCTACGGTACTCTTTTGAAGTTGAAATACTGGTATACTGTGGCAACTGTTATTTGTGTACTGATTTCATAAAACAAATAGGATTTATTTTCTTACTGAGACAACATGTCTGCAACTGGCTACAGACACACATGCATGCACACACCATCTTTTCAAACAGAAGTAAAGTTCTTTAATAAAACTTTGATGACAGACATGAAGCACTCAGAGGAATTACCAGTAACCAAAAAGATTCTAGATTGAGCCCCAGATGAAAGATACTGTACTATCCATGGCTGGGAGGTCTGAGCTTTTTGGAGACTTCAGGATCAAGAAGTTTGCAGGTATTTTCTAACACTAGGACTGAGTCTCTTTTGTTCTTGCTTCATTTCCCTTTCCCTTTGTTTATTCTCTTTTCTTCTCGTAACTTTTTTTTTCAAAACTGTAAATTCACTATTGCCACCCACTGCCACACCAGCTGCAAAACCTCTGAGTAACGTAAGTCTCTCTAGCCAAAGATGATGAGCGTGTTTCAATGATTTCCTCATTAAAGGTGCTGAAGTAATAATGACGCGATATGATGAAATCAGTGATTGGGAACTTTTCTTCTCAGAAATTCTGTGAGACAGCTTTGAAATGTTAGAATGAAATTTTGCTGTATCAATGACTGACTGAAGTCGGCCACTGAAATGAGTGTTTCTGTAGACTGTGTCTGGGCTGCTAGCAATGGCGCCATGGGAATGGACCTCCCCTTTAGTGGCTTTAAAACGTCACCACAATGTAGTCATTAAACAACTCATTTCTTTATCTTCTCTGAAAAGGGTTTACTAAGTTGGTGTATGTGTGATGAGGGAGATAGACAGCCTCGAAGGGTATATTATACCATCCAGGGAGTAGGTATTCCAATTTGTTTCCTAGCGAGAGATGCCCTCCCTCTGAAAATCACAGCAAAGAGACAAGGTTTCTAACGAGGTTGTGCTGCCCACCTCAAAAATATTTGGACTGAAAGAGCTCACAGGCAAACTGTGTTTCCAGCATTTTATTTTTATAACTTTGCTTAAGAAGCAGGTTGCTTCTTAGGTCAATTGTTGGAGAAATTATATGCGTGTAAATTTCTTCTCTAATAAATATTTAGATAAGCTAATGACCAGTATCCAGTTATTTCACTAACATCCACTACAGCGGTTTGCCAAATTATCTGACCTTTCACATTAAAATTTGTATGTAGAAGGACATGGTTTTAAAAAAGGGCACAGTTAAAAAAAAAATCCTAATAAAAAATTAGCTATCTGTTTAAAAGATTCTGACATACTCTTTATCCTAACAAAGAAGTTTCTGGAAAACCCAACATAATTCTGCCTGCCTTTTTCAGATGGCACATACAAGGCAATCAAACTGTAGAAATGTTGTTTAAAGTGTCGGTTGAGAGATGGTACATTCCTGGATCAAATGAGAAGACAAGTATAAAAAGCAGCATATTTGGGTTACGAAAGAATGCTTTCACGAGTTGTAGTTTGGCGTTGGGCCTATGGACTACATTGAAAAAGGCTAGAAAGGATAGCCTTTCAAAGTCCGTTATTAGATTTATTCTAGGGATATTATAAGACAACTGGCTGTTTACTATATCGTTCTGTGGTCCCCAAAAAACCCCAAGTGACAAATTTCCTTCAAAGTGAGTGCTAGGAAAAGCTTTGCTTCTGCTAGAACCAGTGTTTTTTTGTTTTTTGTTTTTTGTTTTTCCTTAAGGACAAACATTTCACTCAGCCTTTCTCAGCAGGGTGTTATGGCATTTTGGGCAGAACAATTCTTTGCATGTGGGAGTGCCTCCCCATTGCCCCGTCAACCCAGTCCTCTGTCCAGGACAGTCATTTGGAATCCCTGGCTTCCAGACATTAATGCCAGTTAGACACTCAGTCATTGTGACCACCCAAACTGCCCACACACATTTCCACATGCACTAGTTGAGGTATCACACTAAATAGACAGCTTACCTCCTTTGTTTTTTCTACCAGAAAACTCAATCAAATTAGCCATTTTAATACAATATCTGGGTAGAACATGTTATGTCCTATGCATGTGTATTCTAACTTTCTCCCTGTCTTAAACTTCCAGTTTAATTTATATTTTCTCTGGTCCTGAATTTCATTTTGTACTCTGGTTTTATTGTTAAGGTAATTTGATTCCTTTGTCAAACCAGTGAGGTACAAATAAATTAATTCCCTTGATAGTTCAGAGGAATTCTACCCCTACCTTCATTCTTAAAAGTAAAATAGCACTAGGTTGAAGCGAAATATTGGTATTATATACAGTACGCATTCTGAACTCTTGCCCATAAAGTGACAGTAAAATTACTCCTGAGGCACTTAGCTCTTAGAAAATAATAAGCCAAACAGAAGAAAAACCTTTGATGAAAGTGACTATGCATAAACAAAAATATCACAACAGCAATTTGAAGTGGGAAGAGCCCATAGAAGTATTTATGACTTTTAACAGTATAAAAATCCTTTTGCTAAAAATATAAATTCTATGTGAAACGAGTTATCTGTGTGTGTCTTCATTTTAGGTGAAAAATTGTGGAGCAATCTAATCACATACTTTCCTTTTTCCATATGAGCAGAAATGGTTTTGGTTCTGATTGAACTACATGATTCCCTCAGATTCCTTTTCATTTTGGGGGTAATGGCCAATTTTTATTGAGGAAAACTATTAAGCAACTCAACATTACTAGGTACTTGGGTGTAAATTTGTTGTTTAATCTGAAGCATCTTCAATGACTACAGCTCCCAAATGTTTTGATTTTTACACTTATTTGTATGTCCCTTACAGTTTTTGTAGCTATTTGAGGGAGTACTTAGAGAAAATACTATTGAGTAACTTCTGTGAAAAATGAGGTAACTAAAGATGATACTACCCTATATTTTTCTTACCTTAGAACTGCAAACAGCTATGTTAGCAGGCAGCTGGGAAAACTGCTTCAACTCAAATACATCATGTGCTGCCCATCGGCTCATGTGATTTTCAGCTTTGCTCGATCCAATCACATTCTGGTTTGAGTGAATATAAGCCACTTCCTGAACGCCATCTAGGAGGTAATTGATATTTTTTAAGTGATATATCAGTATACAGCAGTACGGTTCCACAAAAACACATTATTCTTATTTTTAATACTCAAGAGGAACATCAACAACACAATACTCTTTAGGAAAAATATTGAAAAGAGAGAGTTCAAATATGTTAGTATAGGTTACCTTGGAAATGCCTTTTCCTTCTCATCAATGTGAGATGAGAACTACTGACAGCAGGTAACAATCTTTAAACTTGAAATCGAGGTTTTGGCCAAGAGAAAAGTCATGGTTGAGGAGGGTCCTCTCTATGAATTTGTTTTTATTGTTAATTAAAAAAAAAAAGTTGTTCACTAATTTAAAGAATGAAACCAACCTTCTCTGTTCCTTTAAACATGTACTTGATTACAGCGATGGAATGGGAGCATGGGGTTTACGACCAGGGAGTTTCGTTTGATTGGCTTTGCTCAGTTTTACTGTTCGTATTTTGTCTTTTTTGTACATATGCCCAGAGAATGTCAAGATGAGAGCTTTTTAGGAAATGAAAAAAATTAACTCATGGCTTTTATCTGAAAGAGGTTTAAAAAATAGCTACAATTTTTATTGCTTTGCTTCTAGGCACCTATAATTCATTTTTGAATTGTGATCATAAAAGAGAAGGCCAGAACCAAGGCCTATAAATGCTCCCTCCAACAGCTCTGGCAATGAACCTCAGGTATGACCTTCAACACTTGTGCTGTTTCAGTCCTGAACCTCTCCAACCAGAAATTGCCAATCATGCAAACACAAAACGTTGTTAAATAATATGACGAGACAGTAACTAGCGTAACATTCTCCTTAAACTTCAAAATACCAGGTACTATATATGGCACATAGTTTCAAAACTTTCAGGGCAGAAAATTTACTCAGATGTTTCTTAATTCTGATGACACATGTTATCCATTGTTCAAAACAGCATTAGTTCCAAACTAACTACTGACACCTTTTGCACAGTAAAAAACAAACAAAAAACTGAGCTGATTATTTAAAAAAGTTTATGCAATAATTCCTCAAACCTAAAATCTAACTGTAGCACACAAATCAAAGTATAATTCAGTACTTATTTACAATGATACCAAAATATATATAATAATGAACTCTTAAATGAGAATGCTAAAAGCCACAAAGAAAGCCTGATTTGTACATAAATCAAATACAACAATTAAGATTTCTATAGCAAAATATCTTTGCTTGTATCTCAGCTTCTTTCACATAATTTTTGGGGGAATAAGTCAGACACTTGTGAAGACAATGCCTTAAAATCACCATACAGATTCTGGGCAGAGGGTGGTAACAGCAGAAGCAGGAGAATCTCTGAATCTGTACACAGAAACAGACAGCAACCAGACAGCAAAACCAAAAGCCCACGGACATTTACATCAAAATTAGGTAACAAGATACCCTCATGACACCTAAAGTACAAGCAGGTGGGGAGAATCTCCACCAGCAATGAACTCTGCATGGTTTCAGTATCTGTGTGAAAGGAGGAGGAAGCAACAGGGCGCCTGACAGACCTAAAAACAGGAGACCCCAGAACTGCCAACAGGTATTCACCGGAAAACACAAGGGGCCAGCTGGGGAACAGCAGCTGAATCCGGGAAGGTTTCCTGCTCTCCAATGCTGAGAGGGTGCAGGGGGGACATAGTAAAAAGGCCTGGAGGGGCTAAAGCAGGCCAACTGCTAGAACTCCCAAAACTGACCCACCAGGGCCCCCACCCAGGTGAGGGCCCAACAAAGAGGAAAAACTGCTGGGGGAGAATCAAAATAAGTACGATAGGAAGAACAAGGATGAGGGAAAGAAAAGATCTAGAGCAAAGCAAGGGAGAGCGAAAGGAAGGCCCACCACAGTGCAGCACTCTACATGGAAATAACATATGGATCTCTGTGAAGTGAGAAAAGATTTCCTACGCTCTGCTTCATCTGTAAAATTCAGGGTAAGTCATTTCATATAAAAATGACCAAGGGAAAAGCAGCAGGGTCAAATGTCATAAAAATTATTGTGAGAAAAAAGAGAACAATCAGAATAATATCCCTCCAATGAAAACGTGCTAGAAAGATGTGCTCACAAAACAGTAAAAGACATGAATCAACAACGTAAATCAGAATTAGAGGAACCCAGCAATGAGTGATAAGAACTTAGGAAAGACTTGAAAATTTTTTTTTTAATTTCAAAAATGAAGACTAAACTAGAAGGAACGTAAGTGGGAATAAACACAACAGATAAGCCTTAAGAGAAACAAACAACATTTTAAAAAAGCAAAACGAAATGAACAGATCAAAAAGATGAGAGAATGTGACAAAAACTGAAGATAGGCAAAGAAGACTGAACATCTGAATAATAGGAGTGAAGAAGAAAGCCAAAGCAAAGGAATAGAACAAGTAACCAAAAACACTAGTACAAGCAAGTCTTTCCCAAAATAAAATTTAAGTGAAAACAACACTGTGTATATGAGAATATGAACCCAGGATAACCAACATCAAAATACAATCTAGTAAAATTATTGGACAATAATGAAAAGAAAAAAAATGCCCTGGGCATCTACGGAGAAGGAAAAAAAAAAACACATAATACCACACTTTATGCCAAAAGAAAACAAAGCTACATATTTAAGACGCTCAAGAAAAGACAATGTGAGCCAAGTATTTTACATCCAGCAAAACTGACTTTCAGGTATAAGGGCACAAAACTGTTACTGCAAGAATCTCAGGGAATATTCTCACGAACACTTCTTGAGGAATTACCAGACAGTCAGATTCAGACAACCAGAGTGACGTGAGGAACACTGACATTAAGGACTGATGGGGAGCATGAAATGTGTAGTTACCTGTGGACCAAGTGAAGCCTAAGAGAAGGGTAGTATATAATGCAATGTCTGTATCTTTGACAAGAAAGACATAGTATATTCATTTTAAAAATGGAAGAAAAGGGAGAGTAGAGGCAAAAACAGATAAACCCTAAATGTTGTCAGTAATCAAACTGTGGTAGTACTGCTATTTTATTCTTTGTATAATATGGGATAAAGCAAATGAGCAACAATGGGGCATTAAAAGTAAATCATTCCCTATATGCTTGAGAACCAGAATTATCCATATTGTAGAAATGGTATTCAAACATAGTAAAGAGGCTAAACGAGAGCTCTATACACTCAAATTAAGTATCAATACAAAAAAGTATAAATATAAACTCGAGGTATTTTATCATCACAAATATGTGTACATAAATACATATATAAAAATATATCACAAATATATGTATACATACACGTCCTATATGTATATAAATACAAATAGATACATATACAATCTGGCCACTGAAAAGGCCCAGAAATAAATAACCAAGTCAACAGTAGCAATGATCATTACTAGCACCACACTGTGGTCTTGAAACACACTTTCTCTCTAAAAGAAACCAAGACTCTTGGAATAATGACTGATTGTAGGTCTGGGACAGAAAATGTATGAGACGATCCTGGAACATCTTGTTAAGACTAGACAACAAAGAGGCTTCCAAAATGACTAGCAGCCAAAAGGCTTCAGGAACCAAAATATGCATTTCAGAGATTCCCCTCCATCCACAAATAGGACAATGGAGCCTTAATCATATTATTAATTGCAATAAATTGAGACCCACTAAATGTGTTTGAATCAATTACTAAGAAAAGAATGAATCATTCTTATGGCATATAGACATATTTAGTTTTTACTATACTATAAACTGGTAAATAAAGAAAGCAATGAGCACTTTTCCTGTCTCTCATATATGAACTGTGCCACTGGGTAAGCAACAGTAGATGAGGGGAAGTAGTGAAGTACCTCTTTACAAAAGCATTCTAAAAATTACATGAAAATGAAAGGAGATAAACAGAAAATATTTTGCTACTCTGAATGAATAAATAAGTATAGGTATTAAGTATCAATGGCTGCTAGGATCATAAAAGAGAATAAACATTTTGTGCCTACTATAGTCTTGTTAAACACTAACTTTTATCTTGCCAAAGGAACGGAACCTGAGTCTGATCCAGTCTCAGGAACCAACTGCTCTTTTGCAGGTAATATAGAAGACAGAAGAACATGTTTAACTGCATGGAGAGGATGCAATTAGCAAAATACAAACTGAGGGAAACTCTGTAAGAGATGGTCCAGGTACTTCCATAGTTACATTGTAAGGCAATGAAAGGGATGAGGATTCCTGTAGATTAAAAAAGACTGCCTAACATTTTTAAAAAAAATGTATGAGACTGGACCATAATACCTAGTGATATGGTTTGGCTGTGTCTCCACTGAAATCTCATCTTGAATTGTAGCTCCCACAATCCCCATGTGTCATAGGAGGGACCTGGTGGGAGGTAACTGAATCATGGGGACAGGTCTTTTCCATGCTGTTCTTGTGACAGTAAGTCTCATGAGATCTGATGGTTTTATAAACTTTAAGACATGTTAACCATGTTAAGACATGATGTGCTCCTCCTTGTCTTCCGCCATGATTGTGAGGCCTCCCTAGCCATGTGGAACTGTGAATCCATTAAACCCCCTTTTCTTCTCAGTCTCAAGTATGTCTTTATCAGCAGTGTGAAAACAGATTAATTCACCTAGAGATGCACATTTGGTGATAGAACCATATAAATGTAAATAAGTAATTACTATAGAAGCTAGAATAATTGGTATTTATGGGGGCAGAGGAGTTATGATTTAGATGGGCACATGGAGGGGGTCCTGGGGGAGATGACAACACTATCTTGACCTACATGTGGTCTCCCATTTATCCTGCTACCCAACCCTTCCTTATTTGTGCCTCAATGCAGCATCTTGATTTCAGGGCTATTTTACAAGTTAATTCAAAGTGTCTCACAGACTACTTGATAAAACAAATATACTTTTTAAAGTTTTCAGAATGTGTCTTTAGTTACCTAAAAATTTATCCATTGATTCATATGACTGCTCTTGATTGACAGCTTTCTCATTTGAACATTTCACTGGTTTTCTCGGCATGAAAGTGCTATTTTTCTTATTATGGCTAGGCAATTTTAAAGAAAAACTGGTTCTGTCTTTTACAGTTCTTGCTCTATGGCTCTGTTTAGAGAAACTGAAGTGGCTGACGGATAAACTCTCATCTGAGGATGAATAATCATCAATAAACTGAGAGTTATGATCCTCATTTGTTGCATATACTTGGTTTGTTTTGTTCACTGTTTTGGGAGAATTGTGAAGTTCTTTTTTGGTTTCCTTTATTCTCTTAAACCTCAATGAACTCTTCCTTACTCTTGACTTGGAAGAAATTTCAATGTCATCAGATTCATCACTGATATCGCTGGTGCCTTTCCTTTTCACAATAGATTTCAGGGTTGTGTTCTCAGGACTTAACTTTTCTGAAATTATTCCATTTCTTTTGTCATCAGTCTTTCGACCGTTATCATTATTTCCTGTTTTTACAGAGTGTTCTGTTTCAGAGCCCTCAGAACCCTCCAAGGGTGGCTTACACCTTACGCTACTGTCGGGGAACCTCTCAGTTGTGTATTGTGTAGGACAGATGACATCACTATCTTCCGATTCTGTGTCATTCTGTAAAATGCAATGTTTATCTGTATTTTTAAACTTTTTCTCATCAGACTTAGAAGAAATATTCTGTTCTAAAGTCTTCTCACTTTTATAAAAAATATGCTTTTCTTTTGGATTTAGGATGTTATCTAATTTCTGATATTTTGAAGTACCAAGAGAGTCCTGATTTTTCTCACAACCAGCATCTTTGGCTTCTGTTGAAAGGCATGTCGGCTGCTCATCAGAACTTTCATCATCAGAGGCAGTATTTCCATCACTGTCCTCAACTGCTTTACATTTTGTTTCAAACAATTTCGAGAAACCACACTGGAGTAAGGTAAGCTGTCCTGGAGAGCTGGAAGCTTTATTTGAATCGGGTGCTCTGTTTTTGGCAGTCTTTACTCCTGCGGCTCCCACTGCCTCTTCATCACTGAAGTCCCTGCAGAGATCACACACTTCCTTTGCCAGTGGTTCTGCAGCTTGTTCTGGACCTCTGCATTCCTGACAGTCAGGCTCTCCAGACTATAGAAGAAACAATGACAAAAACATCAGAAAACCTCAAGATATAATATGGAATCAACTGAAAAGGAATCAACTTTGGGCAGGTAATTTAGGTACAAGTGTATCACTTAGTATTTTCTAAAAGTACAACATTTAATAAACATTTAGTAAAGGGTTTAATATCATAGTCTACTAGTCTTTTCTCTTTCCATGTTGAATATTGTTCCAAAATAAAACAGTTTAAACTCGAATACCATATAATCAAAGTATTTTGAAGAAAAACACAAAGTGGAGTGTTTGGCTTCTAAGATGCAAGGACACGTAATTCTGGCCTCAAAAGTGAAAAGCATACAACTTACTGCTTAAGAATTACTGGAGTTTACTGTCATCTAGTAGATACTTCCAATCATGCTTTAAGAATAAGACAGATTACAGGAGTGAACAAGGTAAAGAATTCACGACTGGAAAATTATTCTAATTGATTAAAAAGGCCAATAGGATCTTGATCACCAGAAATAAAGAATTTTGAAGTAAAATTTGCTACAAATTTAAATTCAATATGTAACTTTTTCACTTTAGTCAGAGTTAAATATACCCTAGTTTTCTAAAACTGAGCCTCTAATAGTAAAATATTGTGGGAAAGTATTATCTGCTAATACTTTTGCCAATATTTGATATTCATATATTTCTTTAAATTTATAAAAATTTCATCCCCAATTTAAAGTCATTGGACTGGTATAAACTGACACTTAAGACTCTAAAAACAAACAAGAAAAAACCAGAAACAATAACAAAAAAACCTTCCACACGTTTTTTACCTTTAAGATGGCCTTATGATGAAATAAAGATTTGGTGGTACATGAGATGGCAAACTACTAAAAGGATCACAAAATTAAGGAATCAAATAAAATATCTGCTTTCAGTTAGAGAACAACTTTAATATTTGGGTTCAATAATTTTAAATACACATTGGTGGTGATTTTTCCATTTAACTTACCATTTAGTCAAAAATTATTTATTTGAGATGGGTTAGTTATCTAGGTGGTACTGGATTTACAGTTTGGGGTAGTTAAAATTCAGTTTAGCTGTAAATGCCTGAATTGCTCCTGAATTTGTTATATGAATGTTAAATCAGCCTTAATTATTAATTTTACCCACAGTCCTCTGACTTTGTGTCCTTGACTCTTAATTTTTTTTTACAGGTTATAAAATGAAGGGAAAAGGGAAAGAAACAAAACTGTCACAGTGCACATTTTCTAGGTGCTGAGGCTACAGGCTCAAACGTTACATACCATTTCCAGTTTGTGCGCTGGAGGCCCCTCTTTCAACCACGCCGTGGCTGTCATGACCCCTGCTTCCACTTGGCCTTCTCTCTATAATGTCAGTAAGAAAGAATGCAGATAGCCATGCAACACAGGGGGTAGCCACAACCAGATAAGCAACAGCAAGGCATGCTATTCTTGGAGTTAAGAAACAAACATTGCGTGCAGCTTGCTTTAGCATTCTTAAAGTTATTTTTCAACTTGCTAATTAAGAAACTCATATATAAACATTTATAAAACATTTAAAAAATACTCTTAATTCTTGTCTTAAAGTTTACTTTTACAGACACAGAAAACTAACACTTTCCAGCCAACTTCATTAAAAGTACTAGTGGGGAGAGGGAGAGTGAAGAAATGTTATATATTTACCCAGTATGATATCCGTAACAACCATTCCCATATAATAATTATGGTAAGGACATATTAACATTTCAAACACCACAATGTTGAATATTGGGAACTTGATATTCTAGCCTATATTGTTGCTATATTTATTGTTCATATTCATTTGAAAATACCCCTTAGGTGTAGGAGGCATCAAAATAAAAAGGTCCATCCTACTATGAAATGAAAAACAATATTCTAGTTATATAACAGGCTTGCCACATCTTTGGGAAAGTATTTGGACTTTAAAGCTTCTGGTGTATCATTTAGCAGAAGTTCTATTGGCCTAGATTCTAGAATATTAAATTCTCCTCAAAAGGAAATCGATTCACTTTTTAAGGCTGTATGTGTTGATAGAGCAAGAAGAAATAATACTATCATCACTACAGTTACAAATGCCCAACTTAAGAATACACAGACATACTAATGGCATGGTTCCAGCCACTTGGTATCCAGGGCAATGAGTGAGACTCTCCCCTATGGAACTCTAGGGAATGACAAATGGTTTCTGAATTGTTGCAAGTCCTCTACTCTCCATGCCTGGAGGCTATTACGGTAATGGGATGGGAAGCCTCATTCCCAGGCTACCATTTATCTCTGTAACAGAAGCTAAATGGCTACAACAGGTGAAAGTGGCAGTACTAGAAATCTTAAAGCTGCTGAAACTCCCTTATTATAGATAAATGGCCATTCCAGTCTTACGCTGCTCAGGCCAAACACCTTGGAGCCATCCTTAACTTCTCTCTTTTTCTCATACCTTGTATCTGACCCATCAGCGAATCCTGTCAATGCCAGCTGGATAATATATACACCATCCAGCCACTTCTCACGCCACCTGCCACCATCACCCTGGCTCAAGCCAACATCATCTCTCAGCTGGATTACTGTAGTATCCTCCTAACTGGCTTCTTGCTTATGTCCTTGTACTTCTATAGTCTAGTTTTCAATAGTAAGTCAAGCTAATATAAATCAGACTATGTCATCTTTCTGTTCAGAACCCTCTAATTGCTTTTTGTCTCATTCAAGTAAAAGTCAAAGTTCCTGCATGGTCTGGCTCTCTGTCATCTCTCTGGCTCTATCTCTTGCTCTCTTGCTTACCCCACTCTAACCAGTCTGGATTCCCTGACATCATGAGATCACATGGGGCATGCTCCTCCCTCAGGACCTCTGCATTTGTTTCCCCTGTCTAAAACACACCTTCCTCCCTCATCTCTTTGAATACTCAAATGCAGCCCTCAGAGTGAGGGCTTCTGTGGCTACCCCATCTAAAACTGCAATGCTCCTTCCCTGACAGTTCCCATTTCCCTTCCCTGTTCTATTTTCTATCCTTAGAACTTACCTATCATAATACATTCTGTCTTTTACTTATTTATTCTGTTTATCATTTGTCTTCCCATATAGAATGTAGACTTCTGGTAGACAGGATCATTTTGTCTATTTTGTTCTTTTATGTATGTACCAGCTCTATGAACAGTACCTGACATTTCGCAGATGCTCAACAAATATTTGTAAAATGAACTCTCAATGTCTATCTTTGAAGAGAAACCGTAATATAGATCATGGAAAGTCAATGCAAAACAGAATGAAATTGCCCAGAAATCAAAAGATTGTAAGTGTAAATATTCAAATTTTTACTTCTTAAAACATTTTAAAAGAGATTTTACACAACCTTTAAAAATTAAAAACGTCTCACATGAAGTGAAATACTTCTTTTACTTTATGATATGTGCTCCCATTATATGGGGCTAATAATAATATTTAGAAGCACCTTTGGCCCAAAGCAGCATGACTCTAACCAAACTTGAATAAGTTTACATTCTAAATGATGACAAATGAGTAATTTTAATTCAAAATTTAACTTAATAATCAAGTGCCAATCACATGCCTAGCAAGACAAATGTAGGACACGGACGGCCTTGTCACCCCTTATTACTATCAATTAATATCAATTAGAAAACAGTTAATATCCTTAGTGTTCTGGTATATTAAAGAACTTAAAGATATTTTTAAAAAAGAAAATGTAAGACATGGATGGTCCTGTCATCAATAAACACTTCTGAAGGTGAAACAAGATATTCTTAGAATAACTAGTGAACAAGAGAACTTTTTTTCTTTTTGAGACGGAGTCTTGCTCTGTTACCCAGGTTGGAGTGCAGCGGCACAATGAACAAGAGAACTTTTTCTACTTAATAACCTGTCATCCTGATACGTCTCACATAACACTTGTTTAACAAAGAAATAGGTGGTTATTCTGATAAAAACAGATAACTATGTCATAATATATGACAGAAAACAGGATAAATAATGTAATGCTAATACTATAGACAATGACTTTAACGTGAATATAAGCATGTCAAGTAGTTTAAGTACTCTTGAGATGGAGGTAGCAGCTGGGTTTGGGAGCTGGAGGGCAAACAAAGTTACTGACATGAAAAGAGAAACTGGAAAGAACAAATTCATAAAAGAAACAGCGTATTTAAAAAGCAAGGGGAAAAAAAAACCCAAAAAGCAGGACTCCAAATGGGTCACTGAATTCAGAATCAAATATAATTACTATAAACTAGAAACTCAGCAGTCTACATCAGAAGTTGTATAATAGTAATAATATTTATAGGATTCAAATAATATATACTTTCCTCTCCCCCGGCCATCCACGGTCTACTGCTGAACTTGTTCAGCATACAATTCCTGACACTACGTGGTTATTATGTAAACGTTCTCTTCCACCTCCGGAGAAGATGGTTCAAGTTCCTCAAGGACAGGAACCAACTGCTCCTTGAACTGTCTTTATGGTACTTACTGAATAAATTAAGTACATTAAGATTTTACTACAAAGTCATGGAAGTCAAGAGAAATATCCTGAAGTTTTCTAAGACTCAGTTTCCTCATCTATACCATGAGGAGGTTGAAAAATATGATATTTCAGGATTTTATGATACCTATATGAATATCAATTAGAAAATAGTTAATATCTTTAGTATTCTGCTATATAAAAGAACTTAAAAGATTTTTTTAAAAAAGGATATAAAATATTTTGTTTGAAGAATAAGAAACATCTGTATGTTGAGGATGAACACAACAGGGAGAGTTTAAAATACTGGTGTGGAATTTTTATTGGGAACAGAAAACAAAAATCTCCATGAGACATGAGAGTACATCTCAGGGAGTATTTGGTAACTTTTAATCAAAACACATTTTATATTTTTGTTTATTTAGGAAAATCTCTTTTTTTAGTTCCTGACTTCAGCAGCTGTTTTCAAAACAATAAGCATCTCTCTGCCTATCTTAAAACGGCCTTGGAGTTCATACTGCTCAGTATATACATTCATGTGTGTGCATTATGTGTAATTATGCATGGGAAAACCTTAGTTTAAAGGTATAATAATTCATTTCTTATTCTCTACAAGTAAAAATTCCAAGGCATTTTTGATAAAGAAAACCAAAAGTTTCTCTGAAAAGGCAACAGCAATTGTATTTCAAATTTCCTGAGGAAGAAAAACTGTATTTAAGATATTATTGAAAAGGTTAGAGAAGAAGATCACACCTCCAGAATGTCCCTTGTAAGACAAGACCCTTGGGACCTCAGTTTGAAGAGGTTATGGATCCCAAAAAGCTCTCCTTGATGCTCTTTAGATCCTTGAACTGCTTCAAAATATCGTTTGGCATTTTCACTTCCAACCACCACACAGTGAAGTTGCTAAAACAGAAAAAACACAAGATATTTTTGAAGTGTATGCTCCAACAATATGTCAGAATTTCCTGGCATTCCCTGTATATACACAGCTTTAGTTGGAGCAGGCAGAATCTCCTGAGAGAGGAAATTTTGTTTTAGTTTCCCTGGCAGATGTTGCCATTATGGTAAAATAATAATAATCTGGCCAGTATTATTGAAACAGAGATCTTATATTTCCTGTTTTATCTGTTTTCTAACAACTGAGTCAAGATTATATCTCTATAGAATATCCACCTGACATAAATGTTTAATAATAAAAGCATACATATGAACACACTTTTCTCCTTTTAAAACTCTTATTATAACAGGAACTACTAAAATTGGCAGAAGTAATTACTATATCACTCAAGTTAAATTACAATCTAAAGTAATGATATGATAACCACCTTGGTGTGAAACTAATTGTGGCTTGACTACATAGCCTACTAACAGCAAAAACCCTATCACTGTTTTAAGAAACACTACATCTGTGACATAATTTTGAATACAGAAAGAACACTGACACGGAACATTTAAAAACACCATTTCAGTATCAACATTAATATGCACTCTCTAACTGCTGGATATTTTACTAAATGTAATACCAATATATAAAATTAAAATACAATCTGATTAACCCCAGGTGTATTTTAAAATTTCTTGAAAGAAACAATGAATGCACAGAATGTAAAATAACTTCAGTCCACTGATGGAGAAATTAGTAAAAAAAAGATGCTTAAGGGTCGGGTGCAATGGCTCAAGCCTGTCATCCCAGCACTTTGGAAGGAGGAGGTGGAGGCGGGCAGAACACTTGATTTCAGGAGTTAGAGCCCAACCTGGCCAACGTGGTGAAACCCCTTCTCTACTAAAATACAAAAATTAGCTGGGCATGGTGGTAGGCATCTGTAATCCCAGCTACTCGGGAGGCTGAAGCAGGAGAATCACTTGAACCTGGTGGAATCTGCAAGTGACCCGAGGTGGTCACTGTACTCCAGTCTGGGTGACAAAGACTCCGTCTCAAAAAAAAAAAAAAAAAAAAGAGAAATGCTTAACTATTGAGATTATCATCAGAGTTCATTTGCACTGTAATAAGTGATTCTAGGCAACTAAAATTTATAACAGCTGCCATTTATTGAACATTACACGTGTAGCATTTTATTTCCATACTCTTACTTAATCCTTACAACTTTATGTCATCTCAATTTTAGAAATAAAATAACTAAAATTTCTCTATTTTAAAAAAAAGTAACAAGTTTAGAGAAATTAAGTGACTTGCTCGCAGCTGCCAGCTGTGTCATTCCTAGAATTTGCACCTTGGTTTAGCTGAATCTAAAATTTATACTATTAACCAATTTCTCACTTTCAAGACGTCTCTCTTAAAACCCACAGGACCTTCATTTAAAGAAGTTATGGATCAACATACCAACTTGATCAGTTTGACACCAAATGTTCTAGAAACATGGGCTGTGATCTTGAGAGCACAAAATTACAGTAACAATTGATGCAAGTGACAGCCCAGGGACCTGCCAATTTTCCTCTTGTTATTGAACTACCTTAAACATTGATAATGTCAGACTGTAGGATCTGTAACTATAATCACCAAGGTAATTTGTAAGCCTCAATTTGAGTCTTTATAAGCTTCCTAGCAAAGTTTTATCACAAAATTTATAAAAAGCACATTAGTTTGCACTAAAGTGGCTCCAGTAAAAATGGAAACCAGGTGCTTCCATCTGTAGCCTAACTATATAAAAAAAATCATGTTAAAATTCAAGAAGGTAGGGGGAAAACTAGTAATTAGAAAATGTAGCTTAGTTTCTAGTTTATGAAAAATCCATACAAGGGAGAAAATGCTTGGATCTCATAATAACAGACAAAGAAAGAAGTAAAAAGAAAAGAACATTTATGATGTTAAGAAGTTCATGGCCATTCTTCCAACTTCAAGGCCAGCAGTGTGGCATCTCCGTATTTTTCTCTCTGACCCTTTGCTTCCTTACCATGGGTTATTAGGCAGTAGGGTCAGAGAAAGTAGAGATGAAGATGTGCACATCTGGCCCTTATAAAAAAACCCTTGTGATTACACTGGCCCATCTGGATAACCCAGGTGGTTTGGGGGAGGACAATGTGAGCATCTTTGGGAGACTATTATTCAGCCTACCACAGTAAAGAAGTGCAAAAAGAAGGATGGGAGCAAGTCGAAATGACACAGAAGCCACCCTAATGGGTTCCCACTGGCCAAATATAAGACAGTGTCAACATTAAAGTAAACAGTGATATTCAATGTGTTGTAATCTGTTACTAAAATGGGAAGCCATGAGACCACACAAATTAAATAGAAGGGAAAGCTCTTTTTTTAATGGTAGAGTTCCAAAGCACAACCAAGAAGGATAATGGAAAAAGAAAAATCACCACCTGACAACCATTACAGTGGTAGCTGATTCAGGCAGGAATCACGAATGAACACTAACGGTTATGGGTGCAGGTTTGATGAGAAACTGGCAGTCTCAGAGGATCTCCTCATAAACTACATATCAATTACAAAGAAAAAAATAGTAACTTTGCAGTGGAGAAACTCAGCAGACACAAACTTGACCTGTGATCAAGGTTAATGTGAGCAGTAGTAGGGCAGGTCACCCTCATGTGCCTTCTGACTGATGCAACGAGAAGAGCACAGTATCGTGTCTGTGGTATTCCTGCCAATACTGCTTGGCCTCAGTCTGGACATGAGGAAACATCACATGGACCCAGACTGAAGGACATCCTACACAAAGGCCTTATTCTTTAAAACTGTCAAGGTCTTGAAAGACAAAGCCTGGGTGATATTCTAGGCTGAAAAAACCTGAAGAGACACCAGTAAATGAAGCCATGATCCTTGATGAAATCCTGGAGCAGGAAGGAAAAAAGAGACACTGCTGGGAGAGGTGGGGAAATTGAATGGGTCCTGTGGATTATAGCATGATGTTTTATCAATGTTAATTTCTTGATGTGAATAACTGCATTTTGGAGAGGAATGTAGGGAGTGAGGAAAGCGAGTTGTAGAACTGTATATACAACTGAGTGTTTAGAATGCATAAAACTGCTTTTTATGTATATTTAAGTAGGAGTGTACTTCTTTGGGGAAATACATACTGGAAAATTTAGAGTGTTGCTTCTTTGGGGAAATACATACTGGAAAATTTAGAGTGTTGCTTCTTTGGGGAAATACATGCTGATGAGAAGTCTAACTCTCTCAAATGGCTCAGAAAAAGAATAAAGACAATAGCTGAGACAAAGAGAAAGCAAGTGTGTAAAATGTCAGCAAATAGGGAACTTGAGTGAAGCTAACTGGGGGTTCTTTCTGCTGTTCTTGCAATTCTTCTGCAAACACTTCTAAATAAAATTTACACACACACACACACACACACACACACACACACACACACACACACACACGAGAGATGATTTTCTGAATGCCAAACTTTAGATTGCTTAAATGCTCCAAACCTGAAGGAGCACAGCTGCTGTATAAGTGATGTTTATATTTTTAAAATGTATAAAATATCTGAATGCATCATGGCAACAGATGCAACAAAAGATATCAAAATAGAAGTCCCTCATGAACAATACAGGTCACTCCTTATTAGTCTAACGAGTGCTGCAATGTTTAGGTGCATCCTCCTAGATATCTTTCAATGAAGTTAAAGCTATTTATACATACAGATGCTCCTTAATTGATGATGGGACTGTAACTAGATAAACCCATTGTAAGTTGAAAACACCATTAGGTCTAAAGTAGGTTTTGGACTCACGATAGGCTTATCTGGATGTGGCCCCATCATAAGTAGAGGAACATACTTTATACATAAATAGGTATCATTTTAGCACCATCATAAAACTGAAAAAACATTAAGTTGAACCATGTCATAAAACAGTCTGTCACACAGCAACGGCTTTATTTGTAAACACACTGAAACACTGTAGATATTGTTCTATATATTGCTTTTTTGACTCACTTAAAAGTGTCTTCGGACATCTTGCCACATTAGTACATTTGATCTGACTACAATTTTTTAAAATTTTGCTGTCACAAAGCAATATAGGTATCAGAATTTATTCTGTTACTGTCGGACATTTAGGTTGTTTCCTTTGTTTTTTAAACAAATGCGAGCAATGCTAAGTAAAAACCCTTATCACCCTTCACTGTGCATATGTGAGAGGATTTCTGTCAGTTAGGTATGGAGCCTCGACAATACCTACACCAGCTGTACTCTCAACACTAGTATATGAGCATCTCTCAAACGCCCCAACCAACAATGAACAGCACCAATCTCCCCAACCCCACAAAAAAACACATCAATATGCCTTTTTTTTAAAAAAGCTTTTGCAGAATATACAATGCAAATGGTCTCATTTTCTATCTCTAGATTATGAGTGTGGTTAGAAAGATCTTTTCACACGTGTTAACCACTTGCATTTTTTTCTTCAGTGAAATGCCCATTATTCTTTTTATTGGTTTGTAGGTGATACAGTTTGGCTATGTCCCCACCCAAATCTCATCTTGAACTGCAGCTCCCATAATTCCCACGTGTTGTGGGAGGGACCCAGTGGGAGATAACCGAATCATGTGGGCGGCTTCCCCTCTACTGTTCTCGTGGTAATAAGTCTCATGAGATCTGATGGTTTTATAAGGGGAAACCTCCTTCGTTTGATTCTCATTCTCTTTGCCTGCCTGCATGTAAGATGTGCCTTTCGCCTTCTGCCATGATGGTGAGGTCTCCCCAGCCATGCAGAATTGTGAGTCCACAAAACCTCTTCTTCTTTATAATCCAATCTCTGGTATGTCTTTATCAGCAGCATGAAAACAGACGAATACAGTGGGAGTTCTTTATATTTTGCAGCTGCTGCTCTTTTATTACATATATGGCAAACATTTGCTCCTAGACTGTCTTTGAATTTGGTTTGCAGTTCCTTTGTCATACAGAAGTTTCATACAAAAATAGTCAAATTTACTTGGTATTTGCTTAAAGGCTATACTAGTTTCCCAATTCTGCTGTAACAAAGTACTACAAATGGGATGTCTTAAAACAACAGAAATTTATTTTCTCATAGTTGTGGAGGCTAAATCTGAAATCAAGGCGTCCACGGGGCCATGCTCTGTCTGAAGATTCTAGGGAATGATCCTTCCTTGCCTCTTTCTAGCTTCTGGTAGCTTCTGGCAGTTGCTGGTAATCCATAGCATTCTTTGGCTTGTGGTGGCATCACTCCAATCTCTGCCTCCATTGTCACACGGTGTCCTTCCTCTTTGGCTGTCTGTATACAAATTTCCCCCTTCTTATAAGGTATCAGTCAGTGGATGACAGCCCACTCTCATCCAGTGTGACCTCATCTTAACCTCATCTGCAAAGACCCTACTTACAAATAAGATCACATTCACAGGTACCAGGGTTAGGACTTCAACCTATCTTCTGAGGGGAAAGGACGCAACTGACTCAAAACAGACGCTTGGTGAATGATTTTCACGTTTATGTTCACGAGAGATATTCTCTGTCATTTTCTCTTCTTGCAATGTCTTTGTCAAGTTTGGTATCAGGATTTTTCCGTCTTTGTGAAATAAGCTGGAAGTGTTCCCTCTTCCTCTGTTTTCAAAAACAATATTAAGTGTTTGATAGAACTTACCACTGAAGTCATGGGGGCTGGAATCTATCTTTGTGGGAGAGTTCTGAATTAACAATTTAGTTTCAACCAGCCTGGGCAACATAGTGAAACTCTGTCTCTACAAAAAATAAAAATAAAAAATTAACTCGGTGTGGTGGCACACACCTATATATAGTGCCGGCTACTCATGATGCTGAGGTGGGAGGATCATTTGAGCCTCTCACAGTTTTGGGAGCCAGAAATCTGCAATCAGTATCACTGAACTGAAATCAAGGTGTTGACAGGACCACACTCCTTCCGGAGGGCTCTAGGAAAGAATCTATTTCTTGCCTCTTCCAGCTTGCGGTGGCTACCAGCATTCCTTAGCTTCTGGCACACCACTCCGATGAATGCCTCTGTGGTTACATTGTCTTCTCCTCTTCAGTGTCAAACTGTCCTCCAGCTCTTTCTTATAAGGACACTTGTGGTTAATCCAAGATAATGCCCGAATCTCAAGACCCATAATTTAATCACACATGCAAAGATTCTTTTTCCATATAAAGTACCATTTACAATTTCCAGGGATTAGAAATTGATATTTTTGAGGGCCAGTATTCAGCCCACTATACGGCCTTTTTCAAAGTGTTTACTTTCCTAAACTGTTGGGTAATTATTTCTGGCTGAGATATTCATCTGCTTTTAAATACTTCACATGCTTATCTCTGTCTACTGCAGTGCTTATCTGAAAAATAGTGGAGGGTGCAAGTAATTAGGCTTCTGGGCAACAGGAGGGACTTTCTTCTGAATATTAGAAATATTTGGAGCTCTGTCTTGCTTCTTTGCTTCCAGTACTTCTACATATTGTTCTCACTTGAGAGTAGACACCTCTGCTGGCTGTAATTTGGTCCAAACTGGGTAAGATTATAAGGGCTAAACTGTCTTGTTACACCATCAGTGATACCCCAAGGCTTCCTTCTTTTTTAGTAGCTGCTGACTCTAAGCTTGGAATATCCAGAGGCTACACCTACCTTTTCAGTAGTTTTCTTCTGACTGAGTTTAGGTTGGCTTCTTCCTTCAATCTGATCCCAACTTCCTTGTCTTTTAGGACTCCTTACAATTTGGGGGCCACCAAGAAAACTCTTCTTGCTTTCTAACATTTTTACAGGTTTTTTTTTTTTTTTTAAGAACATAATTTTTGGTTTTTTTTTTTCTGCAAAAGACTGAAGTGAAGGCCAACCTGGGAGGCTAGAAGGTGTGCTCCATTGGTTTAAATTCCAAACTATCTGTAAACCATATTAGTGCCTTTTCCTTACATGATTGCCATTTTATCTTTATTTGTGTCATATAAAGTTCTTAAATTACCTCATCTTCTGAAGCCTCTTTTATTATATACTACTGTATAACGTATATTTTATAACAAGACATGTCATTTCATTAAATGAGTCAGATGAATAGGTAAAAAAGAAATGTATACAGTAATGGACTGAAAAAAATTACTACATAATTGAGGAAAGACTCTTACTTGAGAGAAGTCTAAGACAGTACTCAAAAGAACAGCTCCTAAGATGAGTAACTTCCCACTTTTTCCCAAGGTTGGTTAAATAGGTTAGAAAAAAATAATTTTCAAGTAGTTGTGCTATACAAAAAAAAAAAAAGAGGAACTGTTTATTATAGAGCTAAAAGCTTTAAGAAAAACAAAAACTGCTGTGTACAACTCTATTTTTAGAATGAAGAAAATAGCATAAATTTAGGATTGGATCATTCTTAGGTTAACTACCAACACATGTGGCAGATGTTTCCTCTTAAATAGATGCCAACTGAACATAAAGGAAGCAATTCAAATGCAGTATTTACGATTACACTTGAACCTTATTCCAGACTGTCTCAAGTATCCAGTTGTAAACTAAATAAATATTGTTTGTTTAGAGGCATAAATGAAGTAGTAATTGACATGCCAAGCATATTAAAGAGTTAATGCAATTTTAGACAAATACTAGAAGTACCAGGAAAGTAGTTAGCACACTTAAGTTCTGTTCCTATAATTTCATTTACTGGCACATCTCTGGGGTCCTAGTTTCATCATGAACAGTATGTACCTCCAAGGCAGTGCTCCTTAATCTTCATGTGATGGCACCTATAGAGAATGGTAACATACGAATATCTACCTGGTGTAAAAAGAAGAGGTTTACTCAAGGCTGGAAGCTAGCTGATATGGTTTTGCTGTGTCCCCACCCAAATTTCATCTTGAATTACAGTTCCCATAATCCCCATGTGCTGTGGGAGGGATCTGGTGGGTAAGTGACTCATGGGGCAGTTATACCCATGCTGCTGCTTCCATTACAATGAGCTCTCAAGAGATCTGAAAGTTTTATAAGTGGCTTTTCCCTCTTTGCTCAGAACTTCTCCTTCCTGCCATCATGTGAAGAAGGGCATGTCTGCTTCCCCTTCCACCATGATGGTAAGTTTCCTGAGGCCTCCCCCCCACCATGTCAAACTGTGAGTCAATTAAACCTCTTTCCTTTATAAATTACCCAGTCTTGGGCAGTTCTTTATGGTAGCATGAGAATGAACTAACACACAGGCTTAGGTACTCTTGCTGTCCAGAAAGCTGTGGGACCAACATCTCAGTGCACCTGTAGCCCATTTGTGGTAAACCATTATATCTTGGCCTGTAGTTTGGGGAGCTGTGACCTTGCTACTCAAACTGTGGGCTGCTGATTAGTTTTACTAGGACTCTTGGGAGCTAGTTAAATACTCCACATCATGGGCTCTACCTCAGACCTACTAAATCAGAATCAGTATTTTGACAAGATCCCTAGGTAATTTGCATGTACACTAAAGTTTAAGAGGCACTACTCTAGAAAACTTTCAGCTCAAAAATTCAATTAACCCAAGAATTAATCTGTTTCATAGAAGTGTATTCAAGGGTATTTTTTATGACCTTATTAAATTCCACATGATACAGTAAAATTTAAAACTTTCATATTATACAAGTTTTTCCTAATTTTTAAAAACATAAATGTTGACCTCTGAAACAGAAGGGAAACATATTTACCTGCTTGTATATCTGTCGTAAATACATGATTTCCTCCACAGTTCCCAAGGATATCAGCCTAAGCACTTTGACATCTCTACACTGTCCAATCCTGTATGCTCTGTAAAAAGATTAAAAATACAAACAAAAATCAAGTGAAACAACTTTGGGTTCAAGAGATAGCTTGGGAACATAAAAATGGAAAATTATTAAAATTTAATTTAAAAATAAACATTTTATGTTTAAATGTGCTATGTTATTTAGTAATAATTCAAAATTCAAATTCATATAAAAAGATGTTATTAAGGAGAAAAATATAGAAAACCTACAAATATCAACTTCATTTGTTAGAAACATCACCTTCCACTGTTTAAAAAATTTTCCTAAATTCAGGTTTTTCTTTTACAGCAGCTTTAAGCTTACAGATTGTTCCCCAAAGCTTTCATTTATATAAAAATCCCCAAAATGCCAACTAATCCACAGAGCCAGAAAGTAGACTAGTGGTTGCTTGCGGATAAGGGGATGGGGAAGAATGGGAGGGGTGGGTCACAAAGGGGCAGAAGGAAAATTCTGGGGTGATAGGTATGTTCATTATGTTAATTGTGGTGATGGTTTCACAGGTACATAAGTCAAAACTTATCAACTGTATACTTTAAGTATGTACAGTTTATTGCATGTCAATTATACTTTATTAAAATTATTAAAAATAAAAAACCCCACAACTTAGCAAAAAGTAGTTAATCAACTGGAAAGTCGATGGAAGTGATGGTTTACAGTCCTCATCCGTAGAGATTTCAATTCAGCAGATCTGACTGAATCACTCAGTTGACTGGCATCTAAGGTGTTTCCATACAGACCATGGATGGTTTTAATTAGTGCTAATTAAAATTCTAAACTGATTCATCACAGTGGTTTAACTGTGGGTCTATTCCCCACAGCTTCTCTCATATGGAGGCTTTATACGATGCTCTGTATGAGCACCCAATGCCTGTTACAGTTGCTGAGGGGAACCGGGGCAAGGTCATACTGCCTATATGCTTGAAAACATTACAATTCGGGGGAAATTTATCTTTGAACTTGTAAGGTCAGCCATATGTTATATTTGATGTTCTCTCTGCCTCCTTTACCCACCCCTCCTCACAAAGGACTTTTACTAGAGGACATCTCTGGATCGTGCAAATCTTACATCTCCAGCAGGAAATGATGGCTCCTGCGACACAGCACCGGCAGGGGTAAGGTACTGCATTCTCACTTCCATTCTGTAACCTGGAGGCAGAGGAGAGGGGCTCAGCATCCCTTTCTCTCCTACAATGCGTTTGGGTTCTAAAGAAAATCAGAAATGGATCTAAGAAAATGTTCTTCGGATGTATGCTTAAGCCAGTTGTTTGGTGAATGGGAGAGATTCCATTAGGATGCATATCCTTCAACCTTTACAGACAAAAATCTTAGACACGTGTTACTGTGCGCCTAAGCTTCATCATTTCTTGATCCATAAAGCAAGGATTTGTAAGTGATGAGTCTTTCACCATGTGGAAAGTGTTGAGGAACTGTTATACAATAGGTAGGTCATTAGCTTTATTTCTGTTCTTAGTTCCTGCTGTCAGAGTCAGTGGAAGGAGAGGGAGAGGAAAAGGAATGCTAGTTATTCAGTTTTATTGTGAACTAACTTTCAGTGAATACCAAAGCACAGTACACTGTGCTTTGAAGAATACTGGGATAATTAATATGTCTCGATGACCTAATGAAAAAGTACAAAATACAACAAATGTCATAAGACCAAAAAAAGGGGCGGAGGGAGATTTTTCTGTGGTTTTCATTTTGACCAATTTCCTTGACAGCTGTCTGTGGAGAGAGGCTGATTAAAAGTGTTAGCTTTGCAGTTAAGACCGCATGGATTCAGATCCTGACCCTGCTACTTACTGGTTGTGACCCGGAGCAAGTTACCTAAGTGCACTGTGCCTCAGCTTTCTCATAAGTAAAATGGGTATTAACAGCGCCCATCACAAAGGATATTCTGAGTATTAAATGAGATAATCCATGGAAAGCACCAAGAGTGACAGTTCCTACTGTATCATAAACACTCAGTAAGTGTAGGCATTATTCCTTTGTCCTCATTTTTCCAAATGTATTTGAATAAATTGTACACAAAGTATTATTATAAGTAAATACTGTTATTGGTTAGATGGCCTTTCTGCTTCTTAAGAGTTTCTATGTATTTGCCTTTTTCCCTCAGATTAGACTTTTCAAGTGTCTCTATTTTACTCTTTTCAATGAATTAGTTAATATTTATATTATGTTCTTGTTTTTATCTTAATAATGTAATAACGCATATAATTCTATTGTCTTTACTTTGTTCCTTTTCTAGTTTTCTAAATTATTCTTTTACTTTCTTTCTTTTTTAATAAATGAATTTAAAAATTGAAATTAGCATCAGAATTTAAATATTGATCCACAGTAATTTCATTGTTATTTCTAAATAGCAAGTTTTTCTCTCTTGATTTCCTCTTATTGTGGCAAAATATACATAACAAAAATCATTTTAAGCAATTTTAAGTGTACAGTTAAGTGGCATTAAGTATATCCACACTGTAATGCAACTATAACACCTATATAGCTATAGACACTTTCCAAACTGAAACTCTGTACTCATTAAACAGTAACTCCCCATTCCCCAGTCCCCCAGCTACTAGCAACTACCATTCTCTTTTCTGTCTCTGTGAATTTGATGACTCTAGGTACAACACGAAATCATACAATCTTTGTCCTTTTCTAGCAAAAACAGGTATCCATTCTTTGTAGCTGATATTAGAGGAAAAACAATTCAATCATGACACCACTGAGGACGATGTTAGCTCTGGGTTTTTCATAAATGACCTTACGTTGAAGTAGTTTCCTTTTTTTTTTTTTATTGAGACGGAGTCACTCTGTTGCCCAGGCTGGAGTGCAGTGTTGCAATCTCAGCTCACTGCAACCTCCATTTTCCAGGCTTAAGTGATTCTCGTGCCTTGGCCACCCAAGCAAGCAGCTGGGACTACAGGAGCACACCACCATGCCTGGCTAATTTTTATATTTTTTTTGTAGAGATGGGGTTTCATCATGTTGGCCAGGCGGGCCTTGAAGTCCTGACCTCAAGAGGTGTAAGCCACCGTGCCTGGCTTGTTTCCTTTTATTTTTAATGTGTTGTTTTTGTCATCTTTAAAAAGATGTTGAATTTTGTCAAATCCTTTTCCGCATCAATGAAATGATTGTGTGTCTTTATTCCTTCATTCGTTACTGTGGTGTATTACACTGACTTTTGAAGGATGTTGAACTATTTTTGAATTCCAGGAATAAATCCTACTTTGTGTATCATCCTTTCAATATGCTGCTGAATTCAGTTTGCTAGCATTTTACAGAGTATTTTTGCATTAACATTCACAAGGATTATTGGTCTGTAGTTTTCTTTCTCGCAGTCTTTGATTTTGGTATTGAAGTAATGCTGGCTTTAGAGAATTAATTGGAACGGGTTTCTTCCTCTTCAGTTTTTTGGAAGTGTTTGAGAAGGACTGGTGCAAATTCTTCCTTTTTTTTTTTCTGAGATAGAGTCTCACTCTGTCGCCAGGCTGGAGTGCAATGGCTCAATCTTGGCTCACTGCAACCTCTGACTCCCTGGTTCAAGTTATTCTCCCGCCTCAGTCTCCTGAGTAGCTGGGATTACAGGCATGTGCCACCATGCCCGGCTACTTTTTGTATTTTTAGTAGAGATGGGGTTTCACCGTGTTGGCCAGGATGGTCTCGAACTCCTGAAATCGTGATCCGCTCGCCTCAGCCCCCTAAAATGCTGGGATTACAGGCATGGGCCACTGTGCCCAGCTGGATTGGTGCAGACTCTTTAAATGCTTGGTAGAATTCATCAGTAAAGTCTTAAGGTCCTGGGCTTTACTTTGTTCAGAGGTTTTTGATTACTGATTCAATTTCCTTAAATAGTTATAGGTATATTCAGGTTTTCTACGTCTTCATGACATTCTTCCTAGATGTATATTTCTAGCAATTCATCCATTTCATGTAGACTATTCAATTTGTTGGTATGCAAATGTTCACAGTACTCTCTTATACTCCTTTTTATTTCTGTAAAATCAGTAGCAATGTCTCCTTTTTTTTTTGATGTTAATTATTTGAGTCTTCTTTCTTTTCTCTTAGTCAATCTAGCTAAATACTTATCCACCATTTTCTTGATCTTTTCAAAGAACCAACTCTTGGTTTCACTGACTGCCTCTGTTGCTTTTCTATTCTTTGTTTTACTTATCTCTGTCCTAACATTTGTTGTTTCCTTCCTCTGGCTAGCTCTGGGGGTTTTCCTTTTCCTAGTTCCTTAAGGTGAAAAGTGAATTGTTGATTTAGACCTTTCTTCTTTTCTAACGTAAGCATTTACAGCTATAAATTTCCCTCTTAGCATTACTTTTGCTGCGTCCTGTAAGTTTTGGTGTGTGTTTTCATTTACTTCAAGCTATTTTCTAATGTCCCTTGTGAATTATTCTTCAACCCTTTCGTTAAGCATGTGTTGTTTAACTTCCACATATTTGTGAATTTTTCAATTTTTCTTCTGCTGTTGATTTCCAGTTTCACTGTATTGTCATTGGAAAAAAATGAATGATTTCAATCTTTTAAAATGTATTTAAAAACTTGTTTTGGGGCCTAACACATGATTTATCCTGGAGTGTTCACTGTGTACTTGAGAAAAATACATATTCTGCTGTTGTTGGAAGGAAAATTCTATACATCTCTGTTATAGTGTTGTTCAAATCCTCTCATTACTTACTGATCTTCTGTCTGAATGTTTTACCCATCATGAAAGTCGGCTATTGAAGTCTCCCACTATTATTGCAGAGCTGTTTTTCCCTTCAATTCTGTCAAAGTTTGCTTCATACACTTTGGGGCTCTATTGTTTGTTGAATTTATGTATATAATTGTTAAATCTCCTTGGTGAACCTACTTTTTACCATCAGATAATGCCTTTCTTCTCTTCTAACAGTTGTTGACTTGAAGTCTATTCTGTCTAATATTAACACAACCACCGCCTGCTCTCTTTTGGTTACTATTTGCATGAAATATCTTTTTCCATGCTTTTATTTTCAACCTGTATATATTCTTGGATCTAAAGTGAGTCTCTTATGGATAAGATATAGTTGGACACTGTTTTTTAAATCTGTTCTGCCAATCTACATCTTTTAATTAGGGAATTTGATCCATTTACATTTGAAATAATTAAGAATAGGGAAGAACTCACTTTTGCCACTTTATTTATTTTCTGTATGTCCTATAACTATTTTGCCCCTAAATTCCTCCATTATTGCCTTCCTTTGTGTTTAATTGATGTTTTTAGTGACATATTTTTATTCCTTTCTCATTTCCTTTTACATATACTTTAGATGCTTTCGTTGTGGTTACCATAAGGATTATACATAATATCCTAAGTTATAACAACCTTAAATCAATTCATCTTACACTGATATCAATGTACTTATCGACATAGATTTATAATTATTTTATGCATGTATCTTTTAAATCCTGAAAATGAAAAAGCAGAATTATAAGCCAAAATTATGATACGGGTATTTATATTTGTCCATGTACTTACCTTAACCGGAGATCTATCTTTATCTTTTTGTATGACTTTGAGTTACTGTCTAGTGTCCTTTCATTTCATCTTGAAGGTCTCCCTTCAGGATTTCTTTCCTTTTTTTTTTTTTTTTTGAGACTGAGTCCCGCTCTGTCGCCCAGGCTGGAATGGGGTGCAGTGGCACAATCTCAGCTCACTGCATGCTCCGCCTCCCAGGTTCAAGCAATTCTTTGCCTCAGCCTCCCAAGTAGCTGGGATTACAGGCACCTGCCACCATGCCTGGCTAATTTTTGTATTTTTAGTAGAGACGGGGTTTCACCATCTTGACCAGGCTGGTCTTGAACTCCTGACCTCATGATCCACCCATCTCGGCCTCCCAAAGTGCTGGGATTACAGGCGTGAACCACCACACCAGGGCTAGGATTCCTTACAGGGCTGGTCTACTGGTAATGAACTCCCTCAAGTTTTTGTCTGTCTGCAAGTATCTCAACCCTCATTTGTGAAGGGCAGTTTTGCCCAATATAAAATTCTCGGTAAACACTTTTTCTTTGTTGCTCAGTTGATAGTTCTTTTGTTTTGTTTTGTTTTCCCAATACATTAAATATATCATTCCACTGCCTTCTGGATTGCAAAGTTTCTGCTGGCAAATCCACTGATAATCTGAATGGAAATTCCTTGTACATGACATGTTGCTTTTCTCTTGTTGCTTTCAAGATGCTGTCTTTGTGGACAGTTTGATTACAATGTGCCACAGTGTGGATCTCATTGGGTTTGTACTATCTAGACTCGGTTGATCTTCTTGTATTTGTACATCCATATTTCCCCTCAAATTTGGAGAGCTTTTCATTATTTCTTAATCTACCCTTTTGTCCTGTCCCCTTTCTTCTGAGCCTCCATAATGTATATATTGGTCCATCTGATAGTGTCCCA
Organism: Rhinopithecus roxellana; assembly: GCF_007565055.1. Classification (NCBI taxonomy): domain Eukaryota; kingdom Metazoa; phylum Chordata; class Mammalia; order Primates; family Cercopithecidae; genus Rhinopithecus; species Rhinopithecus roxellana. The sequence goes on along the minus strand of NC_044564.1, from coordinate 91,214,858 downwards.
TATGTTCCCTTTCCCTTTTTGTTTTGCTTCTCAAATTAAATAATTTCAAATAACCTATCTTCAGGTTTGCAGACTCTTTCTCCCTATTTGGTCTGCTGTTGAACCCCTCTAGTGAATTTTTCCATTTCAAAATTGAATTTCATGTCCAGAATTTGTTTCTCTCTTTTTTTTAATTTCTATCTCTTTGTTGATATTCTCACCTTGCTCATATATCCTTTTCCTCACTAGTTCTTTCTCTGTGTTTCACTTTCACTCTTGAAGTATTTAAGACACTTATTGTAAAGTCTTTGTCTAGAGCTCCAATGCCTGTTTTGCTTCAGGGACAGTTAGTTTCTGGAGATTTATTTTGTTACTCTGAATAAGCCGTATTTTCTTCCTTTCCTTTCCCTTCCTTTCCGTGTTTTTTTTTTTTGTTTTTTTTTTTTTTAATGTCTTGTGGTCTTTTCATGAAAACTACCATTTGGAAAGGCAGCCAACTCCCCTAGTCTTTGCAAATTGGTATGGAAGACCTTAATTAATTAGCAGGGTGTGTCTTAAGCCTTGGGGACAGCATAGGGTGAAGGCTAAAAGTCTTCTCAGGACATTTCTGGGTATACATCCTGCCTGGGTATGGTGCTATCTTGGCTCACTGCAGCCTCCACCTCCCGGGTTCAAACGATTCTCAGCCTCCTGAGTAGCTGGGACCACAGGCGCACACCACCACACCTGACTAATCTTAGTAGAGATGGGGTTTGACCATGTTGGCCAGGCTGGTCTTGATCTCCTGACCTCAAGTGATCCACCCGCCTTGGCCTCCCAAAATGTTGGGATTACAGGTATAAGCCATTGTGCCCAATGTCATTAAAGTTTTATCATGACATTGTAACAATTCAGTCACATCATCAGGCTTTGTTTCTAATTCTAGTTCTCTATTTCCACCACATCTGGAATTACTTCCTCTACTAAAGTCGACCTCCTCAAAATCATCCATGAGGGTTGGAATCAACTTCTTCCAAACTCCTGTTTGATATTTTGACCTCTTCTCATGAATCACAAATATTCTTAAATGGTATCTAGAATAGTGAATCCTTTCCAGAAGGTTTTCAATAGACTTTGACCAGATCCATCAGAGGAATCACTACATATGACCGCTTATAGCCTTACAAATTGTATTCCTTAGTAAGAGTTGAAAGTCAAAAGTACAACTTGATCCATGGGCTGCAGAATGGATGTTGTGTTATTGTATAAACAACATTACTCTCCTTGTATATCTCCATCAGAACACTTGGGTGACTACGGGCATTGTCAATAAGCAGTAATATTTGGAAAGAAATCATTTTTTTTCTGAGCAGTAGGTCTCAACAGTGGGATTAAAATATTCGGTAAACCATCCTGTAAAGAGATATGCTATTACCCAGGCTTTGTTGTTCCATTTATAAAGCCCAGGCAGAGTAGAGTTAGCATTACTTTTAAAGCCCCTAAGATTTTCAGAATGATAAATGAGCACTGGCTTCCATTTAAAGCCACCAGCTGCATTAGTCTCTAACAAGAGAGTCAGCCTATCTTTTGAAGCCAGGTATTGACTTCTCCTCTTTAGTGACTACAGTTCTCAATGACATCTTCTTCCAATATAAGGTTGTTTTGTTCTCATTGAAAGTCTGTTTAATGTAGGTACCTTAATTTGCTGCAGTTTTTCTACATCAGCACTTGCTGTTTCACCTTGCACTTTTTTGTTATAGAGGTGGCTGCTTTCCTTAAACATCATGAACCAATCCCTGCAGCTTCAAACTTTTCTTCTGCTACTTCCTTGTGTCTCTCAGCCTTCGAAGAACTGAGGTGTTTTAGAGCCTTGCTCTGGATTAGGTTTTGGTTTAACGGAATGCTGTGGTTGGTGTGATCTTTGATCCAGACCACTATAACTTTCTTTGTATCAGCAATGAGGCTGTTTGGTGCTCTTGTCATTCATGTGTTCACTGGAGTAGCACTTTTAATTTCCTTCAAGAACTTTTCCTTTGCATTCACAACTTGGCCAACTATTAGGTACAAGAAGCCTAGCTTTTGGTCCACCTTGGCTTTCAGCATGTCCTCCTCACTAAACTTAATCATTTTTAGCTTTTGATGTAAAGTGACAGACATGCAACTCTTCCTTTCACTTGACCACTTAAAGGCCATTGCAGAGTTATTAATTGGCCTAATTTAAATACTGTGTCTCAGGGAAGAGAGAGGCCTAAGGGAGGGAATGAGACAGGGGAATGGCCAGTAAGCGGAGTAGTCAGAACACACACAACATCTACCAATTAAGTTCATCGTCTTATGAGGGCATGGTTCATGGAACTCCAAAACAAATACAATAGCAACTTCAAAGATCAGTAATCACAGATCACCATCACAGATGTGATAATGAAAAACTTACATTCTCACAGAGACACAAGTGGCATAGAGACACAAGTGAGCATATGCCATTGGAAAAATGGTGCTGGAAGACTTGCTTGACTCAGGATCTCTACAAACCTTTCATTTGTAAATAAGGCAATTATCTGTGAAGCCCAATAAAGTGAAGTGCAATAAAATGAGATGTGTCTGTATACAGTTATTAAATTATGGTAGATAACTTTTATTTAAGTAATTTATATACTTATTTAGCCTCGTTGATTTATTATTATTTATTATTCTTTTTGAGACGGAGTCTCACTCTGTCGCCCAGGCTGGAGTGCAGTGACGCAATCTTTGATCACTGCAAGCTCCGCCTCCTGGGTTCATGCCCTTCTCCTGCCTCAGCCGCCCGAGTAGCTGGGACTACGCTGGGACTACAGGCGCCCGCCACCACACCCGGCTAATTTTTTGTATTTTTAGTAGAGATGGGGTTTCACCATGTTAGCCAGGATTGTTACCATCTCCCTGCTTTGAATTTTTAATCTTATTTTCAACTTTCTGTGTCTTTTTTATTTACATACATGTTTCATAATAAGCATAAACCTGAGTCTAATTTTTCCTTTCTGCCAGCCCCACTTTTTTCATTCTTTCTAAAAAGAGTCTCAACATATTAATATTTATGTTTGGATTTACTTCTGACACTTCATTGGTCATGCTTTCTGAGTTTCCCCCATCTTCCCAACACAACGATGTATTTCCTATCAAGTACTAAAATAATTACATTTTCTTGGTAATCTTATTTCTTGTGCAAGCTTTACACCTAATATCCAGTGTTTTTCAAAGTGGAGCTGAGAACCAATTGTATCATAATCACCTTGGGTAGTTTTTAAAATTAATTGTGGCAAAACACACATCACATGATTTACCATTTTAGCTATTTTTAAGAATACAGTTCAACGGTAATAAATTTGGTTTTCTAGCCATCGTCACTATCCATTGCTACAATTTTTTAAATTATCCTAAACTGAAATTCCATACCCATTACACAATACTTCCCCATTCCTCCCTATCCTTATCCCCTAATAAGCACTGTTCCACTTTCTATCTCTATGGATTTGACTATTCCAGGTATTGCGTAAAAGTAGAGTCATACAGTATTTGTCCTTTCATAGCTGGCTTATTTCATGTAGCATAATGTCTTCAAGGTTTGTCTATGTTGTAGCAATGAGCAGAATTTCATTTCTTTTTAAGGCTGAATAGTATTCCATTTTATGTGTATGTCATATTTTGTTTATCCATTCATCCATCGATGGACACCTGAGTTGCTTCCACGTTTTAGCTATTGTGAATATAGGTGCTACGAACATGAGTGTACAAATATCTCTTCAGTCTCTGCTTTCAATTCCTTTTGGTTTATACCCAGAGTGGAAGTGTAATTGCTGGATCTTGTGGTAATTTTATGTTTAAGTTTTTGAGGAACCACCATGCAGTTTTCCACAGCAGCTGTGCCACTTGACACTTCCATCCACAATGCACAAGGGTTCTAATTTCTCCATATCCTCAACTAGGACTTGTTGTTTTCCATTGTTGCTTTTATTTTTACAACAGTCATCCCAATGTGTGTGAAGTTGTATCTCATTATATGTTGTATAATGGCATCCTATTCTTATTTTATTCCCTTCAATGTCTGTTTTCACCTTTGTCCTTTGCTTTCTTGCTAGGCTAGCTTTATTAAAATGTTTCATAATTCTTCATTTCCCATTCATAATTAAAATGATGACTAGGTGAATCACTGGAAAGCCGGTCTGTGTTTTCACACAGGTAACACGTGTATTTCCCCTTTTCATGTCCTAGGGAGATCTGGAAGTACTACAGGCTTTGCTCTGGCTTTATGATCTGGTTCCAACACCCATTCTAGGAAGCTTTCTATAGTCAGATTCCCCATTTATTTATAAAATGTGTAAAATTATTCTTTCAGCTTTAATCAAAGAGTACCTGTTACAGCCAAACTCTCTGTAAAGTAGGGTGTGGGAGGGGAATTTGTATTAGAGTCAGGACATTATCAGTTTTCCAGAAGGATGCACTCTGTCTACTCCCACATACTGTAGTTGCAACCCCATGCTTAAAATTTCTGTATTCTTTCCTGTAGACTTTGTAGTATTTCTCTGCTGATATCCTGATCACAGATTCTACTTGCTTTTTATCTTCCAGGAGTTTCTCAAAACTTCTAATCTACTAGTATAGAACTATCCTATTTTCCTGCAGTATTAGGAATTTACATTTCTGTCATATTAACAGGATTCTGAGATGGATGAAAAATAAATGGCTATTTTTGGACTGTTATTTGGCTTGAGAAGGTCAGGATTATCTTAAATATACGTTTTTACAAGTTTTCCCCTTTCTTCTCATCATAGTCATAGTATAAGCAACCTTAAAAGTTCAAGAGTATTTTTAGATTAAGTTCGCAGATCACTTTAAATTTTGTCAGTATTATACCTGTCAATGGCTTGAAGATCATTGGCTGGATTCCAAGTAGGATCAAATAATACAACAACATTGGCACCGACAAAATTGAGGCCTAGTCCACCAGCCCTGGAGGAAAGAGAAAAAAAAAAAGCACATTAGAACAGCAAAAACTGATTGTGCTATAACTCAACTGTGCCAGGTTTCTATAGCCAAAACAGTACAATATCTCATTAATTTCATCAAAGTAAGGTGGTGATTAAAATACAAATATGCCACAAATAAAATATTTAAGGCACAATTTTATTTCTACCACTCTAGAAAATCCCTTAGAAACTGACCATTAGAGGCCATGTAAATAGGTTGTGCTGGTTTTTACTTTTTTGTGATACTCAAATACTGTTTCTGCAAGATTTTCCTAACATAATTTTTAAAAAGTGTTAGTACATTCTAGCTAAATAAAGTAATATATACATTTAAAAACTCAATTCAGGAATAGATGCACATCTTCTTCTTCCACTAAGTGCAGCTAAAACTCTGGATATTACACAGAAAATAAACGTAAAACTCTGAAAGGTACGGAGAAGACAGGCAGGCTAGGGACTACAAGGCCTAAGGAACGGCATGACAGTGAAAGCTTAGCTTTCCTTTTTGCTTAAGATACCACAGGCTGGGTTCTTAACATATCCCAAGCTGTCGGAAATGTCAAAAGTCACAGACAAAAAAAAAAAAAAAAAAACAACTAAAAAAAAAAATCCCAAAAAGAGCCTTTTCCCTTTAGCCAAAGAACCAGGAAAGGTATAGCCTTGAAAGGCAGAAAAATGTGAGACAATAACCACTCTACTCCTGCCAAACACCAAGGAACAATCTGTGACCCCATCCCTACCTTAGTCACCAAAGGATGAATGAGTATGCTCGACTTCTACTCTTGCCTGGCTATCATGAGACACTACCATGGATTCCTGCTAGGGTGGTGTCACAGAAGCATGAGTGAGGAGCCAGAGCTTTCATTTTCTGCCCAATGATACCAGGGTCTCCCTTCATGGTGTCAGGGGACGCCAGGTGGGACCAGTAGTAAAGCACTTCCCTCTCAGGCTATCAGCAGAGACCAAATATGGAACCTGGCTTTCCACCCCTACTTGGCTGCCATGGTGTCAGAGGAGGTATACTAAAATGGAAGATTTAAATCAGATGCAGAGTCTCATAACACAATACTCAAAATGTCCAAGATACGACGATACAATTAAAAAAATCACTTATACCAAGAACCAGGAAAATTACAGCCTGAATAAGACTGAGATGAATCAGATGTTAGAATTACCTGATAAGAATTTTAACAAAGTCATCAAAAAAATGTTTCAACAATTACAAACATGCTTGAAACAAACAAAAAATTGAGTCTCAGCAAAAAAAAAAAGGATATAAAGAGCAAAATACAAATTTTGGAATGGAAAATAGCTGAAATACAGAACTTGCCAAATGGGCTCAATACTACAGTGGAAAAGACAAAAGACAGAATCAAGAACCAATATCAATTACGAAATGTGAACAACAGAGAGAAACATCAGAAACCATGGAGATCAGAAGAAAGTGGCATATCTTTCAAGTGCTGAAAGAAAGGAACTGTCAACCCAGAATTCTATACTCAGTGAAAATATCCTTCAGAAAGGGAAGGGAGATATGACATTCTTAGACTAAGGAAAACTAAGAGCACCTGTTACCAGCAGACTTAACCTAAAAGACTGGTGGCTAGAAAGTTCATAAGGAAGAGAAAAAAAGATAGCAGAAGAAGGCTTGGAACTACAGAAAGGAAAGAGGAAGATCAGAATAGGTTAAAATAGGGGTGAATATAAATACTACTTTATTTCTCATGAGTTTCATAAATCACTTTCATGGTTAAAGGAAAACTGCAACACAATCTGATATGCTGCTTAAGGTATGTGGAGGAAATATCTAAGACAATTATATCTTAAAAGTGGAGTAGGAAAAGAAGCTTAAATGTAAGTAAAATTTCTATATGTCATTCAAACTAGTAAACCTGTTTATCAGTAGACTGTGAGAAGTTACTATGTACAATGTAATACCCAGAGCAACCACCAGGAAGCTACACAAAGCAATATACTAAAAAACATAGACAAAACAAATACATAAACAAATACAGAATCCTAAAAAAAAGTCTAAATAAGAGAAACAGTGGAACTAGAAATAGGAGATAAAAATATAAAAGTTAAATAAAAAATATAAATAATTACCTTCAATATAATGGCCCAAATACACCATTTAAAATCATAAGATTGGCAAGGTAGATTGAAAAAACAATATGCTCTCCACAAAAAAAAAAAAAAAAAACCACTTTAAATATGATGACATAGCTAGGTTGAGAGTGAAAGGATGATAAAAGATAAACCAGGCAATTATTAATGAAAAAAGCAAAACTGGCTATATTAACATCAGCCCAAGTATATGTCAGAGCAAAGAAAGTTACTAGTGAAAACAGGGACAATGCATAAGGACAAAAAGATCATCTGCCAAAACACCAAACAGCACCAGAACAGCAGAGCTGAAAAATACATGAAGTCAAATTAATCAAGCTGAAAAGAGAAACAGACAAATGCACAATTATAGTTGAGGATTTCAACATCCCACATTCAGCAACTGGTAGAACTCCTAGAGAGAAAACTGGCAAGGATAGAAAAGAACAAAATGGCCCACCAACAGGATCTAAACGACATATACAGAAAACTCCACCTAGAACAGCACGATACACACACTTTTTTTTTCCTGGTTCCTATAGAACATTCACCAAGGTAGATCAAATCCTGGGCCATAAAACAAACCTCAACAAACTTAAAAGAATTGAAATTAAACGGATATATACTGAGTATAACGGTATTATACTGAGTATGTTCTCTAACAGTAATGGAATCAAACTAGCAACACATTTCAGGAGGACGGCAAAAAAAAATTCCAAACACTTAGAAATTGAACAACATACATCTAAACAGCTCATGAGTCAAACAAAATCTGAAATCCCAAAAAATTGTGAAAAAAAATACAAGGAGAAATAAATGATAATGTAACACAAATGAAAACACAACATATGAAAACATGCAGGGCTTAGGAAAATTTATAACACTAAATGCTTATATTAGAAAAAAGCTAAAGGTCTCAAACCAATCATCTGAAGTCCTCCCTTTAAAAAACCAGAAAGCCAGGCGCGGTGGCTCAAGCCTGTAATCCCAGCACTTTGGGAGGCCGAGACGGGTGGATCACGAGGTCAGGAGATCGAGACCATCCTGGCTAACACGGTGAAACCCCGTCTCTACTAAAAATACAAAAACTAGCCGGGCGCGGTGGCGGCGCCTGTAGTCCCAGCTCCTCGGGAGGCTGAGGCAGGAGAATGGCGTAAACCCGGGAGGCGGAGCTTGCAGTGAGCTGAGATCTGGCCACTGTACTCCAGCCTGGGCGACAGAGCGAGACTCCGCCTCAAAAAAAAAAAAAAAATAAAAAACCAGAAAAAGCAGCAAAAAAAAGCAAGCAGAGGGAAGGAAATAACAAAAAAGCAGAATCAATAAATTGAACACAGAAAAATAATAGAGAAAAATCAATGAAAAAAAGCTGATTCGTTGCTAAACTAGCAATGACAAAGATAAAAGAAAATACAAAAATTACCAATATTAGGAATGAAGTAAGGGATATCACTACATATCCTACTGCTATTAAAAGGATAAATGAATGCTATAAAAAATTTTATGGTCATAAATTCAACAAGCTAGAAGAAAAACAATTCCTCAAAAACTGCAAACCACTGAACTCAACTAAATGAAACAGACAACCTGAATAGTCCTATAACCATTAAAGAAATTGAGTATGTATTTAAAAAACTCTTAGGGAAAAAAATAACCCCCTCCAGGCCCAGATGATTCCACTGGAGAATTTTACCATTTACAGAAGCATTAACACCAGCTTTATACAATAAGCACATGAAGAGATGTTTAATATCATTAGATATTAGGTAAATGCAAATCCAAACCACAATAACATGTCTCTACATGCCCATCAGAATGGCTAAAATAAAAAAAATAGTGATAGCAAACGTTAGTGAAAAAGGAGAGGAACTTGATCACTCACACACTGCTGTTGGGAATATAAAACCATACAGCCACTTTGGAAACAGTTTAGCAACTTCTTATAAAACAAAATATGCAACTACCACGTAATGCAGCAGTTGCACTATTTATCATTTATCCCAGAGGAACGAAAACTAATGTTCAAACAAAAATGTGTACACAAATGTTAATAGCTTTATCTGTAATAGCTGAAAACTGGAAACAACCCAGATGCCCTTCAACAGGTGAATGTTTAAACAAACTGGTATCCGTATCATGAATACTAAGAGCAATAAAAAGAAAAGAACCATTGATACATATAACAACTGGATGAATTTACAGGGAAGTATGCTGAGTGAAAAAAGCCAATCCCAAAAGGTTACATACTTTATGACTCCCTTTACGTAACGTTCTTATGTTATTCTAAATTATAGAAATGGAGAACAGATTAGTGGTTTCTAGGGCTCAGGGAGAAAGGGGAGAGAGGAAAGTAGATGTGGCTATTAAAGGACAGCATGAGGGATTCTTGTGATAGAAATCTTATGCTCTTCACCGTATCAATGTCAGTATCCTGGTTGTGATAATGTACTACCGTTTTACAAGATATTACATTGGGGAAACTGGGTAAAGAGGGCCTGGGATCACTCTGTATTATTTCTTAAAACTACTTGTGAATCTAGAAATATCTCAGAATAAAAAGTTTAATTTAAAAATATGGCGAACAATAACATCCAGATAGCCTTAACACAGAATGGATTCTTAAGTACAGATTATTTCCACACCACATGTTGATCACAATGCAGGCAGTCAGGGTGCTACTGCATATACTTCAGGCTTGTCATAGTAAATACAGAGAGCGCCAAGAGTTACAGTGCAACAGGATGCCACACGCTCTCTCTCCGAAAGGAAGAGAACAAGACGAAATAACATCAACGCTCATTTTATAACGAGCTACATCTAATACTTCCCTGGGCCCAGAGTTCTTTTTCTCCATATACTTCCTCTTTGGGCTGGTGATACCACACATATACTCACTCATCAAAGTCAAAAGCCATGCTAAGTATCATTATAGACGTTTTCTTCTCCATCACTACTTCTCTTTCCCACTAAAAGCTAACCAGTATCAAGTCCTGTCACATTTAGCTCAGAAATGTTTTTCTCTTGAGTCCCTTCTCCATTGCTGTCACCACTGCCCTTTTTAGAGCTATCAGATTGCACTTGCATGTATTACTTCATTGGCCTTCTAATTGTCCTCCCTTACTTCAGACCTTACATCCATGCCCATTCTCACATTACATAAAAATTATTTTAAGCACAGAATATACAGAACTAAGTGTACCACTCAACTGGAAAATTTTACTTTTGCAGTATAGTCCCCCAAATCCTTAACTTAATCCTTACAAGTTAATAAGTATGAAAGCATTGTACTTCAAATTACAGGGTTTGCTTAGAAAGCTGTTTGTAGTTTAAAACCCATTAATTCCTATTCATCAGAGACCAATAGGCCTCAGTGACCAGGCCTACCATCTCTGCAGCTGGTATCACACCAGTCATTCTTGATACCTATCCCACAAATGACCAAAACACTTCAAGTTACCTTCATACAATTTTCTCTGCTCTCTTATTTACCTGGCTAACTTCTCCTTGTCCTTCAAGTGTCACTAACAAAGCCTGAACTAAATCTCTCTTCTCTGTGTCTCCTCCTACCCTGCATTCACCATACTGTATTGAACTATCCTTTTACATGTTTCTGAAAAACTCCTGCACCCCTCTACTTTTTGAGTTACAAACTTTGAGAGACCTGTCACTCTCTGACAGGCCCTGTCACAGAGTGGATACTTACACTCTCTTTGTTAAACTGAGCTTCATTAAAATAACCCACGAGTTCTCCTATGGAGTCATACACCCAAGCTGTTGCCTCCACAAATCCTAAACACTAACCACGTAAGTTCTCTAGTCATTTCGGTACCTATGCTATTCTCTCTGCCTAAAATGCCCTTTGCCAAAACCTGCTTTTCCTTTTCTTTTTAACAAAATATTATCTCCAAAGAACAGTTAAAATATCACCACCCTTCCATGGGACTTTCTGATCTATCGGTTTCTTAAATGCCTACGATCTTCACACCTGACTCCGTAGAGCATGCGCCGCCCAACACTGCTCTTCAAAAGCAGAAATTCTCATCTTTTTCTTGCTGCACATTAAGGGTCCATGACAATATTAATAGTTGAACAAAAAGGTGTGAGACTGAGACAAAATAAAGCAGTAAAGGCAGATTTTAATAACCGGCATATAATATAATTCTCATTATTTATTTGAAAAGAGTTTAGAATCTCTTTCTCTTGGCGTACATAACAAAAGCAATGTCCTCATTTTTCTGGGAGAGTTGACAGTGTTTTGGGATAATGTTATGAGAGACAGAAAATGATGTTTCTTCAGATCCTCTCAGAGCTCATGATTCCTTGTGTTAAACTACCTAGAAGCACTTAATATCATCTGGAAAATTTTACTTTTGCAGTACAGTACCCCAAAACCTTAACTTAATCTTTACAAGTTAATAAGTACGAAGAAAGCATTGTAGTTCAAATGATATGGCTTGCTTAGAAAGCTGTTTGTAGTCAACTAGTGTATGATTCTGAAAGTCAAAACCAAGAACGAAGGTGTGCCTAGTATTCATGCTACAGAGTCTTTCTGCCACTTAAAATAACCCACTTTTGGAAGCCAAAAGTTTTGTCTTCATTTAACTTCACGTGTGGTTAAGGTAACAGTGAAGAGAAGTCACTAAAGATATATTTTTTGGTAGTTTTTATTATTAGTATAAAAATTACGTATTGGTTTTGCTAGATTCATTTTTCTATCAGCATACTACTCATTTCTTTTGGAATAAAATTTCTAAAGGAAACTTTTGGCAAAACTGAATGTATATAATGTTTATATACTGAGTTGAAGATTCCAGCTGCCTATATAACTTTAAATAACAATTGTGATCTTTCCATGTTTTAAACTATCTGACCTACATATCCTATATTTAATACTGTGTAAGACAACAATGATAAATTTTACATTTTTACAGAGAGAAGGCAAAACCAAAATCCAAGAACACAATGATTTTCCTTCTCTTCCTCAAGTGTTTTCCTAAGCCCAGCTGCCTTTCAGACTTTTCTGTGAGGCTTCACATTGTCATTTTCCCTCATCAGCTGCCCACATTGTATCACAAAACAACTCATACTTAGATAATGCATTACACTGGATGCTAATCATCCAGGGAAAGAAAAATGATGATAATCTTTTCTCCTACAATTTCTATCAAAAATGCAAATAAATTAACCTTTACTGAGCATCTACTATATACCAGGAACTATGCAAGGTATTTTCATATATGCTAGTTCTCTTGTTCTCAAGACTTCTTTTTTTTTTTTGAGATGGAGTCTTGCTCTGTCTTGCCCAGGCTGGAGTGCAGTGGTGCCATCTCAGCTTACTGTGGCCTCCACCTCCTGGGTTCAAACGATTCTCCCGTCTCAGCCTCCTGAGTAGCTGGGATTACAGGCATGAGAAACTGCACCTGGCTAATTTTGTATTTTTAGTAGAGACGGGGTTTCACCATGTTGGCCAGGCAGGTCTTATTAAACTCCTGACCTCAGGTGATCCACCCATTTTGGCTTTCCCAAAGTGCTGGGATTACAGGCTTGAGCCACCACACCTGGCCTGTTCTAAAGACTTCTATAAGCAAAATATCTTGATTTTTCAGGCGAGGAAATTGACAAACAGAAAAATTAATTTGTTCAAGGTCTCCTAAGTAGCAAGTGTCTCGATTCAAACCCAAATGTCCTGATTTGAAGTTCAGTGCTCAGTAGAAACTGAATTCTCTCCTTTGGAAAACGGCTTATTAGACATACCATGAAGATGTCATAGAGACTTGAACTCTAAGAGTGAGGTGGGATAGGGAGAAAGTATTAGAAAGGATTTAAAAAAATGGGTAAGTTAGGGGATTGGGTGGAATTTAGACACCAGAAAAGCAGAAAAGGAGTTAAAGGTTTATATGTCGAATAAATATAATCAACTATTCCAGCTACCTTCTTGATGGCAAGGTCAGGCATAACCATGTATGATGCCATCTCAGATGCCATAGGAGCCACAGGTAAGATCTCTACTAGTTGAGGTAGCAATCTTCCAAGACATTCTGAAGTTATAACTTCAGTCCTTGCTGAAGAAGCAAAGCTCCCATTAAAGAAGAAGAAAAAAGCCCTAGACTCTCTCTCTGCAGATGAGATAATTCTCCGTTTGATGATAATACAACTCACAAACCTCAACTTTAAAACTTGTCACTCTGTTCTTACATGGTTAATGACAAAAGGTTACTTGTTAAGCAAAAAAAAAAAAAAACTGAATATTGCTCTTTTCAAACTGAGGATTGGTATTTGAGTCACCTAATGAGTATGCAGGCTGTTTATTCCTTAGGTCTGCCACATGCTCTTCTTGTATCAAATAAGTGTATCAGAAAGTACACCTTAACTACATCTTAATGTTCTACAAACATGTCTGACGAAGTAAGTTTTATTATTATGTATTAAGTATTATAAAAGGTCAAACGAAGTATCCATTTGAACAATGCTTCTAGGAAAACCTAAATAAATATAAAGAGATACCATGTTTATGGATAGGGAGGGCAGCTTCATATCTTAAAACCTCCAATCTTCTTCAAACTTATTAATAAATTCACTGATTCTCCAAAACCAAAAAAACAAACCCCAGGAAAAATGCCAGATGATCATTCTTTAAATAAACTGAATCAAATGACTACATTGATGTCTGAATTTAACACATTGATGTTTTAAACAAAAGGTAACTCCAAAAACAAAAGAGGTCAGAAAGCAAGAAAAACTTGAGATTAAAAATGTGATGGCTGGGCTTGGTGGCTCACCCCTGTAATTCAGCACTTTGGGAGGGCGAGGCAGGTAGATCTCAAGGTCAGGAGTTCAAGACCAGCCTGGACAATATGGTCAAATCCTGTCTCTACTAAAAACACAAAATTAGCTGGGTGTGGTGGCACGTGCCTGTAGTCCCAGCTGCTCGAGAGGCTGGGGCAGGAGAATTGCTTGAAATCCGGGAGGTGGAGGTTGCAGTGAGCCGAGATTGCACCACTGTGCTACAGCCTGGGCCACAGAGTGAGATTCCGTCTTAAAAAAAAAAAGTGATCATTTCAAACAAAATAAGATCAAAAACTGACATTTCTCAGAACACAGAGCAAAAAGACAAAATCTGATAGAAAAGTTCAGAGATTTAAAGAACCAATATAGTTTGAAAGCTTGAAAGTCTGACGACCTGGCATGCAAGAGGAAGGGAGCAGAGAAAAAGGAAGGAAAAAAAGTCATTGTTAAAGAAATATAAAAAAGCATTTTCCAGAGTTGAAAAAAAAAAACATAAGCCTTCAGAATACAAGCCTACTGCACCCGGCATAAAAAATGAACGAAGATCCACACTAAGACTCAAATATCACCATGACATTTTAGAATACGGTAGATGAAGAAAAACTCTTACGAGTTCCCAAAAAGGAATGAAAATCAGATTGGCACTGCGCATCCATTTAGCCACACCACCTATCAGAAAACAATGCTGCAAGCCCTTCAAAGATCTAAGAGGAAATGATTTTTGATCCAGAATAATATAGTCCAACAAAGTATCAATTAAGTGAGAGAGCAATAAAATACATTTTCTATATTTACAGATGCATAAAATTTAATTCCTCTATATTCTGGCTTAAAAAGTTACCGGTGGATATTTCCTAGGAAAACAAAGGGGCAAGTCAAGAATAAAAACAGCATGGAACCCAGGAAAAAGATCCAATGCAGAAGAGCAGTGAAAGAAAGCTCCAACATGACAGTTCTTTATCAGGCCTAGAAAACAACTGGGACAGATTGAAACCAAGGAATAAAGGTTTCAGGAGGCAGGTTCAGGATACAGTGGACTCGACAGAAGAGAATGTGTGAATGTGAATTAGTAACACTGAGGATTATTACAAAGGGCAAAAACAGACTGGGGGGGGGGAAGACTGAAAAAGTCATGATTGAAATTTGAAGTGAACTGAACAGTGCAAACATAAAACACGGATGAAGTCTTAGGAAAGAGAAGTCATGAGGTTGATGTTAAGACTAATCTTGAATTGACCAACACGTCATGAACATTCAGATAAATTCTCTTACAGCACTACTTGCCCCTGCATTAAAGATGCTCAGTTTATTAAAACATAGTAATGTAAACGCTGTTTTTTGCCTCCAAATTTTAGAGCCAACCTATGGACAATAACTGTTTATTGGTACAGGGCCTGAAAACATACCCGTGCCAATGTAAAAGTTAAAACAGTTAACAGATAATACGTACAGGTGACAAAAGTGGAAGGGTGGGTAGGTGTGTGCTAGTGCTAATACCACACATTACAAAGACTTAGAAGGCATGTAGAAAGTTAACAGACCGAACATCAAAACTTGAATCATTTTCCAGTAAAATATGGCAGCAAACCAAGAAAGAAGACACAGAATCCAGAAAAAAGATCTAAGAGGAAATTCAATGGATCTAATGCAGAAGTGCAAAGATTGAAAGTTACAAAAGTAGTTTATAGACAAATAATAATTTTAAAATAGCAATCATTGTGAGAAAAAAGGGGGACAGAGTAGTGAAAGTAGCCTAATACTCTTGCTTAAGAGAAATTCCAAGTTATGTAAAGTTGATAACTAAAACATAATGAAGACTTTGTACTCTGGCAAGATAATGACTAAACTAATGTGAAAACACTTCTGTTACAACAGATATCAAATATAAACCCTTGCGAAATGATAGAAACAAAACAAAAACTGAGCTTATGTGTCTTTTGCAAAACACAGCTGAAGAACGTATTTGTTATATTATGCAAGGTTCCTTATGTAATGACTTATGCAATAAATTATTCAAATTGTCACAGAAAAATAGGAATCCAAAACTTTTTCCCTTGTCTTGTCAGGATGCCCAGCAGAAGCCAAAGCAAAACCACACAAGTGGAAAACTCCTACAACCGGTCTCCAAAGGATTTCCAGAAGGAAAAATCCCACTGAAGATAAGCTCAAAAGAAAACAGTGACCAAACATGAAGAAGCCATCACCCATAAGCAAGCGCCAGAGAAAACAACAAATAGCAGGATCAGCTCCCCAAGGACAGGAGTTAATAGACAGAGCAAAAATGCCGTCCAAAAAGACGTTTTTTCAAGTACGATTACAGCAAAAAATTCAATGGATAGGTTAAATAGCAATTTCTGACAGAGGTGAAGGGATAATTAGGAGCTTTATGGAGGATCTCAGCAAATGAGCTGGAAGTGAGCAGAAGAGGGATGAGAGACTACTGCTTGTCATTATAGAGTCTATTATTGGAACTGCTGTTTAGTGCATCTATCAACTGGAAACACGTTACAGTTAGAATGCTTATGTGTTTTACGAAATTTAATTGAACACAGTAATCTATGTCATTTAGTGCTCTATACGTAAGGACGCATGCAAAAAATTACCTCTTGCATTCATTTACAGGAAAATGGGAATCCAAAACTTTTCCCCATTTGCCTTAGTGGTGGGAATTCAAGAATAATTAAAGTGCTCAACAATGTTAGCTCATTCATAAACATATTTTATTATTCCTCATTTTAAGTTAATTTCTATTTTGATTTAATTTTTACTTTGTGCATTTTACATGTTTATTTTTAAAGTCCACTGAAATTCTGAAAGACAGTGGGAGTGAATCTATAAAATTCTTATTACACAGGATGTCAAAAGTTATTGATCTGTTCCTTCCTAAAATGGGATTAATCTTACTTAGGTGTTTATGTTGATTTAAATCTTTTCAGAAGTGTGTACAGTCTCTAAAAGGTCTTAAAGGGATATTCATACCTAGGGGTTAGAACCAATTTACCTTTCATAAAATCTCTAACTGCAGAGCTGCTCCAGTTGAGATGAGGTAGAGGCAGAGGAGGGAAACGCGAGCCCCTAGCCCCAGTGGGCTCTCAAGGACTCCCTGACACGGTGGGAAAACTGCTGCTACAGTGAGTCTCAGTTATCCAGTTAATAAGAAGTCTGATTATTCTCACCAGGAGACTTGGGTCAAAACATTACCATAGAAAATTCACAGGAGGAAATATCAATTTTTTAATTTTTACCTTTATAAAGCCACACTTTTCAGGGGAATTCAATGTTGATAAAGGAAATGAGAGAAAAGCTTAGCTAAAACTTAAGATATTGAAATTTCAGTCATAATAGTATTTTTGCTGCTGCTAAATAAGCATAGCCATTAAAAATTAATCCAGTAACAGTTTTAAAAATTACCCTAAATCTCAAAAGTAATTGGATAAAAATCAAGTTACTGAATTTAATTTTCTTACATTGTAGAGACAAGGCAAATGTTAACATCTTGTGTACTGTTGAACTCTTTTACAATCTTGAGTCTTTCCTCTGATTTTGTACTTCCATCAAGTCGTCGGTAATCAAGCCCAGACGCCATACAGTACTGCTGTAGCACGTCAAGCAACTAAAGGAGAGGTATGAAGATGGGCAAACATGAATCTTGGTTAAGTAAGTTTCAGACCATTACAAAGTCGAGACTTGTTAAGTATTAATTATTGGTGTTCATAATTTCTTTCTTCTAATTCCAAGAGCAATAAATATTTTTCTCACTTCTGACCCATATATTTATTCCCGTTATCCTGCAACATTACGGCTTTAACATTCAGAACTTGTTTTAAAAATCAATCTTTCCATTTTTTCTTTTTTATACTTTAAGTTCTAAGGTGCATGTGAATCTTTTCATTTTTAAGAAACAAACAATATTACTGGTCAAATCATTTGCGTAAATACATGTGTGCTATTTTCTAAGTTCTAAAATATCTGAAATGTCTTAAAGAACATTGTAATTATTAAGAACATCAACAGAAAATAAAAATCTATCTTTGAGTTTGATATTTGGCAACCCTAAAACAACTGAAATTTTAGTGTCTGTTTAAAAACTTCAAGTTGCTTGCCTCACTATTTCCTACTGTGTAGATAAGAGAAAATGTGGCTATAAGGTGTCATGTAGGCACATGCTTTATTCTTTATGCCTCAAAAGTTAGGGCTGGCCAATCAAGGATATACTTTAGATGAAACTCACCTTGGTGGAAAAAGAAAAGAGAAGAACTTTATCTCTGTTTTTCCTGCAATGATTTAAAAGCTGCTGCAGGACCTGAAAATGAACCACAGAAAACCAGTGAACCAGTTCCAACTAAAAGTACACTTTATACATATAAACATCACTTGAGAATTTCTTTAAAATTACTTTCATACAATACTAACCTCAATCATCTTTTCTAATTCCTTTCATTTTTTTCAAGTTAGAGAAATAAAGTATTAGCTATTACATCAAATGTTATTCATCATCATATTGTCAATAAGGAGGTAAAGTTCCCAAAGACTTTTATTTCATCTCATCTGGTTTTAATAAAAAGGAAGCATTTTAGATTATGGGATGCATTTAAATGGATTAATTTAATTTCCAAAATACACTTTCTTTATACCTACAGTATGTTAAGAAACTAAATTATAGAGCAGCATGCCTTTTAGGAAGTATTTAAATTGTCCCTAGATGGATGTAATGAAATGTGTTCAATTACATCTAGGTTCTAAAAGTCTTGATATTTATTTTCTTAGAATAATCAGTCAGATATACACCTCTTCTCATTTTCTCCCCTTTGTTTCTCTATTTACAGTAAGCTCTGACTTCCAGATTTGATTTTGACCTCAAAATGCTAGTAATCTGCCCCCAAACACAGTGCTTTTAAGGAGGAAGCAAACAGTCCAAAGCCTTGTGTATAACAGTCACACTGTTATTTTTATTTCCACATCTGGCAATGACAACTCCAGAACAACGTGCAAAAGCAATCCAGAGGGGAAAAAGAAATTTTCTATACAAAGTCGAAAATTTTTCTGAAAGACGAAACAAACACTAAAACAATTTATTTAATGATAAACATTTAAGCTTTTAAATTAAAAAAAAATACTCAATATAATTAATCAAGAGAAGCTATTGTGCTGCTAACTTTGACCTCTACCTCCCCCTAGACCCTCAAAAAAAGCTATGGAGTTAAAAAAACTTCTACTCAGATAACCAATCAAATAGTAAATAAAAATGTTATAGATCAGGTAAACATTACTTTAATATTTGGAGAACATATGAAGTTTT
This sequence comes from Rhinopithecus roxellana, assembly GCF_007565055.1. Classification (NCBI taxonomy): domain Eukaryota; kingdom Metazoa; phylum Chordata; class Mammalia; order Primates; family Cercopithecidae; genus Rhinopithecus; species Rhinopithecus roxellana. The sequence goes on along the minus strand of NC_044564.1, from coordinate 91,195,709 downwards.
ATTTGCATTTAGTTTATTTTTTAATAAAACAACTGATTCTATATGAAGTATGTAATTTGAGTTTCACATAAGACTAACTTTTTAAATTGGTAGATAGTATTTTTTGTTTTACAGAACTGAGTAGAAAATGCACAAAGCTCCTCTTTCCCTACTCCCAACCTCCTCCACACTTTCTCTTATTAATATCTGTATTAATAATATTATTAGAAAATATAACATCAAGTATTATTAGTATTGGTGTGGTATATTTGTAACAACTGATGAGTGAATATTGATACATTATTATTAGCTAAAGTCCACAATTTACATTAGGGTTTATTCATTGGGTTACATAGTTCTATGGGTTTTGACAAATAATAATGAGATGTATCTGCCATTACAGTATCATACAGAATTGTTTCATGGCCCTAAAAATTCCCTGTGCTTCACCTACTCATCCTTTCCTCCCCCAGAACCCATGGCAACCACTGATCTTTTTACTGTCTCCATAATTTTGCCTTTTCATAGTACTATATAGTTGGAATTATACAGTACGTAGCCTATCAGACTGGTTTCTTTCACTCAGCAATATGCATTTAAGGTTCTTCCATGTATTTTGGTAGCTTGATAGCTCATTTCTTTTTATTGCTAAATAGTACTCCACAGTATGGCTGTACCACAGCTTTTTAAATTCATTTACCTACTGAAGGACATCTTAGTTGCTTCCAAGCTTTGGCAATTATGAATAAACTCATGTGAGGTTCTTGTCTCGATATAAGTTTTTAACTCATTAAAACTCAATAAATTCATTTGAACTCATTTGGGTAAATACCAAGTGGCATAATTGCTGGATCGTATGGTAAGAGTATTTAAGGTAATATTTTTTAGTTAAGAGCTTTGTAAGAAACCACTGAACTGTCTTCCAAAGTGACTGTACCATTTTTGCGTTCCCACCAGCAGCAGATGGGAGTTCTTGTTACTCCACATCCTCACCAGCATTTGGGCGTGACAATGTTTTGGATTTTGGCCGTTTTAATAGGTACCTAGTGGTATCTCATTGCTGTTTTAATGTGCAATTCTTTAATGACATACGTTGTTGAGCATCTTTTCATATGCTTATATGCCATCTCTGTTATCTTCTCTGGGGAAGTATCTGTTCAGATCCTTTGCTCATTTTTAAACTGGATTGTTTGCTTTCCTATTGCTGAGCTTTAAGAGTTATTTGTATATTTGTAAACCAGTCCTTTATTGTTCTGCTAAATATTTTCTCCCAGTCTGTGGTTTTTCATTCTCCTTAAGATATTAACATTTTAAATCAAGGATATATTGTATAGAAATCCATTCTTATTGTTTGGGGTGGTATCATAACTATTGCAACTTTAAGTGTTTTCAAATATTTTAAAGTAAAACCAAGTCAGAGGAAAAGTAAATGTTTTTAGACTTGAGGTCTTAATTAGGCTAGTTTAAAGAGACTAACTAAATGAATGACTATAAATTAAGATCCCAGAAATTTCCACAATGACAATGTAATCAACAGATGTTGGAGTCTTAACAATATAGACCCAAAGTTTTATCACTCAGCTGTCCTCCACAGAACAGGACAATCCACCTATAAAGGAATCATATATTTGGAGGTGTTAACAGCAAGGAATCTTGGATCTTAACTTTCCTCAACTTGGCCAGTCAGGCCTAGAAAGACGAACATGACCCTTGTGTGACTTCAGCAGCACCAAGCTGGATTCCTAGTCTTTATTCCCACCCTCCACAGTAAGTGGCTCTGCAGCATTTCTCAACAGAAAGAAAAGTGAAGATTTTCATCAGGTGAATGATTGCAACTTGTGACTAACCCCTTGAATGATAGCTGAGGTCAAAACTCTGACACTCAAGAGAAACAGCTGGGGTCATGAGTGTAGCTTTGAGGCTATGAAGATTATAGCAGGCATTCTGTTCAGAGTCCTTGCACCTGCAGGCTGACCTATGACAAGCCAAGCCAAACAAAGATCTTTTATCACCTGAAATCAAAAAGTACATGCAACTCAAATCTTGGAGTTCTTAAACCAATAGGCAATGATTCTATGATTAGCCTGTAAGTTTTACATTACCAAATCAATAGATGATGCTGTTAGTCAAATGATTTAACACAGTACTAAAAATATATACCTACCTTATTACTATCCATCTGTTTGGTGGATGCTCGCTCACAAAGCAAGTAAATTACCCACATCATTCACATGTAAAAATACTATCAAGTCTCCGGCAACAATTTATGCTTGCCTTTTCCCTCTTAAAAATTAAAATAAAATTAAATCTAATTATTCTCTTAATCAGACACTATTATTCCTAGGAAGATTAACTTTAAAAGTGTATTTTACAAGTATACATTTAATGAATACATAAAAAATATAAAATGCAGAGTTATAAAACTTTAATTTCCAGACTGGTAACTTTTTAGTGAAGAGTCACAGGGAATAAAATCTAAATGAGTAGCAATAATGGCTAATGCAGTTTTCAGAGGAGGCCATAATTTCTGGAAATATCCTATTGGCTTAAACTGTGGGATAGTAAGTGCTCAGTTCTAAACCGGACTTTTTATATATTTTAATTTAAAAATAATTAAAGCCAAAGAGATGGATGACAAAAATAGATTTGCTACCACCCCTTTTTTGCATTAGCTTTTATATTTCTGGCAGGTGATTTCCTTAAACATTTGAAGACAAGCTATTAGCTACGTGATAACAGTACACGCATATTAAGAGGCCATAAGTCCAATATATCAATAAGGAAAATTTGAAGTATATTTGAAGCAACTACTACAAAGGACCTACTGAGTACCCATATCTGTTCACAGTGACCTAGTAAATGCTGATACAACTGCACCACTTGTCGACAGCCACCATCTCTTCTGAATGACTGAGCATCTGTTCCGATTAGTTGGTGTCTCTGTCACACCACTGAGTAAATATTTTGCATACCATGTCTGTATGCAACCTGAAAGAGGAGCACTTACCTTCATTTTTCCACTGTATTTAGGGTCAGAAAGTGTTTCAAAGGCTGCATCTCTGCTTTTCTGCACAAAATCTGGGAATCTGGAAAATACCTGATCACATATCCTTTTGATAAGTGTTTCCTTGAAGGGAAAAGGCAGAAGAAAAGATATTTCCACTTAACACATTCAAACCTGTATGAATTGAAATAATTTATGAAAAAAAATTCTTTTTAGAAAGAATATACTACTTTGAAGATTTTTGCTTCCCTAAGTCAGACTAAGAATTCAAAAACTCTTAAAGTAATATGTTAAGCATATATGGCGTTGAATTCTTAATGATGTGGTTATTAACTTGATCATTACTTTTCAAAGATTTTTTAAGATTTCCAAAACAAGGCGCTAAATACTCCCAAAAAGAGTGAAGAGTACTATCAAAGAACAATATCAAATTCTTACGAGATTTCAAAATTACATTTAAATGGCATCAACTATAACACAGAAAAAAATATAAAATCATTACAAAAACATCGTTTCATTTGTGTGCTCTAGAATAACAGGAAACAACTACAGTAAATGATTGAGTTTAAACCTGAACTTTGAAATTACCAATTTTTGCCAGTTCGGTAAACAGCCCTAATATTTAAGATACAAATTATTATAAATCCTCATTTTACCTAGCAGATTAAATACCATTACAGACATTATTAGAGGAATAGAACTGACTCATCAAATACGTTATTTAGTAATTATACCAAAGAATGTTTTGAGAAATAAAGACATGAACATTATTAAAGGCATAAAAAATAGTTCTTATTTTAAATTAAGCTTAAATTTGTTCACTTTGATTAAACACTTAAGTGCACATACTCCTTGATATCTACACTTAAAAATGAGCAAATGAGTTTCCTCTTAAATTTCATCCACAACAACATTAATAACTATTTTAAAACTTTATAAAATATTTACAATAGCATTACAAAGAAATGTAAAATGCCAACCAAACCTGTTGTGTGGAAGTACTAGCAGCCTGCAGTAGCGCGACATGGTTAGCTACCTTCTGAAGGACTGTAAGGTAACTGAGATACAAGGTTTTTACTGTTTCACCATGAGAATTGGTCTGTAACCAGAAAAATATAGAAAATAAAAAGGACCAACATAGCTATGCACCTGCTTACATCATAAGATACATCACACACAACAATATTTATTATCTGGTTACTTCAGCACAATGAATTTCAAGAAAATGATGGTCAACTATTGCACAAAATATCCACAAATCACTAATGTGGAATCACACTTTTGGTATAACACAATGATATTTTTCGTAAAGGGAGAAAATCCTTATTACAGAAAGTATCCTCATGACACACAGTGATGGAAATGCTGCCATTAGGAGGTGCTGGTAATGAAATCTACAGTGCAGTGGCAGTGCTGTGTGGACCCCGTCTCATTTATGCTCCAACGCTCCTAGGAAACTGGGCTATTACAAAAAAGGGAAGTAGTTAAAAACAGCAAAATATTAAGACCAAATAAATATCAAACTAGATAAATATTCACTTAGGGTCCCTCTACGTACACAGATATGTGACAGATAATTTAATAAAACAGAGGTGAAACATGAGCAGGAAATGTAGACAGAAGGTTAAAAAAAAGCACAAATAAATTTTGTTTCTTAAAAAAAAAAAACTTTCTTTGATACACAGTTTCTATTAAATTGACACTATATCTACCATCAGAATAGTATTTTAAGCCAGCTATATAACAGTATGTTCGTTTACTATTCGTGGATGAGAAACTTCTCGAAAATGAAATGAAATTTCAAAACGAAAGGCTACTTCCCAAAACCGCTAAAACGGAGGGTATCAACGTCAAGCTTGCTTTCCGAAATTAACTTCTGGAAAATATATTTGAATATTGTATTTGATATGTGATTACTATTTGATATTTTTGAAAACTATTTTTTTAAGACACAGCTTTAAAGAACTATCTGAGGAAAAGGTATTTTATTATCTGCTACTTTCTTTTACACTAGAACAGAGTACTATGTAATCAAAAGCATGATTATAAAGATATACTGAAATGCTCGCCTTATAACAACAATTTCTCCTTTTTCGGCCACTCCGACAGGTGCAAGGCTCAGAAGATTGAAGTATCAAAGTCACATCCTCTGTTTCTAACACTGTTTGATAGACAGCTTTCTGGAAATCTGTCAAAGAACAATACACCATCTGCCAAGATAAAATACAAGGTGGTTCTTAGTATTTTGTTTATAGCAATAATAAAAATCATAATCTATATCTGATTTCACAGATTATAACAGTGAAAACTGGCCGGCACAGAGGCTCACGCCTGTAATCCCAACACTTTGGGAAGCTGAGGAGGGTGGATCACAAGGTCAAGAGATAGAGACCATCCTGGCCAACATGGTGAAACCCCATCTCTACTAAAAGTACAAAAATTAGCTGGGCATGGTGCCATGCGCCTATAATCCCAGCTACTCGGGAGGCTGAGGCAGGAGAATCGCTTGAACCCATGAGGCAGAGGTTGCAGTGAGCTGAGATCATGCCACTGCACTCCAGCCTGGGCAACAGAGCAAGACTCTGTCGCAAAAAAAAAAAAAAAAAAAAGTGAAAATTGCTATAAACTAATTTTTTCCCTCTACATCATTATGATGATTTCTCCTGATTCTCTTGTATTCTCTGCTCTCCACCCCACCCTGGATAATATAAAATATAATTTCATTTTCAAATAAACCTCATAGAATTATTTTAATTAAAAGAAATCATAATGTGAACAAATGATGTTCCTTACACAGTCGACTCTTGCACATGGATGGTGCTAGGGTGCTAACTCCCCACACAGTCAAAAGTCCATGTATAACTTCTGACTCCCCAAAAACATAACTACTGCTAGCCTACTGTTGACCGGAAGCCTTAACAGCAGCATAAATAGTTGAAAAACACTACTTTGTGTATCTATTATATGTTATATTCTTACAATAAAACTAGAAAAAAAGAAAATGTTATAAAGAAAATGTTACTAAGTAAATCATAAAAGAGCGAAAATATCTTTACTGTTCATTAAGTGCAAGTAGGTCATCATAAAGGGCTTCATATTGAGCAGGCTGAGGAGAACAAGGAAGAGGAGAGGTTGGTCTTGTTTTCTCACGGGTGGCAGAAACAAAGAGGTGAAGGAAGTGAAAAGGAACTCAAGGGAGGCAGGAGAGGCAGGCACACTCGGTGTAACGTTACAGAAACATGTTGTAATTTCTGTCTGACATTTTGCTTTTCATTGCTCTAAACAATGTTTCTATACGGTGCCAGTCCTTCTTCCACCATTTGCTTTAGTTTCAGTGCCCATATCACAGAAGGGTCCATGTCATGAAAGAAGTCAAAAGCAGTCTCAAATAATCAGAACCCCTCTGCCAGATTATTTAGTGTCAGTTTGTTTTCTGGCACCGCTTCTTCTACGTCATCTTCCTCATCGTCTGGCACTGGTTTGAAAGCATGTATTTGCATCAAGTCATCTTCAATTAATTCCTCTGGTGTGGTATCCTGAATTTCTTTCAATTAGCTCTTGAATTTCTCCAAGATCCGTCACTTGAAATCCTTCACCTTTTTTGCCTCTCATGATTTATTTGATTGGCTCTGTCGTAAATCCTGTCAGGTCATGCACAACATCTGGATACAGTTTTCTCCAGCAGGAATTTACTATTCCAGGAATGATAGCTTTCACGGCTTTTTCTATAAGAACGATGGTATCTTCAAATGGTGTAATCCTTCCAGACACTCATGATGTTCTATCAGGATTCTCCTCCATAGCACTGACAATCCTTTCCATAGAGGACCGGGTGTAATGAGCCTTGAAGGTCCTTACGACCCTCTCATCTAGAAGCTGAATTAGACATGTTGTGTTTGGGCCAAGTGGACCACTTTGACGCCTTTGGTGTTGAACTCATGGGGTTCTGGGTGGCCACAAGGATTATCCAATATCAACAGAACTTTAAAAGGTAGTCCTTTACTGGCAAGGCACTTCCTGACTTCAGGGACAAAGCATTTTTTATATTTGTAAAATATAAACATATAAATATTTGCAAATATTTATAAGCTTATATCACTATAACAGATTACTGGTAATAAATAGGCAAAGGTGCATACAAGCAAATACAGTAATGTCTATACAAAACAATGCTAGTTTTTTTTTTTTTTTTTCCGAAATGCCCTGTTTATTCTGTAAACAGGCTCAGAAATATAGACACAGGCCAGTCGTTGTGGCTCACACCTGTAACCCAAGCACTCTGGGAGGCGGGCAGATCATGACGTCAGGAGTTCAAGACCAGCCTGGTCAATATGGTGAAACCCTGTCTCTACTACAAATACAAAAATTAACCGGGCATGGTGGTGCACACCTGTAGTCCCAGCTACTTGGGAGGCTGAGGCAGAATAATCACTTGAACCCAGGGAGGTGGAGCTTGCAGTGAGCCAATATCATGCCACTGCACTCCAGCCTGGGTGACAGAGTGAGACTCTGTCTTAAAAAAAAAAAAAAAAGGCCGGGCATGGTGGCTCAAGCCTGTAATCCCAGCACTTTGGGAGGCCGAGACGGGCGGATCACGAGGTCAGGAGTTTGAGACCATCCTGGCTAACATGGTGAAACCCCATCTCTACTGAAAAATACTAAAAAAGCTAGCCGGGCGAGGTGGCGGGCGCCTGTAGTCCCAGCTACTAGGGAGGCTGAGGCAGGAGAATGGCGTAAACCCGGGAGGCGGAGCTTGCAGTGAGCTGAGATCCGGCCACTGCACTCCAGCCCGGGGCGACAGAGCAAGACTCCGTCTCAAAAAAAAAAAAAAAAAAAGACACAATTTGTAGGTTAAGAAATCTCTATGTAGTTGTTACTTCACAATTATACTTCACAAAAGCAGGAATGACAATGGCTTCTGAGCATATTAACCTACCATTTTTCTGTTTTTAAAAAAACACAATGAGAACGGCTTATTTCTCTAACTGATGGTCACATTTTTCTGCTCTAGTCTTTAAGAACAAGTGGAGCCTTCACTTGCGCCACCACCTCTTTGGCTCTTAGGCCTCAACAATCCCAAGAGTAGACACGAAGGCAGTCCTAAGCGCCCCGACTTGTAAAACTCAGGCCGTCCTTTTCCACACGATTCTCAGAGTAGCTGTAATGACTTCCATTCATCATTTTGTCTTTAGCAAGTAGGTATGTTGTAACTTTACTTCCAAAACCTATTTCATGAGCCAACAGACCTGCAGGACCTGCACAGATGGTAGCTATGAGGCACTTCTCATTTCTTGTTCCTTCAGTATCTCTCTCAAGGCAGCAGACTCAAATAAACTGCACTCAGATGACGTCCTGTTAGAAATATCATGTCATTTGGTCCCTCTTTTTTGTATCTTCAAGACTGACATCAGGACAAATAACAACATCATGGCTACACTGCACTGAGTCTTTTCCAGCCAGACCTGCAATGGTGACCTTAATCTCAGCTTGTCTCATGTCTCCAGGGCTGACTGTCTCCATTTCCTCTGCTCCTTTAGCCAGGATGAGCAGAACTCTTTTGGAAGCTATTTTTATCTTTCATTTTTTAAAGACTCAAACCAGACTGAAGAAGGACGCATGGCAGCACACATCCGGCTTGCCCCCTCCCAATGCTAGATTTTAAAAAAAAGTTTATGTAAAATATTTAGTACACCTTGACCCCAACCTTAAACACAAAAGTACATATAAGAAAAAAAGAGAATATAGAAGATGGTGGTCAACGACGGAAGCACGAAGGTATCTTGGGCTATTTATTATTATGAAACATAGTACCAATTACTTAATATTTCTTATGTGTCATGCATTTCAGAGCAACCACATGAGGCAGGCACTATTATCATCACTACCATTTAACAGAGGAAGAAACCCAGATTCCAGGGCCTCACAAATTGCTCCAAGTCACAAAACTCTAAGCAGAGAAGCTCCAAGTCACAAATACTGTAATCAAATAGTATTTGATTTCAGAGTCCAAGCTCTAAATCTCTATGCATAACTCTCTTCTTACACTTTTGTATCGTTCCTACTAGATGGATAGCTAAATCACATATACGAAGTTGCATAAAACATTTTTAAAAGTGAGAGTTCATGAAGTATCTCAATTTAATAACAATATTTGCTTTAGATAAATATCAAAAGTCAGATATATCTATTTCCCCGACTTGCATATCAATATCATATTTTCCTTTCTTTTTTTTGAGATGGAGTCTCGCTCTGCCGCCCAGGCTGGAGTGCAGTGGCCGGATCTCAGCTCACTGCAAGCTCCGCCTCCCGGGTTCCCGCCATTCTCCTGCCTCAGCCTCCCGAGTAGCTGGGACTACAGGCGCCACCACCTCGCCCGGCTAGTTTTTTGTATTTTTTAGTAGAGACGGGGTTTCACCGTGTTAGCCAGGATGGTCTCGATCTCCTGACCTAGTGATCCGCCCGTCTCGGCCTCCCAAAGTGCTGGGATTACAGGCTTGAGCCACCGCGCCCGGCCATATTTTCCTTTCAAACCTGTTTTTTTAAAGAAACAATCAAGAGGATATACTAAAATTAGAGGGCATTTCATAGGACTGCCCTTATTTGGGATAACATTAATTAGGTTTAGTTCCATAGTAATTTATAGAACCTTTACTTCATTGCCCAAGCTAGAAGAAACACAAGACTAAGAACTATAAAAGAAGACTACAACATTTTAAAAAAATCCTCTTGAAGTCCACTCATCATATTTTCTTAACAATTTAACAAAGTAGTTTTCCTACAAATTCTAAAAATTAGGTTAGTTGTGTAACTGCAAATAGCATTCTACAAGAAACAAACCTATGTATTTTTTACAAAGTTCTTAACCACTTTGGTTCTACTGCTAGAATTAAGGTACCAAAGAATACACTGTGTGGTGGACAGTACACAGTATAGGAAGGACAAAGTGTGAACAGAAAACACATTGGAGAGAGAAGCTCTTCCTTCTTTAATGGGGAAAAACTGCATCAAAAGTTTTGATGAGGCCAGACACAGTGGCTCCATCCTGTAATCCCAGGACTTTGGGAGACCGAGGCAGGTGGATCACCTGAGGTCAGGAGTTCAAAACCAGCCTAGACAACATGATGAAACCCTGTCTCTACTAAAAATACAAAAAAATTAGCCAGGTGTGGTGGTGCTCGTCTGTAATCCCAGTTACTTGGGAGGCTGAGGCTGGAGAATCGCTTGAACTCGGGAGGGAGAGGTTGCAGTGAGCCGAGATCATGCCACTGCACTCCAGCCTGGGTGATAGAGCCAGACTCTCTATCAAAAAAAAAAAAAAGTTTTGATGAGAAATGAGTTTAATGTATACTAATAATAAACCTGCTAACTAACAGGTTAATAAAGTCAGTAAGGAAAACAACTGAGCGCAATCAATGGTTTCTGAAATTCTGCGCCTAACAATTTTTTTCCATACAGAATAAAAGGCAAAAAACTGTATTTACAAAATACCACAGGAGACAGACTTTTTCTTAAAAAGTAAAAAAAAAAAAATACGACCACAAATTAATAATACACACAAATATTCACAAATGCGGTTCTTACCCGGTCTTCCTTCTTAGGCAACTGATCCTTGATAAGAGCCTTGGTGCGCCTGAGAAACCAGCCAGACATCTTTCTGGCAAGTCTTTGCATGGCCTTTCGGCCAGTGGCTAGTTCTCTCTTTGTTGCTGTGTGTCTCTGACCATGTTCTACTGGGTCAGAAAACTGCTTCATGAAGCAGGTCCTGGTCCCTAAAAGGCCTGGCACAGCCCTTTATAAAGACAATAAGAAAAACGTAAGGGCTTTATTATCTAAAAAGAAAACACTAACTTCTTGCATCTAAGAGACATACCACATTACTTGATTATCAATGGTAACAAAAACAAAAGCCAAGAAAACAGAATGTTCTTTCTTTATGATAGTTTCAGGTTATAACTATGAGGATGAAACTGGCAGTTAACATGTATATTCACCTCAGGGACCAAGAGTAATATACATATAAAGATAGGTTTTCATGGGACTCTCTACTCTGTATAACACATCTGGGATCAAACACATCTAAAAACAGAAAAATGAGTGTTTTGTTTGGAAAATAATGATTAGCCAACAAGACAGTATTCAGCTGCACAACTATTAAACAATTTTTTAAAAAGTGTTTTCTCTCACCAGTCCATAACACACCACAGTTCCTTCATGTTGTTCTGAAGAATGGTTCCAGTGAGGCCAATGCGGACATCACATTTCAAAGCTTTCATAACTTCTGTTATTCTAGCTTTCGGATTCTTGATTCTATGAGCTTCATCCACAATGACAGCTGACCATTCCAAACTATAAAGTAAGAAAAAAGAAAGGTGAGGTTGAGAAAACTTCCTTTCTTAGTCCATGGCATTTTTAGAGAGTAGCTTTCTCTATCGAAGTTTTGGAATTATTTTTTCCTTTGTACTCTTTGATGACTCCACTGGATTCTTACCCACTTAGTTAAATGGTCACAGCCTTGGGCAGTCCACAAAAATAAAATGCGCAGACCAGAAAAGGTACAGACATTCTTTAACGGTGGTAGAAAGAAAAATTTCATTTAAACATCACTGAAATAACATTAAAGGAATTTTTTAAAGTTGCAAACCAGAAAAACAAATAAAACTTGCAATGTTTTATTGCAACGTTTTTCTGAATGAAAAATATCAATATAAACTCATGATTTTAAAAAGCTGTATTACATAGCCCTGTCCACGAAGAAAGGTTAGAATTTATTGTTACCCCAGTAGCAATGAGCACCCATAGTGGTCTCTTCACTAAAAGGAACGAGAGTCTTGCGGAAAAATGGAGAGACAGCTGATTTCAGGCATACGTTGGGGGACACACTGTACAGCCGAAAAGCACAGATGTATCCAAAGACAAACGCGAATATACAGAGACTCCAGCCAAAGAACAGAGACGCCAGCCTAATTGGAATATTTGAGCATTGTTAAGAATATTGACTACAATTGAAAATAAAATATTGAATAAACAAAAATCCAGGAGTTCTATGAAAAAAATGAATTTAGACACTTCACACCACACATGAAAATTAACTAAAAATAGATCACAGACCTAAATATGAACTAAAACTTTTTAAAAAATGGGAAAAAAATATTTGTGACTCTGGATAAGGCACATATTTCTTAGATATGACACAAAACTTATAGTGAATTAAAAATAGAATGGTAAGTTGGACTTCATCAAAGTTAAAAACTTTTGCTCTTCCAATGACACCATTAAGAAAATAAAAAGACATGCTACAGACTCGGCAAAAATATTTGCAAATCATAATCTGATAAAGGACTTGTATACAGAATATATAAAGAATTATTACAACTCGGCCAGGCACAGTGGCTCATCATGCCTGTAATCCCAGCACTTTGGGAGGCCAAGGCAGGTGGATTATGAAGTCAGAAGATCGAGACCATCCTGGCCAACATGGTGAAACCCTGTCTCTACTACAAATACAAAAACTAGCTGGGTGTGGTGGCATGTGCCTGTAATCCCAGCTACTTGGAAGGCTGAGGCAGGAGAATCGCTTGAACCAGGGAGTTGGAGGTTGCAGCGAGCCGAGATTGCGCCACTGAACTCCAGCCTGGTGACACAGCAAGACTCTGTCTCAAAAAAAAAATTATTATAACTCAACAAAATTTTAAACAACCCAATTAAAACATAAGCAAAAGATTCTAATAGACACCAAATGTCTATCTGAAGATATACAGATGGCAAATAAGCACATTAAAAAATTCTCAACATCGTTAGTTATTAGAGAACTGCAGGTTAACACATGAAATACCACAACGCACCCGCTAGAATGGCCATGATAAAAATGATTAACAGTATCAGGTGTTGCTAAGGATGTGGAGAAACTAGAATCCTCATACACTGCTTTTGGGAAAGCACAGCGACTGCTGAAAAAACAGTTGGCAGTTTCTTAAAAAGGTAAACATATACTTAGCATAAGACCTCACAATTCCATTCCTAGGTATCTACCCAAGAAAAATGAAAACTTAGGTGCAAAGACTTGTATGTGAATGTTCACAGCCGCAAACCTGTAGAGCCATAAACTGGAAACAGTTAAATGTCCATCAGCTTGTGAATGGACAAAATACAGGATAGCCGTATAATAGTACCATTCAGCAGCAAAAAAGAGCAACTACTGAAATGTACCGCAATGTGGATGAACCTCAAAAACATTATGTTAAGTGAAAGAGGCCAGACACCAAGGACTTTATATCGAATGGGCTCCATTTATATGAAATGTCCAGTTAAGGCAAAACCTATAGAAAGAGAAAGCAGATCAGCAGCTGCCAGACACTGGAGATGGGGGACTGACCATAGACAAATACCTTTCTGAGGTGATGGAAATGTTCGAAAACTAGATCGTGGTCATAGCACAACTGTTAAAATTTACTAAACATCATTCTAACTTACAAGAGTACATTTTATGTCAAGTATACTTCAATAATCCACCCAATCTGGGTCTACAGTGGAAGGAAGGAAGGAAGGAAGGAAGGAAGGGAGGGAGGGAGGGAGGGAGGGAGGACGGACGGAAGGAAGGAAGGCAGGCGAGCGAAAGAGAGAAAAGAAAAGAAAGAGAAAGAAAGAAAGGAGGGAAAGAAAAAGGAAAGAGAGAGAAAGGAAGGAAGGAAGGAAGGAAGGAAGGAAGGAAGGAAGGAAGGAAGGAAGGAAGGAAGGAAGGTATTTCTTTCTTCCACCATACCCCTCTCCCATACCTAGCTCCCCTCTGCCTTACTTCTTCCTTTCTTTCTTCCTTACTTTCTTCTTCGATTCTTTCTTCCTGCCTTCCTGTGCTTTCTTCCTTCAAATCTGGTTTCTCCTGAGGCCTCTCCCCTTGGCTTGCAGATGACTGCCTTCTTGCTGGGTCCTCACAAGTCCCTCCTCTGTGGCATGTGTGTGTCCTTGGTGTCTCTTTCTCTTCCTATAAAGATACTAGTCATACTGGACCCAGGCCTCACCCAATCAGCCTCAGTTTTAACCACCTCTTTAAAACCTAATCAAAGAGACCTGTCTCTAAACACAGTTACATTCTGAGGTGCTGGGGTTGAGCCCTGAACATTTAAACTGTGGAAGGGGGTTGAGAAGAAGTGACACAATTCAGACCATAACAAGCCTCTTAATTGGTCTTTCTCCATTCAGCTTGGCTCTCCTCTATCTGCACACACAGCAACTAAGGTATTTACAAAGTGCAAATCTGATCATTTTTATCCTATTGGTAACCTGCTGACAACACTGTAGGGGGCACTCTATTGCTCTCAAGATAAAGACCAAAACCCTCAAAGTACCTTCCAATACTCTCTGTAATCTATTCCCTGCTTATCTCACTGGTGTTATCTCTTGGCCACTTCTCTCTTATACTCTATGCTACAGTGGTTCTGTGTGTGTGTGTGTGTGTGTGCGTATTTTTTGCCACTGTATATTCACAACAGACTCCCATAATTGAAATAATTCATGAAAATCACTGACCTAGTTCAGAGACAGGGTCTGCATAAAAGGCTGTACAAGAGATTTAGGACAAGTCTTATCACTCTTTAACAATCATTGTTTGAAGAAGTATCCTGTAATCAATGTAAGAAATAGAGTAAGAAATTCTAGGAAACCTGATGCAGGTTTTTCCTTCTCAGAGAATAAGTTATTATGAACTAATATTTCAACAATTCTAAAATGAAATTAAATCAAGCAAAGGAATAATCATTACTTCTTTTAAAAAAAAAATCACAGTATAGGCTGGGCATGGCGGCTCACACCTGTAATACTAGCACTTTGGGAGGCTGAGGTGGGTGGATTGCCCGAGCTCAGGAGTCTCAGACCAGCCTGGGCAATGTGGCGAAACTCCGTCTCTACCAAAAACACAAAAGCAAGACTCTGTCTCAAAAAAAAAAAAAAAAAAAAAAAAAAATCTTAATGTAAAGGGATGTAAGCAGAATATTAATATAATCATTCCTATTATTCCCATTACCTGTTAAGTTCATCCAGGCATAAGCGCAGTGTTTCATAAGTTGTTAGAGCAATTTCACATTTCCTCTGCTTTACACGAATTAGTTCATTATCTTTTCTGTTTCCATGTAAAATAGTGACTCTGAAATATCCCCAGGTGTCCAATTCATCCTTCCAGTTGTAGAGGACAGAAAGAGGAGCAACTATTAAGAACATCTAAAAGAAGAATAAAAAAATTTTGTTGTTTTTTAAAAACTGAAAAATAATCCCATAGTGAAATCAAGAATATCAATAGTCCTCTTCCTTAATTTTGACATCTAGTTAGTAACAACAGATACAACTGAGTGATTAGCTATATCTGGACATTGAAGATTCTCAAAAAGTACTTTGCTATTTAATTAGCTTTTTATCAGGACATAATGGACACCTAACCTTGCTCAAAGAAACACGTGTTTTTTATTTCCCCCTACCAAAAAGGCATTTAGAAATAAGAGAGAAGTAACCTTCCAAAGGAGAGAAAAGAATAAAATCTAGACCCCAATAACAGCTTCAAAGGCTAAGTGGGTAATGTACACACACCAGCAGGCCACGTGTTCTTCTTGAAATATATGGTCTCCTTGAGCTCTCCTTCCTTTTGCATTTCCTAGTCCATTTCCTCTTCCCTCTCTCAGATACTCTCAGTTAAAGAACCAGAAAATTCACTGGAAAACTGAAGCTATCAGAAGAAAACCTCCTGGATGAACTTCTCTCAGCACCGTCTCAATAACCTATCTATGTTCATTTCTGTATATTTTGCCCTCCCACCTGTTGCCATGGATATGCTGTTCATGCTCTTCTCCAAAAACAACCCCTGAATGTACACAGGGGCTCCCATTCCTTCTCGTCCACCTAAAGTCAACGCTGCAGAAAGCGCCCCCATCTCCCCACCTTATTAACTTTTCTATTTTAATGAACTATGTCACCTACGGACAAGCATGCTCGAATATTTCCCAGAGTTAAAACAATTCAAAACACGAAAAGTAAAAAAAATCTCTTTTCCTTAACCCAACATCTGTCTCTAGCTATTACCTCATTACTCTACTCTCCCTCTAGCAAAGATCCTCAAGAGTTATCAATATTTAACTCTCCTCCTGTTCTCTCTCGAAACTCAGGTAAATAGGACTTCTGCCCTAATAATGCCTACCAATCAGTCCCTCTGAGGATCACCAACATCTCTCTGGATGTTCCTCACATTCATGTACCTTTCTTGTACTAATCCAGAATCCTCTGTCATCAACCATGTTAACTTTTTAATGTTTTTATTTCTCCCTGTTACCACTTATTCCTATCCTGTTATGTTTAAAAGGGTTACCAGTACGATTCTTTTCTAAAGTTTTATACTTGATCTACTTGACAGAGATGAACCAACTAAACATACAGAAAACATTCAGTTTCACAAAGAAATAATACAATACTGCTCTAAATTCTGCCCTGTTTTCTGTGAAACATTTCATCTAGGCCATTTGTTCACTCTAAAAAGTCAAATTTGTGACTGTGTTTTGGAAAGAGAAAGAAGAAAAAGAAAGAAAATCAACATGCTGAATGTGAGAGTTCCTTTTTCCCAAGCCACCATCAAATGTAAGTACTTTTTATACTTGATTCATCACCAAGTATGTCTGTCCTTTGGGGGAAAGTTAATCCTATGATTTCCATTTTTCTTTGACTTTCGAATATGAAATTAGGTCTCCAAGTACTAAGTCCAATTAGCGTCTCCCTTGGATTTTTTTGCATATTACAGGATGACAATGCTAGGTGCAAACTGCATCTGAGCACTCTTAGTAGTTTTCCACTTGAGAGGCCGTGCAGCGGAGGTGCCAATGAATCTAGAGTCCCGGCATCAGCCCTAAGATTGCAGAAGATGTTTAAAAATTAAGGTGGCAACATAATTTTTGATATTTCTTACAAACTTTGGTCTTCGAAATTATGAAAGGTGAAATAATGGTTCAAAAATTCATTTTGGTAGTGAAAGATGTCAGAGAACTGAGTTACGCTATTATGCAGAGTCCATGGAAAGTACATTAAGAACTTAGCATTTCCTACAATCCAATAAATAATATCTCA